>NW_027442271.1:0-370732 GCF_048569485.1 Anomaloglossus baeobatrachus
CACACATCACGGGGTGACAGGTGAGGGAGCACACATCACAGGGGTGACAGGTGAGGGAGCAAACATCACGGGGGTGACAGGTGAGGGAGCACAGATCACGGCGGTGACAGGTGAGGGAGCACAGATCACGGGGGTGACAGGTGAGGGAGCACAGATCACGGGGGTGACAGGTGAGGGTGCACAGATCACGGTGGTGACAGAGGAGGGAGCGCACATCACGGGGGTGACAGGGGAGGGAGCGCACATCACGGGGATGACAGGGGAGGGAGCGCACATCACGGGGGTGACAGGGGAGGGAGCGCACATCACGGGGGTGACAGGGGGGGAGCACACATCACGGGGGTGACAGAGGAGGGAGCACACATCACGGCGGTGACAGGTGTGGGAGCACACATCACGTCGGTGACAGGTGAGGGAGCACAGATCACGGGGGTGACAGGGGAGGGAGCACACATCACGGGGGTGACAGGGGAGGGAGCACACATCACGGCGGTGACAGGTGTGGGAGCACACATCACGGCGGTGACAGGTGTGGGAGCACACATCACGGCGGTGACAGGTGAGGGAGCACACATCACGGGGATGACAGGGGAGGGAGCACACATCACGGTGGTGACAGGTGTGGGAGCACACATCACGGGGGTGACAGGTGAGGGAGCACACATCACGGGGGTGACAGGGGAGGGAGCACACATCACGGCGGTGACAGGTGAGGGAGCACACATCACGGGGGTGACAGGGGAGGGAGCACAGATCACGGGGGTGACGGGAGGGGGCGGGTAGCTGACCACGGGGGTGAGAGATGGGGGGAGCGTACAGCACATCACGTAGGGGAGGGGGCGAGCAGCGCATAACGTAGGGGAGGGGGCGAGCAGCACATCACGGAGGGGAGGGGCGGGCACCGATCATGAGGAGGAGGGGCCGGACAGCAGATCGGAGGGAGCGGTGGCACTATGACAGATGGAGGAGGACAGGGATCGCGCAGCACATCACGGAGGTGAGGGGGCGGGCACCGATCACGAGGGGTGAGGGGCCGGGCAGCAGATCGGGGGGAGCGGTGGCACTGTGGCAGATGGAGGGCGGCGGCAGCGGATCGGGAGGTGTGGGGGTGAGGGTGCGGCCAGCAGATACGAGGGGTGGGGGTGCGGGCAGGAGATCGGGGAGATAGGTGGCAGATCGTGGAGGGCAGCGGATCGGGAGGCTTTTCGACGGTTTCATACAGTGCAATGGCAGCGCGGCAACTTCCGGGTCCCATACTCCGGTCTCATAATAGCATGGGACCGGAGCTTGTCGCCCTGCCATTGCACTGTGTACACTCACTGTGCTGGCGTGCTGCAAGGACGACAAGTGAAGCTGATGGGGGCGGTCACCGGCAACAGGTCCACTGTGATTGGAGAAATCGGTCACAAGGCCAATCTTTCCAATCAGAGCTACTGGAGCTGGGGGAGGGTGATCCAGTGAGGTCACCCAGCTCCAGCCAATGGCCAGTGCTACAGCTGCACTGGCCAGGGCTGGATTTCAATGTTTCAGTCACTTTAAATGGTTGGAACATTACAGTGGCTGTGATTGGTTAAGCGGCGTTCTTCAGCCAATCACAGCCTCCGTAGGTCCGGGGAGGAGGCACCACCCCTCCTGAGGTCAGGAACAGGTCCCCTCCTCCCCGAATCTGCGGTTTATGTTAACATATTGCAGTCACCGGAGGCTCCGGTGCCGCGATTCCGCCATGACGGAAAGATCCGTCCTTGGTCGTTAAGGCCCAGGGCACAAGGACGGATCTTTCTGTCCATGGTCGTGAAGGGGTTAATAGTGCTGCTATCATAGGTATTGGATTTTCGGCCTCCAGAGCTTAGTAACTGTTCCAATAAAGGAGAGCGGAAAGAATTATTTCCTAATAATATTAGTTCCAGGTTAACCCAAGTTGGAGTATTTTTATTTTTTAATAACCAATTGTTGGTTTGTTTTAATAAATTTGAGTAATAATATGCTTGTATATTAGGAAGGCCATATCCTCCATTAATTTTATTTTTAATAATGTATTTTTGGCCACCCTTGCTTTACTATTATTCCAGACATATTTGTTGATCGATTTTTGCAATTTCACTAGGAATTCGTCTGGGATGATGATAGGTAGACATCTAATTGTATATAAAATTTTGGGTAGAATAAACATCTTAGCTACCAATATTCTACCAAGCCATGTCGTTTCGGTTTTGTTGTATGTTGCAAAGTCTTTTTCAATCTGAGTTGTGAGTTTATTCATGTTGAGGATTAAGGTGCTTTTAATATCTTTTGTGAAAGTAATACCTAAGTATTCAATAGCGTCTGTAACCCATTCATAATTAACATTATTTCTAAGATTTTCTTGTGCTGTTGGGATGAGGTTAAGAGCTAGCATTTTTGACTTTTTCTCATTAATTTTAAAGTTTGAAACAATGGAGAATTCTTTCAAAATGTTGTTGGTCTCCTTGATGGAGTTTAATGGGTCGCTAAGAGTCATAATTACACCGTCCGCAAAAAGACTTATTTTAAAGTTTTCTTTGCCTATGGAAATACCTTTAATTTTTTCATTTGACCTGATACATTCTGCCAAAGGTTCCATAATAAGGGCAAAAAGTAGCGGTGATAATGGACATCCCTGCCGAGTTCCATTGGTTATCATAAAAGATTTCGAAGAGTGGTTGTCTGATTTAATTGTGACTGAGGGGCAGGAATATAGCGCCATGATGGAGTTAATGGATGTGTTGTCAAAGCCAAATTTTTTCAGGGTGTTTTCCAAGAATTCCCACCCCACTCTATCAAATGCTTTCTCAGCGTCAAGTGATAAAAGTAGGGTGGGTGTTCTAGATTTTTTAGCGTATTCAAGAATGTTTAGTAATCTTCTAGTACCGTCTGATGGTTGTCTATTTTTAACAAATCCTAATTGGTCTTGATGGATCAATGATGAGAGAATTTCTTTTAATCTTTCGGCTAATATTTTTGAATAAATTTTTACATCTGTATTAATTAGAGAGATGGGTCTATAACTAGTCAATAATTCAGGGTCACTATTTGGTTTAGGGATGAGGGTTATATTTGCCTGGAGCATTTCTGCAGGGAATTCTCTGGTGGAAGCTGCGTGATTAAAAATTATACAGAGGTGAGGTACAAGTAATTGGGAAAAAGTCTTGTAAAATTCATTAGAAAACCCATCTGGCCCTGGGGACTTGTTTATTTTTAGGTTTTTAATTGTTTGTAAAATTTTGGAGTCGGTAAATGGACGATTTAAAATATTTAGTTGATGCTCATTTAGTTTAAGAAGATGGATTTTGTCCAAGAAGTTATTCATTTTGTTGAGGTTATCATTCTGGTCAGAAGGAGTGGAATTGAGGTTATATAGTTTTTTTAAATTACTCACAAATGCTTCTACGATGTCTTTTGGATGGGTATAATAATGGCCATCTGGGTGTTTTATCTTGTGTATCCTATTCCTAATTCTTTTTTGTTTAATTCTACGTGCCATATATTTAGTTGGTTTGTTAACTGATCTATAATGGTTTGTATTTAATATTCTCACATATTTATCATAGTCAGCCAGAAGTAAGTCTCTCAGTTGTATACGCAATTTTATAATGTTGACATGTATTTGTTGGCTGGGCTGGTGTAGTCTTTGCTGTTCTTTTTCTTTTTCTTTTATTTTTTCTTGTATTTTAGACAGATCTGAATTCCTTTGTTTTTTCAGTCTTGAAGAAATTTGAATCAATGCCTCTTTGTACCGCCTTGTTGGCATTCCAAACTGAAAAAGGATTCATAGTTTCTGAGGCGTTTTCGGAGAAATAATTTTTTAAAGATTTTTCAATTTCTTGTTGAAAGTTTGGGTGTTGGAAAATTGCTGGGTTATTTTTCCAGGTGAAATTTAATCTGTCTGGGGGGCCTACTTTAATTGTGCAGAATAAGGGAGAGTGGTCTGAGAAAGTTTTATCCTTAATTTCTATTTTAGTTAGTCTGGAGATTGAAAGGGATTCAGTTAAAAGTAAATCTATTCTAGAAAAGGTTTTGTGGGCTGATGAGTAGAAGGTATATTCCTTAGATGTGGTGTTAAGACATCTGAAGGTGTCCAACAGTTTATGAATTTGAAGCCATTTATATAATGATGGGTGATGTTGTCTTGGATTTGCTGTTGAGTCCATCTTAATATCAGGTATCAAGTTAAAATCGCCTATTAAAAAGAGATCTCCTTGTTTGTGCTTCTGAATTTTTTCCATTAGATTATTTAGGAAAGTAATCTGGCCACTGTTTGGGGCATATACATTTACGATAGTACATAGGTGGTCATTAATTTTACCAATAAGGATAAGGTACCGTCCTTCAGGGTCTTGTATTTCAGATATCAAGGAGAACCTAGTTGAGTTACTGATTATCGCAATAACTCCTGCTTTCTTTTTTTCATTAAGGGCTTTGAAAATATTAGTATAATTCTTATTTACAAATTTAGGGTGATTGTTTCTGGCCAATCTTGTTTCTTGAAGACAGATTATATTTGCTTTACAATTTTTGATTTCCTTCCAAATCATGAATCTTCTATTAGGGCTGTTCATACCTTTAACATTTAGTGATAGAATGTTTATGTCCATTTTGGGTTACAGTTGTTTTGGGGTTTAATTATATTTACATGTTATCCATTAAGTGTTGAAATGGGTTACCAAGGTTTTTAGCTGACCTAATATAAAAGATAAATTTCTGTATTGTATACCAATACTAGTACAATGCGAACGCTTAACAAAACTGCTACAGTTAATTTGTAAATATCTGTAAACAAACAGTAATTTTCTAAAGTATCTTACTTCAGATACTTTATTCAAAATTTAAGGGTTCTTAATTCTGTATCTTGTCGTTCAGTGTCTTTACCTATAAGATACTCAAATAACAGAAAAACAAGAAAAAAAATATTGTTCCAACAAAATAAATCTCTGGGAATTGCCTTTTGTCAGACACTTCCCTCTTGAGGCACTAGTCTATTGCTGTAAAGACTTTAATATAGTACTTTATCTCCAAGTACTAATTGTAGTTTTGTGAAAAATAAAAGGTTATATATAAAATGAAACAACAAATTATGTTACCGTGAGTCACTCATCATGTGAAAATTGGGAAAGACATGTATAACGTTTGCATTATAACCATAACATGAATAGATAAGCTTGTATTATATTTTTAAAGCACAAGATCTCTTGATGAGAAAATAACAGGCCCATCAAAATAAATCAAAGAATTTTTTCAGGGCCAAGTCTATGTTGGTCTACATCGTGGATCTGAGTGAGGGGCTTCTCGTTCCTCAAGGGAGCTGACAAAGCGGTGGTCATCTTCAGGAATTGTAATGGGTACTATTTTCCCTCTGAATGAGATCAATAATTTAGTGGGAAAGACCCATCTGTACTGGATTCCATTATCCTGGCAGAAGCTAGTGGTTAAATTGAAAGATTTGCGCATTGCCATGGTCTCTTTGGAGAGGTCAGTGAATACTCTTATTAGCTCAAAGGGCTTCGGGAGATTTTTCATTTTTCTTAATTTTTGCATAAACTCCTCCTTTATATGGTGTGAGATAGCGGGGCCATTGATACGTGACGGACGGTACGTATCTCCCAGAATGCGCACAGAAACATATTAGAGCCCTACATAGTGGTCAGTCCGGAAACCTCCAGGCCGGGTTATGCAGGTGGCTCATGTCCACAGTTCTCATTTAAAAGCTCTTTGTAAAGGCCTGGGTGGGGCAGAGCGTGTTGTGTAAGCTGCAGAGCAGGAAACTGAAGAGAGTTCAGGCCTGTGTGGAACTATAACACAGGTCTGTGGACCCCCGGGAATAGCAAAACGGAATATAGTAAGACCGTCTCCTACGGCAAGCCGTGCCTGTGTGACGGGGAACCATATGGACTGTGAGTACCCGGCTGTGTTCCGGATGACTTTTCCTGTACAGCAACGACAATAAAACTGTTTGGATCAGACTGTTTTGGGTCACTGCCTCATTGTCGTCCTGGGGTACCCCCACCCCGCTACATTATGTTGGAGAATGCGGGCATCGATCCCGCTACCTCTCACACCCCAGAACTCCTACTTCGACCTCAGCTGGGAGGATGCCCTGGACTACAAGAAATTGAAAGGTGAGATCCTTGCACATCTGGGGGTCAATACCTACGTGAGGGCTCAGCGAGTGTTTTCATGGGCCTATGTGGAGACCTGTCCAGCCAGGTCTCAGGCATATGACTTACTACAACTGGTTAAAAAGTGGTTACAGCCGGAGGTGTTGTCTCCAGCCCAGATGGTGGAAAGGGTGGTGGTCGACCGGTTGGTGTGGACTTTGCCAGTCGCTATTCAACGTTGGGTGGGGCAAGGAGACCCGGGTAACCTGGACCAGGTGGTGAGTTTAGTTGAGCGATATACCGCCACACAGGACTTTATACGAGACTCTGCCACAGTGCGTCAAGCCCGGCGGCCACAGGACCCTGGCCGAGAGACACGTACGGCACTGGTGAACAACAAAAACAAAGCCCATATTGAGGGGGCAACCCACACTGAGAGCGGCAAAAGACTAGTTCCCCCAGGAATAGTAATAAAAACTGGTGGGGCCACCGCTATGAAGTGCTGGAGATGTCAAGGGCCCGGCCATATCGCCGCTTATTGCCCGTTGATTACGGAGTCCATGGATTGTGGGTACACCCGCCGAATGTCTATGTATGCTAATACGGTGTATGCTGCACGCCCTATTCTTGAACCTCCTCTATGTCATGTGTATGTAAATGGACATCGGGCAGAGGCCCTTTTGGACTCAGGCAGTATAGTGACCCTCGTTCATGGGTCGCTGATCTCGGGGTCGGAGTCCACGGAGAGGGAGGTTGGGATTGTGTGTATACATGGTGAACTCCGCAAATATCCAACAGCAGAGGTATGCCTCTCCACTTCGTGCGGGGACGTGACGCATGTGGTAGGAGTGGTGAAAACCCTACCATATGGGGTAGTAATGGGAAGGGATTTTCCGTTGTTTTGGTACCTGGGGGATAGAAATAATACCTTTTCCAAAGCAAAAATAAATCTGGGTGCGGAGCCCGATGATCCCGAGTCGGTGATACCTGCTGTAGGGATCGCCGACCTTGGGACAGGGGGAGACCCTGACAGGGGTCCACTAGAGGTGTTGGCAGGGGAAAGTGAAGAGACTGTAGCGATCCCGGAGCTGGAAACATCCCGGGAGGACTTCAGGATGGCCCTGCTAAGGGATCCTACTCTCTCCCAGGCGTGGGAGAATGTAAAAGAGGTGAATGGGGTGGCCCAACAACCAGGGGCAGAAGTTGTCTTTCCCCGCATGGCGGTTTATAATGATTTACTCTACTGAATAGACAAAAGCAGGGAAGAGATAGTAGAACAACTGGTCGTGCCACAAACCCATCGTCAGGCAGTGCTTAACATGGCTCACACACACCCCCTGGGGGGACACTTAGGGGCTACCAAGACACAAGAGCGTATTTTACGGAGGTTCTTTTGGCCAGGAGTGTACGCAGATGTACGGAAATTCTGTGAATCCTGCCCGGACTGCCAACTGACCTCGCCCATTGCGAGTTTCCGGAGTCCATTGGTGCCTCTTCCAATTATAGAGGAACCTTTTGAACGGATCGCAATGGATCTGGTAGGGCCCCTGGTAAAATCCGCACGCGGTCACCAACACATATTGGTGGTTGTGGATTACGCCACACGCTATCCAGAGGCCATTCCGCTGCGCCATACCTCCGCGAAGCTTATTGCTCGGGAGTTATTTGCCATATTTTGTCGTCTTGGGTTACCAAAGGAGATCCTTACTGACCAGGGGACCCTGTTTATGTCCAAGGTGACAAAAGAATTATGTAAACTGTTGAAAATAAAGCACCTGCGCACATCGGTGTACCATCCGCAAACCGATGGGCTGGTCGAGCGGTGCAACAAAACCCTTAAGTCCATGCTTAAAAAAGTGGTTGCCAAGGACTGGGACATGCTGTTGCCCTATCTTATGTTTGCGCTCCGAGAGGTGCCGCAGGCATCCACGGGTTTTTCGCCATTCGAGTTGCTTTATGGCAGACACCCTAGGGGCTTGCTGGACGTAGCCAAGGAAACATGGGAACAGGAGCCCACCCCATATAAAAGTGTGATTGAACATGTGGCTCTAATGCAAGACCGCATCGCAGCGGTTTTGCCTATTGTAAAAGAACATCTAACGAGGGCACAAGGGGCGCAAAGGCGCACTTATAACACACGAGCCACCATCAGATCTTTTGATGTAGGGGATCGGGTCTTGGTTTTGGTGCCCACGGCCGAGAGTAAACTGTTGGCCAAATGGCAGGGGCCGTGTGAGGTTCGGGAAAAGGTGGGGGAGGTGAACTACCGAATATACCAGCCGGGGAGGAGGAAGCCGGAACAACTGTATCATATTAACTTGCTTAAAGCCTGGAAAGACCGTGACTGTATGGTGACGGGAGTAACACCGGTGGGTCCTGGAGGGAACCTGTAGTGCCACCCATCCTGGGAACAGAAGGGAGTGTACACTTAGGCGACACCCTCACTAAACTGCAGCGTCGGGAGGTTCGGAAGTTGGTACAGCAGAACTCGGATGTGTTTTCCGAGATACCCGGCCGTACTTCGGTTATCCAACATGACATTGTCACCGAGCCTCGAGTAAAGGTGCGTATTAAACCGTACCGAGTGCCTGAGGCCCGGAGACAAGCCATTGCAGCAGAGGTGAAACAGATGGTTACCCTAGGGGTGATCGAGGAATCAAAGAGTGACTGGGCTAGTCCCATTGTGCTGATTCCAAAACCCGACGGATCGCTACGTTTCTGCAATGACTTCCGGAGATTGAATGAGGTTTCCAAGTTTGACCTTTACCCTATGCCCCGGGTGGACGAACTTATTGAACGGTTGGGAAAGGCTCAATATTTCACGACGCTTGACCTTACCAAAGGCTATTGGCAGGTGCCGCTGACAGAGTCAGCCAAGGAAAAAACGGCCTTTATTACACCAGAGGGGCTCTATCACTATGTTGTCTTGCCTTTTGGTTTACATGGAGCCCCGGCTACTTTCCAAAGACTGATGGACATAGTGTTGGAACCCCATCAGAAGTACGCATCCGCCTATCTAGACGACATAATTACACACAACCATGGATGTCAATGGACACCCACATATACGAGTGACACGAAAGACAGTAAAAAAGACACCTTTATTAATATTGATTAAAAAAGTTTAAAACAGACAAAAGGTACCGTAAACAGAGAGGGACACAGTCAGGAAAAGTTACCAAAGATTAATGGTTTTTCAGGTGACCAAAATTATACACCTGCACCGGCATACCTGTTAGACTAATTGCAATATCCTGCGCTGCTCATTGGTTATAATGAATCACTACTGAATTGCTGTGCAGATGGAATTCCACCAACCTGCAGAGCATATGTGTGAATATTGATCAACAACCATGTGCAGAACACAGAGTGCAGCAATAAAGTATTCCACCTGCAGTGAAGATCCACTTACTGCCCCTCACCCATCCAGATCCACACATTGTCCGTGCATGGCATATATATGAATCATGCCAATATCAGTCACACCCCTAAGTGGGGCAACCTTCCAAGTTGGAACTGTCTATGCGATATAACGTTCACCAAAACAAGTAAGGTGAACAAAAATACAGCTTAATAAAGCATAATACATGCCAGGCACAAGCAACTGAGTAGATACCAAGGGGGGAAGGGGGAGTGGTAATGCAGGCAGACTTAAACAGGCAAGACGGTAAATAACAGGTACATTGAAAATGGAAATAACAAATTACATCACCTGAAAATATCCTGCCGCGGCCCTCACACTCCGACACGTGTTTCGCAGTTGCTTTAGGACATGAGGTTGGTAACTATCTAGACGACATCATCATCTTCAGTTCCGATTGGCAGACCCACTTGTCCCAGGTCCAGGCCGTCGTTAACTCCCTGCGGGCGGCAGGGTTGACTGCAAACCCAAAGAAATGTGCAATCGGTCAGGAGGAAGCCCGCTATTTGGGGTACGTGATTGGCCGCGGGGTGATCAAACCTCAAGTAAATAAAATAGAGGCCATCCAAAAGTGGCCCAGACCAGTGTCCACTAAACAGGTGAGAGCGTTCCTCGGCATTGTCGGGTATTACCGGCGGTTTATACCGGACTTTGCTGGGAGAACAGCAGCTTTGACCGATCTGCTGAAGGGGAAAAAGGCGGCTATGGTACGCTGGACCCCTCAGGCTGAGGAAGCGTTTCAGTCCATGAAGACTGCCTTGTGTGGTCAACCTGTCCTCATTAGCCCCGATTTCGGTAACACCTTCCTGGTACAAACAGATGCCTCCGAGGTGGGTCTGGGTGCCGTACTCTCGCAAGAGGTGAACGGAACTGAGAATCTGGTTACCTATTTGAGCCGGAAACTGCCCCGGCAGAAAAGAATTATAGCGTAGTGGAGAAGGAGTGCTTGGCTATTAAATGGGCCTTGGAGTCCCTGCGCTATTATTTGCTCGGGCGACAGTTTCGGTTGGTAACGGACCACGCGCCCCTCGTCTGGATGAGAAATGCGAAGGAACGGAATGCCCAGGTCACCCGCTGGTTCCTGTCCCTTCAGAATTTCAGTTTTACGGTAGAACATCGGGCCGGTTCGTCCCAGGGCAATGCCGATGCCGTGTCTCGGGCGGCCTGTTTGGGTGCGTCCGTTCATCCCCTCGGGTTTGAACGGAGGGGGGGGGTATGTGAGATAGCGGGGCCATTGATATGTGACGGACGGTACATATCTCCCAGAATGCGCACAGAAACATATTAGAGCCCTACATAGTGGTCAGTCCGGAAACCTCCAGGCCGGGTTATGCAGGTGGCTCATGTCCACAGTTCTCATTTAAAAGCTCTTTGTAAAGGCCTGGGTGGGGCAGAGCGTGTTGTGTAAGCTGCAGAGCAGGAAACTGAAGAGAGTTCAGGCCTGTGTGGAACTATAACACAGGTCTGTGGACCCCCGGGAATAGCAAAACGGAATATAGTAAGACCGTCTCCTACGGCAAGCCGTGCCTGTGTGACGGGGAACCATATGGACTGTGAGTACCCGGCTGTGTTCCGGATGACTTTTCCTGTACAGCAAGGACAATAAAACTGTTTGGATCAGACTGTTTTGGGTCACTGCCTCATTGTCGTCCTGGGGGACCCCCACCCCGCTACAATGGAAAAAATGGATTCTTGCTATGGTATCCCTTGGAGTTTCCTCGGAAATATGTCTGGGTCTCGGGAGTCTGTGTATTCTGTCGATAATAAGTTCTAATTCTTTAACAGAAGGTAATACAGCACATATGATGCTTTTCAAGAATTCGGAAAGTCCTTTCGGGGGTACGGATTCTGGGATGCCTCTTATCTTGACATTGTTTCTACGATTTCGATCTTCCATATCCGCAATCTTGGCTCTTAATTGGCGGATTTCGTTCTTCATTGTTGCTTGCTCCAAGTCTACTGATTGGCTGTTATCCTCAATTTTTTTTATTCTATCTTCATGCTCTGAGAACCTGTTGTTGTTAGAGTCAATGCTGGCTTGCAAAAGCTTGTTTTGATTCTGAAACAGAATATTACATTTTTCGAACATTGTTGCCATTGCGCTTTTCACAAAATTTTCATAGGCGTTTTTATCAGACGAAGCGATATCCTCAAAGTTGATGACATGATTTATTGTATTGCCATTATTATCGTCTGAATGTTCCATTCTAATCTTGTTTTTTGCTGGACTCTGTGTTGGGGATGACTCCGAATCTGATTTATATTCGCCATCCGAATGGGGGTTAGCTATCCTTGATCTGTCCGAATCGGGTTCCTTTCTTTTTTGAGTTTGGTATGTGATGTCCATTGTGCTATCTTCTAAATCTCTTTAGAGCAGGAAAATCACTGTCTGTATAGGGAGAAACTGAGACGGCCTTGATATGTTGAGACACATTGGGAGAGCTAATGCTTCTTGCAGTGTCATGGAGTTGAGTGACTAGTGATACCAGTTTTATCTCCTTTTGTGGTGCAGATTTGCTGCTTGATTGTGCAGATGGTTTCAGTGGGGATTTAGTAGTGTTCTATTTGGTTTGTTGTGTACTTCTTTCCATTTTGCTATTTGTAGTTGGAGTTGGTTTTGACATTTTGTGCTGGTGTAATTACAGTTATAGTATTTGACTACTGTTAGCAATGTTTATTTTAGTCTTGACGGTTCAGTAGCTGAGACCTCTGATTAACTTCAACCTTATGGGAATATGCAGAAATGTCTGTTATTTGTTAATCTTACAAGGAATATGCACTTGTCAGGGCTTTGTTGTTGAATAGGCTATAGACAAGCTGTTTAGGGATCCTGCAGCTCTCCTTGGGTAGTTGTTTTTAACTGAAGTCTGTTATTGATCTTTGTTTATGCTGGTTTGCTGATGCTCACAAATAGTTGGCAGCAAGACCTTTGTCACAGTAGGGTATTATACAGTGAGTTGCAGGCTGAATGCTGCACAGGGTTGCTTTGCAGTACAATAAGTTTTAAAAGCAGTTGTATAGTTTATTATATAGGAGAATCTCCTATTTACAGGGTGATATAAAGTCAGGGCCGCCCTACCTTCACCACTTAAGCTGGTGTCACACACAGCGACAACGACAACGACGTCGCTGCTACGTCACCATTTTCTGTGACGTTGCAGCGACATCCCGTCGCTGTCGCTGTGTGTGACATCCAGCAACGACCTGGCCCCTGCTGTGAGGTCGCCGGTCGTTGCTGAATGTCCAGCTTCATTTTTTGGTCGTCACTCTCCCGCTGTGACACACACATCGCTGTGTGTGACAGCGAGAGAGCGATGAAATGAAGCGAGCAGGAGCCGGCGTCTGGCAGCTGCGGTAAGCTGTAACCAGCGTAAACATCGGGTAACCAAGGGAAGACCTTTCCCTGGTTACCCGATATTTACCTTCGTTACCAGCCTCCGCTCTTGCTGCCAGTGCCGGCTCCTGCTCTGTGCACATGTGGCTGCAGTACACATCAGGTAATTAACCCGATGTATACTGTAGCAAGGAGAGCAAGGAGCCAGCGCTAAGCAGTGCGCGCGGCTCCCTGCTCTCTGCACTGTGACATGTAGCTGCAGCACACATCGGGTTAATTAACCCGATGTGTACTGTACCTAGGAGAGCAAGGAGCCAGCGCTAAGCGCGACTCCCTGCTCTCTGCACATGTAGCACAGCGACGTTATGATCGCTGCTGCTTCTGCTGTGTTTGGCAGCTAAGCAGCGATCATAACAGCGACTTACAAGGTCGCTGTTACGTCACCGAAAATGGTGATGTAACAGCGACGTCGTTGTCGCTGTCGCTTAGTGTGAACCCAGCTTTAGTGGCTTGTTGATTTATTTGTTAATCCCTTTCAAAGATAAAGTTCAGCTCCAGCAAGAATAAAGCTGGGTTTACACACTGCAACATCGCAAAGGACATCGCTGTAACGTCACCAGTTTTGTGACGTAACAGCGACCTCCCTAAGTCTCTGTTGAGTCGCTGGTGAGCTGTCAAACAGGCAAACCTGGCCAACAAGGCAACAGCGATCCGGACCTGCAGAGCGACCTAGCTGGTTGTTGGGGACGTTGATAAGCAGCTTTTTGAAAGGGAAGTTGCTAACAAAGTCGCTGCAAAGTCTTTCACACACTGAAACTTTCTAGCGATGCATGCTGCACAGCGGGAAACAAAGGACCTAGGAATGGTCCTGAATGATTTGTAGCGATCAGCAACTTCACAGCAGGGGCCAGGTCGCTGATGTGTTTCACACACTGCAACATCGCAAACGACATCGCTATTGCGTCACAAAACCGGTGACGTTACAGCGATGTCGTTTGAGATGTTGCAGTGTGTAAACCCAGCTTAAGCAACTTCACCACAGGGGTTAATTAGCATATGCAATGCTGCAGAGATTCTGGCCCTTGCAGTTTGAGAGAAGTGGTGGAGGGGGAGAAATGGAGCTGCGGGGAAAAGGCTCCTGCTCAGCCCAGTTATGTCTCCCACTGTGTTAACAGTTATATCCCCTGAATCAGGCCTAGTGTGATAAATTGTGCCCCCCTGGCCCAGGTTTATATGCACTCACCAGTGCTTGTTCTGTGTCCACTGTTCCTCGGGCCTTCTGTGCTGTGATAGTGCCTGCTATATTCTGTGATATCTCAGGCTAGGAGAGCCCGATTTAGATAATTTTGGTACCGAAATGATCCAGAGAAAGTCCTCTTGTGCACTGTGTTGTTCAATAAATGCTAAGGTCCATCCAAGTTGCTGTATTTTGTAGCTTTGTTGAGTGAAACACAGAGCAGAGTATTTTCACTTCCTCATCACTCTGCAGCCGGCCACGCCCATTAATCAATATGGCGTTCTTTTATCATCTGCCAAAGTTACACAAAAATCCAGTTAACCCCCCCAGGGCGCCCTATTATTTCGGGCATTAACTCACTCACAGCCAATTTGGCCGCATATGTTGACCAAATAATGCAACCGCATGTATTAAGTCTCAAAAGCCACCTCAGAGACTCCTCTCACCTGATAGATATTATCAATGACATTCCATGGAAACATCCTTACCTTTTTGTAAGTATTGATGTATCTGCATTGTACTCTAATATTGCACATGATTTGGGTCTATTTAGTCTTTGGTATTTCCTCAAAAGAGACCTCAGAATCCCTGCCTTACAAAAAGAATTTCTCGTTGAAGCAATGAGTTTCATTCTACATAATAATTTTTTTTTACCTTCTCAGATAAGCTGTACCATCAACGCCTCGGTACAGCAATGGGATCTAAAGCAGCATGTTCTTATGCTAATTTATTTATGGGTCTCTTTGAAACTCTCCATATATTAGATGGCCATTATGTTAACATTATAATCGTTTATAGAAGATTTATAGACGATTTGTTTTTAATTTGGGATAATGAACATGGCAATATAGAATCCTTCCTTGGTTCACTCAAAAATAACACTTGGGGTCTTGAATTCACACCCAACCATTGACAATAAGACCATTCACTTTCTTGATTTAACTATCTATCATAAGGATAATAGAATTTTTACCAAAACGTATTTTAAACAAGAAGATGCCAACAGCTACATTAATTATAAGAGTGAACATTATAGGATATGGCTGCAGAACATTCCTATCAATCAATATAAAAGAATAAGGAGAAACTGTACGACAAAGGAAGATTTTAAAACACAGGTAGACATCCTAAGAGACCGTTTCCAAGAAAAAGAATACCCTAAAGCCTTGGTTAAAAAAGCTTACAACGCAACTAGGATTTTTGAACAAAAAGAGCTATTAATCTCCAAAAAATCCCTGCAGTCAGAGAGCAAGATGGATGATTTTAACCACTTGGAAAACATCTTTTCCCTCAATTTTTTTAACCACTTTTAGTAGTGATAATTTCAGGATTAGAAATATATTCGATAAACATTGTGATGTACTTTTAAACTACCCTATTTTGAAGTACATTTTGCCCACTCATCCTGGCATTACTTTTAGGAGAGCCCCTACTATTAAAAATATATTAGCTCCCAGCAGATTAAGAGAGCTTCAGGTAACTAAAACCCTGACCTCTTTGATTGGATCTTTTAGATGTAACACTAAAAACGGTTTATGCTATAAGAGCATATGCCACAAAAGGACATGTTTTTGTTCCCATAAAAAGTCTGAAAATTTCCCTATAAGAGACCACCTAACATGCCTTTCAGAGCATGTTATTTACTTAGTTGACTGTATTTGTGCCAAACAATATGTAGGAAAGACCTGCTTTGCACAACAGACTAAATTTGCATAGGCATAATGTAAAAATTCTGTATATGTTACATGGCCTTTCCAAGCACTGTGCCCTGTTTCACAACAAAACAATGTCTTTCAAAATTACTCCCATAGAGCATATTCCAAAAACCATAGAAAAGAGTCAATGACACTACCTTGATGCAAAAAACAGTATATAAATTTTATTAAACACTTATATAAACAAGCGCAATTAAAAGGTTCAAGACGTGCTGGTAAGGATACAAAAAATGGTGGAACATGTACCACACTGCTGGCTATATATATAGTAGGCAAATCAGCCTATGGCTGGGAAATCCGTATCATAAGTGGTAACATTAAAGGAGGCACTCAGTGGTTACCCTTTAGAGTACATAAAGTGCAGCATAATGCAGGGATGTAATTAATGCTAGGCAGAGGGCCAGTAAAAAGTGTCTATTATGCAGAGCCTATCGCTCCAGAATGAAAAAGGGGGGGAACTCAATTCCACTGCTGCTCGTACCGGTAACCAACAGAGGCATAAGTTTATAAAGGGTTAAGAAGGACACATACCCATAATAGCCAAGTCAGCAAGATAGAGGTGCAGCTCCACAGACCCCAACGCGTTTCGCGAGGGCTTCTTCACAAGGGGGTCGCAAGACTTTGTGAAGAAGCCCTCGCGAAACGCGTGGAGCTGCACCTCACTTATGCCTCTGTTGGTTACCGGTACGGGCAGCAGTGGAATTGAGTTCCCCCCCCCCTTTTTTCATTCTGGAGCGATATGCTCTGCATAATAGGCACTTTTTACTGGCCCTCTGCCTAGCATTAATTACATCCCTGCATTATGCTGCACTTTATGTACTCTATAGGGTAACCACTGAGTGCCTCCTTTAATGTTACCACTTATGACACGGATTTCCCAGCCATAGGCTGATTTGCCTACTATATATATAGCCAGCAGTGTGGTACATGTTCCACCATTTTTTGTATCCTTACCAGCACGTCTTGAACTTTTTAATTGCACTTGTTTATATAAGTGTTTAATAAAATTTATATACTGTTTTTTGCATCAAGGTAGTGTCATTGACTCTTTTCTATGGTTTTTTGAACATGTTTATGGAGTCTCTACCAGGGATTACGTATCCTTTTTGTCCTGTATTGGGGTTATGGTGATCAGTTGTGACCACCAAAAATTTCCCCCACATGGTCTTGTTCAGATGTTGCTTATATTCATAGAGCATATTCCGCCTAATATACCAAATAGGTTGGAAATGCTAAGTAAAAAAGAGACTTTTTGGATTCATAAACTTGACACCTTAAAACCTGCGGGTTTGAATGAAATAACTGATCTCTTCTAGTAACTTGTGGTGTTTTTTTTAAAGGATTGTTCTTTTAATCATTATCCCATACATTTGTACTTTTATATTAACTGAAGAGTTTTTTATTTCCCCTTTTTACCCTTTCAGATATATATATATATATATATATATATATATATATATATATATATATATATATATATATATAGTCATATGAAAACATTTGGGCACCCCTATTAATGTTAACCTTTTTTCTTTATAACAATTTGGGTTTTTGCAACAGCTATTTCAGTTTCATATATCTAATAACTGATGGACTGAGTAATATTTCTGGATTTAAATGAGGTTTATCGTACTAACAGAAAATGTGCAATCCGCATTTAAACAAAATTTGATCGGTGCAAAAGTATGGGCACCTCAACATAAAAGTAACATTAATATTTTGTAGATCCTCCATTTGCAAAAATAACAGCCTCTAGTCGCTTCCTGTAGCTTTTAATGAGTTCCTGGATACTGGATGAAGGTATATTTGACCATTCCTGTTTACAAAACAATTCCAGTTCAGTTAAGTTTGATGGTCGCCGAGCCTGGACAGCACGCTTCAAATCATCCCACAGATTTTCAATGATATTCAGGTCTGGGGACTGGGATGGTCATTCCAGAACATTGTAATTGTTCCTCTGCATGAATGCCTGAGTAGATTTGGAGCGGTGTTTTGGATCATTGTCTTGCTGAAATATCCATCCCCTGCGTAACTTCAACTTCGTCACTGATTCTTGCACATTATTGTCAAGAATCTGCTGATACTGAGTTGAATCCATGCGACCCTCAACTTTAACAAGATTCCCGGTGCCGGCATTTGCCACACAGCCCCAAAGCATGATGGAACCTCCACCAAATTTTACTGTGGGTAGCAAGTGCTTTTCTTGGAATGTCGTGTTTTTTTGCCTCCATGCATAACGCCTTTTTGTATGACCAAACAACTCAATCTTTGTTTCATCAGTCCACAGGAGCTTCTTCCAAATGTAACTGGCTTGTCCAAATGTGCTTTTGCATACCTCAGGTGACTCTGTTTGTGGCGTGCTTGCAGAAACGGCTTCTTTCGCATCACTCTCCAATACAGCTTCTCCTTGTGCAACGTGCGCTGTATTGTTGACTGATGCACATTGACACCATCTGCAGCAAGATGATGCTGCAGGTCTTTGGAGGTGGTCTGTGGATTGTCCTTGACTGTTGTCACCATTCTTCTTTGCCTTTCTGATATTTTTCTTGGCCTGCTACTTCTGGGCTTAACAAGAACTGTACCTGTGTTCTTCCATTTCCTTACTATGTTCCTCACAGTGGAAACTGACAGTTTAAATCTCTGAGACAACTTTTTGTATCCTTCCCCTGAACAACTATGTTGAATAATCTTTGTTTTCAGATCATTTGAGAGTTGTTTTGAGGAGCCCATGATGCCACTCTTCATAGGAGATTCAAATAGGAGAACTACTTGCAAGTGGCCACCTTAAATACTTTTTCTCATGATTGGATACACGTGCCTATGACGTTCAAAGCTCAATGAGGTTACAAAACCAATTTAGTGCTTTAGTAAGTCAGTAAAAAGTAGTTAGGAGTGTTCAAATCAAGAAATTGATAAGGGTGCCCATATTTTTGCACCGGTCAAATTTTGTTTAAATGCAGATTGGACATTTTCTGTTAGTATAATAAACCTCATTTCAATCCAGAAATATTACTCAGCCCATCATTTATTAGATATATTAAACTGAAAAAGCTGTTGCAAAAATTTAGCAGGTTTGATAAGATGCAAATAAGTTAGAGCCTGCAAACTTCAAACAAGAGCAGGATTTATTAACAGATGCATAAATCTTGCAAACCAACAAGTTATGTTGCTCAGTTAAATTTTAATAAATTTTCAACATAAAAGTGTGGGTCAATTATTATTCAACCCCTAGGTTTAATATTTTGTGGAATAACCCTTGTTTGCAATTACAGCTAATAATCGTCTTTTATAAGACCTGATCAGGCCGGCACAGGTCTCTGGAGTTATCTTGGCTCACTCCTCCATGCAGATCTTCTCCAAGTTATCTAGGTTCTTTGGGTGTCTCATGTGGACTTTAATCTTGAGCTCCTTCCACAAGTTTTCAATTGGGTTAAGTCAGGAGACTGACTAAGCCACTACAACACCTTGATTTTTTCCCTCTTGAACCAGGCCTTGGTTTTCTTGGCTGTGTGCTTTGGGTCGTTGTCTTGTTGGAAGATGAAATGACGACCCATCTTAAGATCCTTGATGGAGGAGCGGAGGTTCTTGGCCAAATTCTCCAGGTAGGTGTCACGGCCGGGCGGTCGGGTAGACCCAGGAGGTGGATCCACTGGACCGGACTCTAAGATGGTGGTAAGGAGTCCGGCAGCTGAAGCACTGAAGGGCGGCAGAACAGTCCGTGCAAGTGAGGGCAGCGGAGGAGTCCCTGGGACCACGGAGTCACAGATGGTGGTACTGGTGACGTAGCTCAGGTTCGGAAGCCGAGATGATAGTAGGCGGGGTCCGGAACCTCTGGAGCGGGATGACGGGTCACCGCAGGGATCCGAGATGGTACGGACTGTCAGTTGGCAGACGGACAGCGTGCGGGGTTCAGGACACGGCAGACTGGATGGCGCGGCAGGTACGGCTCTACAAAGAGAGATAGGTGAGTATAGGCACATAAACACCAGGAGACCTGACTCCTAGCTCAGGGAACACGAAGATCAGGCCCCGCCCCCTTGGACAATGACCCCCTATATACCCTGTACCTGTGCAACCTCATTTCCTGTTAATGGACGCTGGCCCTTTAAGAAAGGGTCAGTGACCGCGCGCGCGCCCTAATGCGCATGCGCGCCGCCCGAGTGCCAGAAGCCAGGGAAGGAGGCTGCGAGGAGGACGCAGGGGAGCCGGCCAGGTCCAGGGAAGCTGTCGGGCGCCGGGATCGGGGTCCAGGGACCCTGGGACGGACGGGATCCGGTGGCTGGAGAGCGGGGAGCGTGGCAGGTGAGCCGGGGAGCGGGGGTGAGGACCCGGGAAGCGTGACAGTACCCCCCCCCCCCACGCCCCCCTCCCCGCAACCGGGACATGAAGGCACGGATAAGAGGAGTGCCCACGTTCTCCCTGGGCTCCCAAGACCTATCCTCAGGACCATACCCCTCCCAGTCCACCAGGAAGAACTGCCGACCTCGTACGGTCTTCATGGCCACGATATCCCTTACCGCATAGATGTCATCATCGGCAATAGGTGGAGGAGCCGGACTGGCAGCAGCGGAGAAAGGACCAAGGACAACCGGCTTGAGCAGGGAGACGTGGAATGAGTTGGGTATCCTCATCGTGGCCGGGAGCTGTAGCTTGTAGGATACCTCATTGATCTTGCGGAGGACCTTAAACGGCCCGATGTAGCGAGGACCCAGCTTGTAGGACGGTATCTTCAATCGGATGTACTGGGAAGCAAGCCAGACCAGGTCACCAGGAGAGAAACACGGAGGATCCAGACGTCTCTTGTCAGCGTGTTTCTTCATCCGCTGGGAAGCGCGCCCAAGGGACGCCTTGACAGAGTCCCAAATGGTAGCAAAGTCACGGACAGCAGTATCAGCAGCCGGGACATCCGATGAAGGGGATATAGGCAGCGGGACGGCGGGCTGAAGTCCGTAAACAACATGGAAGGGTGATTTGGAGGATGACTCACTGACGTGGTGGTTATGGGCGAATTCAGCCCAAGGCAGAAGCGAGGACCAGTCGTCGTGATGGGCGTTGACATAGTGACGTAGGTATGAGGTCAAGATTTGATTGACCCTCTCCACTTGGCCATTAGACTGAGGATGGTAAGCAGAGGAAAAGTCCAGAGTCACTCCCAGATGTTTGCATAGAGCCCTCCAGAAGCGGGAGGTGAACTGGGTTCCTCTGTCGGACACGATGTGGGATGGAAAGCCATGCAAGCGAAAGATGTGATGTATATAGGCTTCCGCGAGTTCCTGAGCTGAGGGCAGTCCGGCCATAGGAACGAAGTGGGCCATTTTGGAGAATCGATCAACCACGACCCATATGACTGTGTGCCCGGAGGATAATGGCAAGTCCGTAATAAAGTCCATAGCTATGTGTTGCCACGGGACTGAGGGTATCGGCAGAGGCAGAAGACGGCCATGGGGCAAGTGGTTGGGCGTCTTGTTCCTGGCACAGGAGGAGCAGGCAGAGACAAAAGCAGCGACGTCCGTGCGAAGGGATGGCCACCAGTAATGGCGTACAATCGCACCCCATGTTCTCTTCTGGCCTGCATGGCCGGCTGTTTTTGATGCATGACCCCAGTGTAACACTTTTTGCCTGTCGGTCTCAGAGACATAGGTCTTCCCGGGCGGTATCTGGGCTAGAGTGACAGGGGCCACCGGAACGATGTTGCTAGGACAGATGATGGGTTGGGTAGTCGCTTCCTCCTGCTCCATGGGCATGAAAGACCTGGACAAGGCATCAGCGCGTACATTCTTGTCCGCGGGTCGGAAGTGAAGCTGAAAGTCAAACCTGGCAAAGAATAAAGACCACCTGGCTTGCCGTGGGTTCAGTCGCTGAGCGGACCGCAGGTATTCCAAGTTCTTGTGGTCAGTGTAAATTATCACGGGATACACTGCACCTTCCAGGAGGTAGCGCCATTCCTCCAGTGCCAGTTTGACTGCCAAGAGCTCTCGGTCCCCGATGGTGTAGTTGCGTTCAGACGCTGAGAAGCCCTTGGAGAAGAATCCGCAAGTCACCATCTTCCCGGAGGAGGATTTCTGCATGAGCACTGCTCCGGCTCCTGAGGAGGAGGCATCCACCTCCAAGGTGAACTGGCGGTTTAACTCCGGACGGTGGAGTACAGGAGAGGAAGCAAAAGCTCGCTTCAATGAGCCAAACGCGGCGTCGGCCGCAGGCGACCAGTCCTTTGGATTTGCCTCTTTCTTAGTCAAAGCGGAAAGTGGAGCAGTCAGAGCAGAGAAGTGAGGGATGAATTGGCGGTAGTAGTTGGCGAATCCCAGGAAGCGTTGGATTGCTTTCAGTCCAGAAGGGGGAGGCCAGTTGAGAATGGCGGAGACCTTCTTGGGATCCATCTGCAGTCCAGTCTCAGAGATGACGTACCCCAAAAAGGGGAGTGTAGACTGCTCAAAGACACACTTCTCATACTTTGCGTACAGGCGATTCTCTCTCAATCTTCGTAGAACCAGCTGTACGTGCTCTCTGTGGGTTGAGAGGTCCGGAGAGAAGACAAGGATGTCATCTAGATATACTACCACACAGGTGTAGAGGAGGTCTCGGAACACGTCGTTCACCAGTTCTTGGAAGACGGCAGGAGCATTACACAGGCCGAAGGGCATCACGCAGTACTCATAATGTCCATCGCGCGTATTGAACGCGGTCTTCCATTCGTCACCAGAGCGGATGCGCACCAGATTGTAAGCACCCCGAAGGTCCAGCTTGGTGAACACACGAGCCCCCCTAAGTCGGTCAAACAATTCGGGGATGAGCGGCAGAGGGTACTTGTTTTTGACTGTGATCTGATTCAGACCCCGGTAGTCGATGCAGGGGCGTAAATCGCCCTCTTTTTTCTTGACAAAGAAGAAACCTGCTCCAGCAGGAGAGGAGGACCTCCGAATGAATCCCCTTGCCAGGCTCTCTGAGATGTAAGCAGACATAGCCCTTGTTTCGGCTGGAGATAAAGGATATATCCGTCCTCGTGGTGGCGTTGTTCCAGGGAGCAGGTCGATGGCACAATCGTATGGACGATGTGGCGGCAGTACCTCGGATTCCTTTTTATCAAAGACATCCGCAAAGGTCCAATAGGCCGAGG
Source organism: Anomaloglossus baeobatrachus (assembly GCF_048569485.1). NCBI lineage: Eukaryota > Metazoa > Chordata > Amphibia > Anura > Aromobatidae > Anomaloglossus > Anomaloglossus baeobatrachus. The sequence continues at coordinate 22,932 of NW_027442271.1, forward strand.
GCAGCCCCGGTAGGTTCTCAGGAACCAGAGGTTGTCGGATGGGTTGTGTGGATTTTAGACATCTCTCATGACACGAAGAACCCCAGCGGGTGATGTCGCCTGTACCCCAGCTGACTGATGGTTCGTGGGCCCGTAACCATGGAAGACCCAGCAGGATCTGATGGGACATGTGAGGGAGGACGTAGAAGGCGATGGTCTCGGTGTGAAGAGCACCGATCCGCAGTTCAACCGGCCTGGTGGTCCAGGAGATGGTGTCAGAAAGGGGTCTCCCATCTACAGAGGCAATCACCAGGGGCTTGTTGAGTGGAATAACAGGCACTTGGTATTTGTCCACGGTGGCTTGCTGGATGAAATTGCCTGCTGCCCCGGAATCGAGGTAGGCCTCAGCCGTGAACCGCGTCTCTCCCGTTGTCACTTGCACGGTCCATGTGACCGGATCAGAGAGAGTCCCAGCACCTAGGGTGGCCTCTCCTACCAACCCTAGGCTTTGGAGTTTCCCGGCCTTTCCGGACAGGAACGGAGGAGGTGTGTGTCCTCACCACAGTAAAAGCAGAGGCCCTTAGCGAGCCGCTCTGCTCGTCGTTGTTCGGACTGCCGTATCCGGTCAATCTGCATGGGCTCGTGGACGGGAATCCCAGCGGTAGAAGACTGAGGTACGGAGGTCTTCTGTGGAGGAGAGGGATGCCGGACTGGACGTCTCTCCCGAGACAGCTCTTTGGAGCGCTCCTGAAAACGGATGTCTACTCGAGTTGCTAGGGCAATCAGGGCATCTAGGGTGGAGGGCACGTCACGGCCCGCCAACTCGTCTTTGATGCGGCTTGAGAGACCCTCCCAGAAGGCGGCTGTTAGGGCCTCATTATTCCAGCTGAGTTCTGAAGCCAACGTGCGGAAACGAATGGCGTATTGGCCCACCGTCAGTGTTCCTTGACGCAAGCGGAGAAGGGATGAAGCAGACGCAGAGGCGCGTCCCGGCTCGTCAAAAGTGCTGCGAAAGGCCTGCAGGAACTCTTGAAGATCCTTGGTCATAGGGTCCTCCTTTTCCCACAAGGGGTTCATCCACGCCAGCGCCTCGCCCTCCAGGTGAGACATTATAAAGGCGACCTTGGCTTGGTCAGAGGCGAACAGATGTGGCAGCTGCGTGAAATGAAGGGAACACTGGTTAATGAAGCCCCTGCAGGTCTTGGGATCTCCAGCATAACGAGGTGGTGAAGCCAACCGGAGTTGGGAAGCACCCGACGAGGCTGCCACTGGTGCGGGAGCCGTGGATTGTCCATTGGAGGACCTGGGTGCCGCAGGCGTCATGGAAGCTTGTAACGTGTACAGGCGGGTGTCCACGGAGGTCATAAATTGCAGCATGCGGGTCTGGACTTCACGCTGGCGTTGGAGTTCCTCTTGCAGGGCCAATAGTGCTGCAGCGGGATCCATGGCCTGATCTTACTGTCACGGCCGGGCGGTCGGGTAGACCCAGGAGGTGGATCCACTGGACCGGACTCTAAGATGGTGGTAAGGAGTCCGGCAGCTGAAGCACTGAAGGGCGGCAGAACAGTCCGTGCAAGTGAGGGCAGCGGAGGAGTCCCTGGGACCACGGAGTCACAGATGGTGGTACTGGTGACGTAGCTCAGGTTCGGAAGCCGAGATGATAGTAGGCGGGGTCCGGAACCTCTGGAGCGGGATGACGGGTCACCGCAGGGATCCGAGATGGTACGGACTGTCAGTTGGCAGACGGACAGCGTGCGGGGTTCAGGACACGGCAGACTGGATGGCGCGGCAGGTACGGCTCTACAAAGAGAGATAGGTGAGTATAGGCACATAAACACCAGGAGACCTGACTCCTAGCTCAGGGAACACGAAGATCAGGCCCCGCCCCCTTGGACAATGACCCCCTATATACCCTGTACCTGTGCAACCTCATTTCCTGTTAATGGACGCTGGCCCTTTAAGAAAGGGTCAGTGACCGCGCGCGCGCCCTAATGCGCATGCGCGCCGCCCGAGTGCCAGAAGCCAGGGAAGGAGGCTGCGAGGAGGACGCAGGGGAGCCGGCCAGGTCCAGGGAAGCTGTCGGGCGCCGGGATCGGGGTCCAGGGACCCTGGGACGGACGGGATCCGGTGGCTGGAGAGCGGGGAGCGTGGCAGGTGAGCCGGGGAGCGGGGGTGAGGACCCGGGAAGCGTGACAGTAGGCAGTGCTATCCATCTTCCCATGGATGCGGACCAGATGGCCAGGCCCCTTGGCTGAGAAACAGCCCCACAGCATGATGCTGCCACCACCATGCTTGACTGTAGGGTTGGTATTCTTGGGGTCGTATGCAGTGCCATCCAGTCTCCAAACGTCACGTGTGTGGTTGGCACCAAAGATCTCGATCTTGGTCTCATCAGACCAGAGAACCTTGAACCAGTCTGTCTCAGAGTCCTCCAAGTGATCATGAGCAAACTGTAGACGAGCCTTGACATGACGCTTTGAAATTAAAGGTTCCTTTTTTTCACGTCTGGAACGGAGACCACTGCGGTGGAGTACGTTACTTATGGTATTGACTGAAACCAATGTCCCCACTGCCATGAGATCTTCCCGGAGCTCCTTCCTTGTTGTCCTTAGGTTAGCCTTGACTCTTCGGACAAGCCTGGCCTCGGCACGGGTGGAAACTTTCAAAGGCTGTCCAGGCCGTGGAAGGCTAACAGTAGTTCCATAAGCCTTCCACTTCCGGATGACGCTCCCAACAGTGGAGACAGGTAGGCCCAACTCCTTGGAAAGGGTTTTGTACCCCTTGCCAGCCTTGTGACCCTCCACGATGATGGCCTTGGAATGCTCCTTTGTCTTTCCCATGTTGACCAAGTATGAGTGCTGTTCACAAGTTTGGGGAGGGTCTTAATTAGTCAGAAAAGGCTGGAAAAAGAGATAATTAATCCAAACATGTGAAGCTCATTGTTCTTTGTGCCTGAAATACTTCTTAATACTTTAGGGGAACCAAACAGAATTCTTGTGGTTTGAGGGGTTGAATAATAAATGACCCTCTGAATAAACTTTTCACAATTTAAAAAAAAAAATAAAAAAAGAAATAACATTCTTTTTTGCTGAAGTGCATTTCACACTTCCAGGCTGATCTACAGTCCAAATGTCACAATGCCAAGTTAACTCCGAATGTGTAAACCTGCTAAATCTGCAGGGGGTTGAATACTACTTGTAGGCACTGTATATATATATATATATATATATATATATATATATATATGCATACATACATAGAATGTTTTTTTTAACATAGGATATGCATATTTATATTCATTTTCATATTTATCTTTTTATCCATATGTGCAGTTATACTTATCATTTTTCTATTTATTTATATACATATATATGTGTATATATACGTATTTTTCATTATAAATTAGTGTCATATTTTAAATATATTGGTATAATTTTTCTCTTTGATAGTAACAGTGTATTAGGTTTATCAATTGTCTCCATTCTTCAGCGCATTTCATTTTAAATGTCCTTTGTAATACCCTTTTAGATATCTATTTATGATTCTCTTCATATACTTTATTAATTTATAATTTCTTAAGTTGTAGTATTATATTATATATATTTTTATCATATATATTTTTTCTTTCTATTATATATTTTTTTTTTCGTTATAATTTCATTTGGGTCCCCTCTAGTCTCTGCTCTCTTTCTCCCAAGCTTTATACCCACACGGAATGTTTTTTTTTCCCCTCTATTCCAGCCAATGTATTTTTTCCCACATTTCTACAGGTCTTTTTTTTCCTCTCTTGCATCGTGAACTCATTTCACCCCGTCCTAGGATGTTTCCTTCTTACATTTTAGCCTCACGCGCAATTTGTTTTTTTCCCACGCTATGAACTCATCTCACCCCTTCCAGTAGGTTTCTTTTGCAGCGGAGTTTTTTCACGCATGCGTAGTGCTCACACTGATGAACTCTTTTCACCTCTATTACCACACAGGTTGATTTTCTCCTCATCTCTTTATCGCAGTACCTTCACTTTTATTTATCTCAGGACCCAGCAATTTTTGCGTGTTCCCTTCCTCCCAGGATTAGTATTCATTGTTACACTAACATTCAGCACAACAGTATAAGGATTTTTCATATATCACATTTATATTTTTTATGTAATATCACATGTTTCCTATGTAATATTCTCCTTTTTATTTTTCATTTTTATTTTTCATTTTTTAGTCTTCATTAAATAAATAATGAACACAAATAATCTTTTTATATATGAAAAATTCATTCTCACCCTATAAACCCCCTATCCCTTTTTTTTACTACCCATTTTCCTTATAACCAAATGTTTCTAGCACTAGTGATTTTAATACCCCTTAGAATATATCTTATCCTTGATTTCGAATAATATAATAATTTTTTTTTTGCAAATAATACATTTGTTGTTCTGCCACTATAAATAAAGATACAGTTAGGTCCAGAAATATTTGGACAGTGACACAATTTTCGCGAGTTGGGCTCTGCATGCCACCACATTGGATTTGAAATGAAACCTCTACAACAGAATTCAAGTGCAGATTGTAACGTTTAATTTGAAGGTTTGAACAAAAATATCTGATAGAAATTGTAGGAATTGTACACATTTCTTTACAAACACTCCACATTTTAGGAGGTCAAAAGTAATTGGACAAATAAACCAAACCCAAACAAAATATTTTTATTTTCAATATTTTGTTGCGAATCCTTTGGAGGCAATCACTGCCTTAAGTCTGGAACCCATGGACATCACCAAACGCTGGGTTTCCTCCTTCTTAATGCTTTGCCAGGCCTTTACAGCTGCAGCCTTCAGGTCTTGCTTGTTTGTGGGTCTTTCCGTCTTAAGTCTGGATTTGAGCAAGTGAAATGCATGCTCAATTGGGTTAAGATCTGGTGATTGACTTGGTCATTGCAGAATGTTCCACTTTTTAGCACTCATGAACTCCTGGGTAGCTTTGGCTGTATGCTTGGGGTCATTGTCCATCTGTACTATGAAGCGCCGTCCGATCAACTTTGCAGCATTTGGCTGAATCTGGGCTGAAAGTATATCCCGGTACACTTCAGAATTCATCCGGCTACTCTTGTCTGCTGTTATGTCATCAATAAACACAAGTGACCCAGTGCCATTGAAAGCCATGCATGCCCATGCCATCACGTTGCCTCCACCATGTTTTACAGAGGATGTGGTGTGCCTTGGATCATGTGCCATTCCCTTTCTTCTCCAAACTTTTTTCTTCCCATCATTCTGGTACAGGTTGATCTTGGTCTCATCTGTCCATAGAATACTTTTCCAGAACTGAGCTGGCTTCATGAGGTGTTTTTCAGCAAATTTAACTCTGGCATGTCTATTTTTGGAATTGATGAATGGTTTGCATCTAGATGTGAACCCTTTGTATTTACTTTCATGGAGTCTTCTCTTTACTGTTGACTTAGAGACAGATACACCTACTTCACTGAGAGTGTTCTGCACTTCAGTTGATGTTGTGAATGGGTTCTTCTTCACCAAAGAAAGTATGCGGCGATCATCCACCACTGTTGTCATCCGTGGACGCCCAGGCCTTTTTGAGTTCCCAAGCTCACCAGTCAATTCCTTTTTTCTCAGAATGTACCCGACTGTTGATTTTGATACTCCAAGCATGTCTGCTATCTCTCTGATGGATTTTTTTCTTTTTTTTCAGCCTCAGGATGTTCTGCTTCACCTTAATTGAGAGTTCCTTAGACCGCATGTTGTCTGGTCACAGCAACAGCTTCCAAATGCAAAACCACACACCTGTAATCAACCCCAGACCTTTTAACTACTTCATTGATTACAGGTTAACGAGGGAGACGCCTTCAGAGTTAATTGCAGCCCTTAGAGTCCCTTGTCCAATTACTTTTGGTCCCTTTAAGAAGAGGAGGCTATGCATTACAGAGCTATGATTCCTAAACCCTTTCTCCGATTTGGATGTGAAAACTCTCATATTGCAGCTGGGAGTGTGCACTTTCAGCCCATATTATATATATAATTGTATTTCTGAACATGTTTTTGTAAACAGCTAAAATAACAAAACTTGTGTCACTGTCCAAATATTTCTGGCCCTGACTGTATATATCTATCCTAAATCCCATTACTTTTATTGATAGGTGAAAAAAGAATAACAATTCCATCACATTTTTATAATTTTCATTTTTTATTTTTTTATTATTCATTTCAGCAAGATTAACTCTCCACACCACAGCTTTTCACAAATTCACCCTTTTTTCTTTTTATTTTTCGTTTCTCCTCCTCCCTTTTTTTGTCTCCCTTTCTTGTTTATTCTTTTTTTCTGAATGTTTCTGCCCTCTCCACTTGTCTCTTAGTCATCGGAAAGCTGACGTGATCTTTGTAAATGTGGCTACTTCACTTGTATATATGTATCCCTTGCTTGCAGCATGTGTTATGCTGTTCCTTTTTGGCTTCTGTCCTGATGAAGAAGGCGGAGATGCCTTTGAAACGCCTTGACCTGTGAAAATAAAGAAAAGGAATTCATGATACACCTTGGATTTGTGGTTTTTAGTGCAGCATTTTAACCCGAATTCTTTAAACTATTTTTACCTACAGAGATAAGGGAGAAGAACTGAGCTTACTACAGAGATAAGGATGCAGAACCCAGCTTACTACAGAGATAAGGGTGCAGAACCAAGCTTACTACCGAGATAAGGGAGGAGACCCCAGCTTACTACAGAGATAAGGGAGCAGATCCAAGCTTACTACAGAGATAAGGGAGCAGAAGAGAGCTTACTACAGAAATAAGGGTGCAGAACCAAGCTTACTACAGAGATAAGGGAACAGGACGGAGCTTACTACATAGATAAGGGAGCAGAATCAAGCTTACTACAGACATATGGGTGCAGAACCGAGCCTACTACAGAGATAAGGGAGCAGAACCAAGCTTACTACAGAGTTAAGGGAGCAGAACTGAGCTTACTACAGAGATAAGCCAGCAGAACAGAGCTTACTACAGAGATAAGGGAGCAGAACAGAGCTTACTACAGAAATAAGGGTGCAGAACCAAGCTTACTACAGAGATAAGGGAGCAGAACCGAGCTTTCTACATAGATAAGGGAGCAGAACCGAGCTTACTGCAGACATATGGGTGCAGAACCGAGCCTACTACAGAGATAAGGGAGCAGAACCAAGCTTACTACACAGTTAAGGGAGCAGAACTGAGCTTACTACTGAGATAAGGGAGCAGAACAGAGCTTACTATAGAAATAAGGGTGCAGAACCGAGCGTACTACAGAGATAAGGGAGCAGAACCGAGCTTACTACATAGATAAGGGAGCAGAATTGAGCTTACTACAGAGATATGGAAGCAGAACCGAGCTTACTGCAGGAATATGGGTGCAGAACCAAGCTTACGACAGAGATAAGGGAGCAGAACCAAGCTTACTACAGAGATAAGGGAGCAGAACTGAGCTTACTACAGAGATAAGGGAGCAGAACCGAGATTACTACAGAGATACGAGATCAGAACTGAGCATACTACAGAAATAAGGGTGCAGAACTGAGCCTACTATAGAGATACGAGAGCAGAACCGAGCTTTCTACAGAGATACGAGAGCAGAACCAAGTTTACTACAGAGATACAGGAGCAGAACCGAGCTTACTGTACCCATACAGGAGCAAAATCGTACTTACTCAGTCTACTACATACAAACAGCAACAAGACCCCACGCGTCCTACATAGCTACAGGAACAGAACAAGCCTACTTCATAGACATAGTACCAGAACTAAGCTTACTGCTTAAATATGGTACCATAACAAAAGACGTCTCAGAGGAGATCTCATTTATATGTATAAATACATGTGTGATCACTATAAAGGACTGGTACATGACTTATTTATTCCAAAGACAATACTAAGGACCAGGGGGCATACACTGCGAGTGGAAGAAAAGCGATTCCGGCAGCGAAATAGGAAAGGGTTCTTTACGGTTAGAGCAGGCAGACTGCGGAATGCCCTACCACAAGAGGTAGCAATGGCAGATACTATAACAGCTTTTAAAAACAGCTGGATGATTTCCTTAGTACACACAACATTGTTGGTTAAAAGTGACTTAGGGACAAAATGTAGAATTGGTGGAGGAAGGTTGAACTAGATGGACCTAGGTCTTTTTTCAACCTAAATAACTATGTAACTGAGCTTACTGTATTGATATAGAAGCAAAACCACACTTGCTACATAGATACAGTACCATAACTCAGCTAACTACATGTACAACAATTACAAAACGTATCCTATATTTTCAATGTTAAACTCGAACAGAACACAGCTAGCACATAGACTATACACTGATGCCATCTGTGTGCTGTACGTGTTTTTCACGGCCCCATAGACGTCTATTGGCCCTTGTCATCTGCGCTGCTGGGAAAAAAACCAAATGTCTCCGTAGGGATCACACACGGTCTGTGTAAACACACGGACATGCGAGCAGTGTCGCGGGCGGGGAGGAGGGTGTCAGCACACCGCGCTCACCCCTTCTGCTCAGGTCCGGCAGTTGCTCCTGGTGGCTCGAGCCGCGGGCCGGATCCCGGGGTGTCTCGAGCGGCACTCCTCGCCCGTGAGTGAAAGGGGGTGGTTTGTTGGGGTTATAGTTCGTGACGCCACCCACGGTTGTGGTGATTGCACCACCGCTGCTCGGTGTGGGGGTCCCGGGGATGGTGATGGGAGCAGCCAGGTGTTGTGTTGCCCCTCCGTGGGTAGGGGTTGGTGATCCCGGGGCCCGGTGGAGAGATGTAAAGTGTAGGGCCTGGAGGGCGCAGGGACGCGGGGGCAGCGCTGTGCCTTGCGGCACTATGGTACTCACTCAGCCTGACACGGACACAGTTTGTACGGTAAACCAACGGCTGGTAGGACGGTCCCACAGACGGCTGCACCTGCACTCCCGGTAGGTGACGGTGACTTCTCTCTTCCTTGCACCTGTGTGGTCTGGTGGTATCGGTGGATTCCCTCCGGTTACCCGCTCCCCGACTGCAATCTGGGCCGGAGGAGCTCTACACTTTGCCCGCAGGCGCTGGCCCTGGGGAAACTGGTGCCTTGGCGGTGGCGGTGTCTCCCCGTTAATGGTCGGGCTGTTGCCGTCAATCGGGACTTTGTTGTTGGGGGATCTGCGTCCCCGTCACTGACGGATTCGGCAAATTGGGCGACTCCTAGCCTTGCCGGGGTCCGAGAGGCCCCTGCCCTGGTGCTGACTGTCCTTCGGAACACTGCTCCAGACCACCGGGCACACAGCCAACGGGGTCCTTCCAGGAACTTCCGAACTGTCCCACTCCGGACAGTCACCGCCGTCGCTGACCTTGCTGTTCTAGCCCTACACACAGCTGGGCTCTCAGGCTCTGCGCACTCTCTGCGCTCTCTCCACTTCTTGCTTTCCTCCTTTTTCACTTTCCTTTCCTTCACTTTCACTTCTGGTTGTTTCCTCTAGCCCCTGCCTGGGCTACTCCTCACTCCTTCCACTTCCTCCTCCTCGACAGAACTCCTCTCTCCAGCTCTCCCCTGAGCTATCTGCCTGGCTTACTTCCTGCCTCCAGAGTCGTGAGCTCCTTGGTGGGCGGAGCCAACCGCCTTGCCCACCCCCTGGTGTGCATCACAGACTCCTGGAGGGAGGCAACAAGGATTTCTGGTTAGCAGGTGTGCCTACCTGGAGTGTGGGGTGTAATGGTGTTGTTATCTGTGTCCCCTGGCTTGCCCAGGGTGACACATTCCCCCTTAGCAAAATGCAGACCGTCCGCGGGCTGCCGTCCTACACCGGTTTTATTTTTCTGTAAAAGGGGATAACAAGGGTTAATCAAACATAAATAACATTTTTAATCATAAACTCTTCCCAAGACGGGAGGCACATTTTACTTTAAACGTTGCAACGGTGTACGGTCACGGTTTCCGCTCTCTCCCACCCAAGCAACCTGGCCCTGATGCTGCCCCTAAAACCCAGGCAGCACCCCTTGACCCACAGTCCAGCACAAGTCACCCGAGCGGGATCTGTCCTTGCCCTCCAGAGGGTAGCCACCGGTCCCTTTGGTGGCTGGGCCCTGGCCTGCTCTGCTCAGGGCCCTCCCTCCAACCTGCCTCTCCGGAGGCGGCATTGCAGAAACGGTAACAGTACCCAACATATTTACAAGCCACTAACGTTTGTGGTTGCCCTGCAGAGTTCACGGGCTTGTCCATGGATAGTTCCCATGCATTTTAAACGGTCCCCACGGGGACAACGGTGCCGGCTCCTGCCGGTTGCTAATCACTGCAGACAATCAGGTAAACTTCGGTAAATCATTTTTCATTTTCAAAACTTTCAACTTTTTCAAACACACACACAACAACCTTTTACATTTGCGGACCCCTTTCACTCATAGAACGGTCTCCCTGTACCTAAGTGGGGGTCTACCTAGGTTGGAACGGGTGGACCTTCGGGGCCCGGTGTCGGTGATGCTAGACAGTGGGGTAGAGGGAACAATCGGTTCCTCCTCCCTGCTACAGTGTGGGGCAGGCGGAGGTGCAGGGGGGCTGGGTACAGGTTCATCCCTGGGCACTGGCACTGGTTCTGGCTCACGGTTAACCGCTTCCACTACTTCTTCATCCACGGGTTGTGGGAACAGTATCACTGGAAGTATCACCGCGCCGTTCTGTGTAGGCCAGTTTGCTGGGAAGTCACCCATTACAGTGTGGATTACCTCTGCTGCCTTTTCCACTGGTGGAGAAACCGGTGCTTCAGCTTCTGCTTTCAATACCGGGGGGCATTTTTTCAAATGGTCCCGAGAAACTGTGGCCAGGGTGCCCCCTTGGTCACGACTGATCTGGTAGGTTTTCCCATTGTCCCACTCGGTGGGTTGTACGACGTAAGGGACTTGCTCCCACTGGTCATCCAGTTTGTGGGCTTTTCTCTTCCGTTTCAGCACCACATCTCCTGGCTGGAAAGGACCTGCAGGCGCCTTCTGGTTGAACCGGTGCTCTTGCTGTTCTCGACTTCGACTGAGGTTTTTCTCTACATACTCCTGGATTTGCCGGTACTGGGCCCTCCTCCGACTCTCCCACTCTGCCGTTGAAGGGAGTGCTTCCGGAGCTTCCAACCCCATCTCCAGATCCACCGGCAGGCGGCCAGGCCGAGCCCTCATCAGATACGCTGGGGTGCACTTCGTCGAGCTGGTTGGGATATTATTGTACATGTCGACCAAGTCGGGTAACTTTTCCGGCCACATGTTCCGTTCTTCCAGCGGTAGCGTCTTGAGGAGCCCCAGGACCAAATGATTCATTTTCTCGCACATGCCGTTGGTTTGGGCGTGGTACGGAGTGGTCCGGATCTTCTTGCAGCCGTACAACTGGCAGAATTCGTGAAACACCTCTGCTTCAAAAGCCGGGCCTTGGTCAGTCAGCACCTTCTCGGGGTACCCATGAGGTCGGCAGAAATAAGCCTGGAACGCACGAGCAGCAGTTCGACCAGTCAGGTCCTTGACGGGGACTACCACCATAAATCTGGAGTAGTGGTCTACCATGGTCAATGCGTAGGTGTACCCACTTCGGCTAGGGGTGAGCTTAACATGGTCTAGGGCGACCAGTTCCAGCGGCTGATGGGTGACGATGGGATGTAACGGTGCCCTCTGGCTAGTCTCGTCCTTTCTCCTCAGCGTACAAGGACCGCACTCTCGGCACCAGGCTTCCACCGATTCACGCATCCCACTCCAATAGAACCGCTCTCTCAACAGCATCTCCAGCTTCTTCCACCCGAAGTGGCCAGCACCATCATGGTATGCCCGCAGTACAGTAGCGACATCAGCCTGAGGAACGATTAACTGGCATATTTTCTCATGGGTCTTCGGGTTGATCAGCTCACGGTACAGCCTCCCTTGGTGTAGGTAAAGCCGTTTCCGTTCTTTCCACAAGCGTTGGGCTTCGGCTGGAGCGCTGGGGTCCATTCCCATGGCGCCTTGTTCCACCAGAGTCTTGACAAGGCGGACAGCCGGCGCTTGGTCCTGGGCGTCCTGCCACTCTTGACTGGGCCGCGGGTCCAGATCCACCCTTTGCTGACATACCTGTACCCTCTCAGTAGGCGGCTGGTGAAACGCAGGCAACTCAATCTCCTCGAGGTCGTCGTCCTCACACCCCTCTTCTGACAAATGGGGCATCCGGGAGAGTGCATCTGCATTGATGTTGACACGACCAGCTCGGTACTTTATGGTGAAATCATAGTTGGCTAACCGGGCTACCCACCGCTGCTCCAGCGCGCCCAACTTGGCCGTGTTCAGGTGAGTTAACGGATTGTTGTCCGTAAACGCGGTGAATTTTGCTGCCGCCAGGTAGTGGCGGAACCGCTCTGTGATAGCCCACACCAACGCCAATAGCTCGAGCTTGAAGGAGCTATAGTTCTCAGGGTTCCTTTCGGTCGGCCGGAGTTTTCGGCTGGCGTAGGCAATCACCTTCTCCTTTCCATCCTGGACCTGGGACAAGACCGCTCCTAGCCCCACGTTACTGGCGTCCGTGTGGAGAATGAACGGGCGCCCATAGTCAGGGTACGCCAAGACCTCTTCTCCGGTCAAGGCCGCCTTCAACTGGCCAAAGGACTCCTCATGCTGGTCCTCCCACAACAGTGGGGCTCCAATGGGTCTACCACCTTTGGTCTGTCCCACGAGGAGATCTTGCATGGGGGCAGCCATCTTCGTGTACCCCTTTATAAAACGCCGATAGTACCCTACCAGCCCCAGGAACTGCCGTACTTCCCTCACTGTGGTTGGTCTCGGCCAGCTCTGGATGGCAGTGATCTTCTCAGGGTCGGGGGCAACACCATCCGCACTCACCACATGTCCTAGATACTGCACCCTGGGTTTCAGCAGATGGCACTTCGAGGGCTTCAACTTCATCCCGAACTTGGCAAGGGACGCGAACACCTCGGCCAGGTGCTCCAGATGGGCTTCATACGTCTGGGAATAAACAATCACATCATCCAAATACAGCAGGACGGTCTCGAAGTTTAAATGTCCCAAACAGCACTCCATCAACCGTTGGAAGGTCCCGGGGGCATTGCACAGCCCAAACGGCATGCTATTGAATTCGCAGAGCCCCATCGGGGTGGTGAAGGCGGTCTTTTCCCGGTCCTCGGGGGCCACGGCCACTTGCCAGTATCCGCTGGTGAGGTCAAGGGTCGAGAAGTAGTTTGCAGTTCTCAGTGCAGCCAAAGATTCTTCAATACGAGGCAATGGATAGGCATCTTTATGGGTTATCTGGTTGATCTTCCGGTAGTCCACACACATCCGCATGGTACCATCCTTCTTCTTGACCAGTACCAACGGAGCGGCCCAGGGACTACAACTGTCCCGAATAACCCCTGCCTCCTTCATATTCTTCAACATATCTTTGGCACACTGGTAATGTGCAGGGGGAATAGGTCTATACCTCTCTTTGATAGGGGGATGTTCACCCGTGGGAATGTGGTGTTGGACCCCCTTGATCTGCCCAAAGTCTAGGGGGTGCTTACTGAAAACCTGTTCGTACTCCTGCACTACCCTGTGTACCCCTGCCCTGTGATGTGTAGGGGTATCATCAGTGCCCACATGTAGCTGTTGGTGCCACTCCTTGGTGTCCCCCTGGGGTGGGGAAGTGCTGGTGGTAGGTGGGAGTGTGGATGGACGGGCTTCCTGGATAGTGTGAGGGTCCAGGGTGAGTAGTTTGGCAATGGTGGCATACCGGGGGAGCCTGACTTCCTCCTCCCCACAGTTCAACATTCTCACAGGCACTCTCCCTTTCTTCACATCTACCACCCCTCGGGCGGCCACTACAGTGGGCCAGTGCTCGGAAGGCATGGGCTCCATCATCGCAGGGTAGTCACGCCCCTGAGGCCCTACTGCTGCCCTACACCAGATCATCATCTCACTCCTAGGGGGCACAGTCAATGGAGCAACATCCATCACTCGCACTCCACCAATCTCCCCTCCGGTTGAGCTTACATGCTGGCGGTACATCAGGGCGCGGATCTCACGCTGCACAGCCCTCTGCCGGCTCCCCGCCGCCGTGGCGGCTAGCCGTTGCAAAAGGTTCAACACATCAGCCATGCAGTGTTCCATCACATTGGTTCCCAGCACTATTTTCGGGTTATGATCACTAGGTTCATTCATGATCACAATCATGCCCTGATGTTGCAGTTCAGCTTGCCCCACTGTCATAGCCACTTCTTTATACCCCACCTGGGTCAATGGAAGTCCATTAGCAGCAATCAAATTTATACTAGGGTCTGGAGGCGCCAGCTCGTCTGTGGCCCAATACTGCTGGTACAAGGTATACGGTATGGTAGTTACCTGTGATCCAGTGTCCAGGAGAGCCATCACGGGTATGCCGTCCACAGCCACAGGGATGATAGGGCGGGCCCCGACATATCGGTCTCGCCAGTCCGGGGGGCCACGGTGTTCTACTCCTGAGGATTGGCCCGGGGCCCCAGGGGTTGCTCGTTTAACGGGCACTGTCGGTAAACATGGCCCGGCTTACGGCACTTGTAGCAGATTGGAGGTCTGCTCCGCGGGTTGTTAGCGCTTCTCCGCTGCATCCAGGGAACATCTTCGGGACTGTCAGCAAGCTGTATCTGCGCTTGGGGCTGAGATCTGGTCAGGGGTTGTAGTGCAGCAAGGATTTTGGCAAGGTCTCCGTCCAGGCGACGGACCTGGGCTGCCAGTTCTTCCACTGTGCTGCTTGAGGCTGCAGGTAGTAAGGAGGTTGGTTTGGCTGGAGCCGCCACAACGGGAGCTGTCTCGACGGGCCACGGGACGGGTTCCAGAATTTCAGCAGCTGGGGGCTGTAGTGCTTTGATAGCCCGCTCCTTTAACACAGCAAAGTCCACATCAGGGTGTTCCAGGGCCCACAGCCGGAGCTGTTTACGATCCTCAGGGGACCTCATCCCCTGCGCAAATTGCTCCACCAACATCTTGTTGCTATCCGCCTCATTAATAGAGTTCACCCGCTTCAGCGTGCGGAGGGCGGTCTGCAGACGTAGAGCATAGTCCCGAATGCTATCCCCAGCTCGTTGCCGGCACTGGTAAAACTGCATCCTCAGCTCAGCTTCTGTCCGGGTCTCGAAGGCAGTCTGTAGCTTCTCGAAGATGGTGGCTACAGAGAGCCGGTCCCCCTCGGCCCAGGTCTCCGCTTCCTGCTCCGCCGCACCGGTTAACTGGCCTAGCACTATCGCTGCACGTTGCTTATCAGTCAGGGGGTACAGCTCTAGCAGCGGGTTAAGCTTTTTCCGGAAGGCCTGTAGGGCATCCGGTTTCCCGTCATACTGCGGTAGCCAGGCAGCTCCGTGCGCATAGGGCAAGGAAAACGGCATGACCTGAGCAAGCGCGGGGGCCGCGGCACCTCCCGCCAGTACGGCCGGGACCTGGGCAGGCCCATTCCCATCCGCGGGTGCCGCTGCGGCTGCGACCACCGCTCCTCCAGCGGCTCCGTCGGGCGCAGACATCTTGTTTCCGTCCCCCTTAGCTCTTTCCGGCCCCTCCTCTCTCGGGGCGGGGTTTTGGCCTTCGCGCTTCTACTGCTCGAGAAGACGCTCGAGCGGGAACTTTTCGCGCCAAAGATGGCGGCTTCTGAAATTTTTCTGCCGGATACCTCCGGCGGTAACAAGGCGCACCTCTACCTGACGGCAGAGCGGTAAGATCCTGTTCGTGACGCCAAGTTGTCGCGGGCGGGGAGGAGGGTGTCAGCACACCGCGCTCACCCCTTCTGCTCGGGTCCGGCAGTTGCTCCTGGTGGCTCGAGCCGCGGGCCGGATCCCGGGGTGTCTTGAGCGGCACTCCTCGCCCGTGAGTGAAAGGGGGTGGTTTGTTGGGGTTATAGTTCGTGACGCCACCCACGGTTGTGGTGATTGCACCACCGCTGCTCGGTGTGGGGGTCCCGGGGATGGTGATGGGAGCAGCCAGGTGTTGTGTTGCCCCTCCGTGGGTAGGGGTTGGTGATCCCGGGGCCCGGTGGAGAGATGTAAAGTGTAGGGCCTGGAGGGCGCAGGGACGCGGGGGCAGCGCTGTGCCTTGCGGCACTATGGTACTCACTCAGCCTGACACGGACACAGTTTGTACGGTAAACCAACGGCTGGTAGGACGGTCCCACAGACGGCTGCACCTGCACTCCCGGTAGGTGACGGTGACTTCTCTCTTCCTTGCACCTGTGTGGTCTGGTGGTATCGGTGGATTCCCTCCGGTTACCCGCTCCCCGACTGCAATCTGGGCCGGAGGAGCTCTACACTTTGCCCGCAGGCGCTGGCCCTGGGGAAACTGGTGCCTTGGCGGTGGCGGTGTCTCCCCGTTAATGGTCGGGCTGTTGCCGTCAATCGGGACTTTGTTGTTGGGGGATCTGCGTCCCCGTCACTGACGGATTCGGCAAATTGGGCGACTCCTAGCCTTGCCGGGGTCCGAGAGGCCCCTGCCCTGGTGCTGACTGTCCTTCGGAACACTGCTCCAGACCACCGGGCACACAGCCAACGGGGTCCTTCCAGGAACTTCCGAACTGTCCCACTCCGGACAGTCACCGCCGTCGCTGACCTTGCTGTTCTAGCCCTACACACAGCTGGGCTCTCAGGCTCTGCGCACTCTCTGCGCTCTCTCCACTTCTTGCTTTCCTCCTTTTTCACTTTCCTTTCCTTCACTTTCACTTCTGGTTGTTTCCTCTAGCCCCTGCCTGGGCTACTCCTCACTCCTTCCACTTCCTCCTCCTCGACAGAACTCCTCTCTCCAGCTCTCCCCTGAGCTATCTGCCTGGTTTACTTCCTGCCTCCAGAGTCGTGAGCTCCTTGGTGGGCGGAGCCAACCGCCTGGCCCACCCCCTGGTGTGCATCACAGACTCCTGGAGGGAGGCAACAAGGATTTCTGGTTAGCAGGTGTGCCTACCTGGAGTGTGGGGTGTAATGGTGTTGTTATCTGTGTCCCCTGGCTTGCCCAGGGCGACACAGCAGCACCATAGATTATAATGGATACATGTGGTAACCGTGAAAAAAACGGATACAACACATACCACATACACAGACATGTGAAGGAGGTCATAAGGTGGTCACATAGCTACGTCACAGTGCACGGGTTAATTTCACTTTTCTTTTCATAAACATGGAAAGACAAATGAAATTCCCTAACACATATGTGAATGAGCCCTTAGGGCCTGTGCCCACAATCAGTATCAGCAGCGTCTTGGACGCAAAGTGTTTTCACGGAGTCCAAAATGCTGTGTTATACAGTACAAGCACAGTGGATGGATTTATAGGAATCTCCGGCCCCCTGGGCTTCTTTTAGATGCTCCATTAGCTGTCATGTTGCACTGCTTTCCTATCCTCAGCATGTGAAATTATTCCAACAGCGATGCTAGTGCTCTGAGCGGGAGAATACAGAGAACATCCGCTGACAGTCACTCTGTTGGTGCGCACCGACAGCATGATCTCCTGCCCAGGAGACTAGCGTCTCCACCAGAGAAAGTACGCTGTGTCCAGACCATGAGGATACCTGATGGTGGGCACGGACAGCGCGATCTCCCGCCCAGGAGATTAGCGTCTCCACCAACGAAAGTACGCTGCAGCCACACAACCATATAGATTTAGTGTTGTGCCCTAAAGATATGTTTTACACATACACAATACACTATAAGGCTACGTGCCCACAGTCTAGACATACTGTGTCCTGGACACAGCATTTCCTCACCTGCAGGGCCACAAGTGCTCTCCGCAGGGACCACAGCTGCCTGTGCCCACAGTCAGGGTTCGGGCTGCTGTGTCTCTTTCTTCGGTTCTCTCTGTGGAGACACTTGTGGCTACGCAGCAATAAATTGACATGCCAGGGCTCAGGAAGCCGCACCACAGTTTAGTTTTCAAAGTGGGCTGTGCACGCACAGTGGGCATAGGATTTCTAAAAATCCCATCCACTGCGCCTTTACAATGCAGCGAAAACACTCTGAATCCAAAACGCTGTGAACACTGATGGTGGGCACGCAGCCTTACATACAGGCATCTTACAAACATACACAACCCCAGAAACACGGACTGTAAACATACAGTACAGAAATGTGAACACATATACAGACATGTACTCCCACATGGCATAGACGTGCACACACAGCATACAGCCATATACACGTACACACAGCGTACAGCCGTATCCACCTACACACAGTGTACAGCCATATAGACGTACACACAGGGTACAGCTAACCAAACAAAACTTTTAGTGGATTTCTACTTATTTTATTAAATATCATCTCCACCAAACAGGACAAGCTTGCATCTGTTATAGTTTTGGAGAAAAATGTGTTCATTTCATGTATGCGCGAAATGCCTTAAAAATGGCTTTAAAATGGATTTGGAGCATGGAGACGATTATCTCGGGATTGCAAGATAACCAAACAAAACTTTTAGTGGATTAATACTTATTTTATTAAATATCATCTCCACCAAACAGGACAAGCTTGCATCTGTTATAGTTTTGGAGAAAAATGTGTTCATTTCATGTATGCGCGAAATGCCTTAAAAATGGCTTTAAAATGGATTTGGAGCATGGAGACGATTATCTCGGGATTGCAAGATAACCAAACAAAACTTTTAGTGGATTTCTACTTATTTTATTAAATATCATCTCCACCAAACAGGACAAGCTTGCATCTGTTATAGTTTTGGAGAAAAATGTGTTCATTTCATGTATGCGCGAAATGCCTTAAAAATGGCTTTAAAATGGATTTGGAGCATGGAGACGATTATCTCGGGATTGCAATATAACCAAACAAAACTTTTAGTGGATTTCTACTTATTTTATTAAATATCATCTCCACCAAACAGGACAAGCTTGCATGTGTTATAGTTTTGGAGAAAAATGTGTTCATTTCATGTATGCGCGAAATGCCTTAAAAATGGCTTTAAAATGGATTTGGAGCATGGAGACGATTATCTCGGGATTGCAAGATAACCAAACAAAACTTTTAGTGGATTATTACTTATTTTATTAAATATCATCTCCACCAAACAGGACAAGCTTGCATCTGTTATAGTTTTGGAGAAAAATGTGTTCATTTCATGTATGCGCGAAATGCCTTAAAAATGGCTTTAAAATGGATTTGGAGCATGGAGACGATTATCTCGGGATTGCAAGATAACCAAACAAAACTTATAGTGGATTTCTACTTATTTTATTAAATATCATCTCCACCAAACAGGACAAGCTTGCATCTGTTATAGTTTTGGAGAAAAATGTGTTCATTTCATGTATGCGCGAAATGCCTTAAAAATGGCTTTAAAATGGATTTGGAGCATGGAGACGATTATCTCGGGATTGCAAGATAACCAAACAAAACTTTTAGTGGATTTCTACTTATTTTATTAAATATCATCTCCACCAAACAGGACAAGCTTGCATCTGTTATAGTTTTGGAGAAAAATGTGTTCATTTCATGTATGCGCGAAATGCCTTAAAAATGGCTTTAAAATGGATTTGGAGCATGGAGACGATTATCTCGGGATTGCAAGATAACCAAACAAAACTTTTAGTGGATTTCTACTTATTTTATTAAATATCATCTCCACCAAACAGGACAAGCTTGCATCTGTTATAGTTTTGGAGAAAAATGTGTTCATTTCATGTATGCGCGAAATGCCTTAAAAATGGCTTTAAAATGGATTTGGAGCATGGAGACGATTATCTCGGGATTGCAATATAACCAAACAAAACTTTTAGTGGATTTCTACTTATTTTATTAAATATCATCTCCACCAAACAGGACAAGCTTGCATCTGTTATAGTTTTGGAGAAAAATGTGTTCATTTCATGTATGCGCGAAATGCCTTAAAAATGGCTTTAAAATGGATTTGGAGCATGGAGACGATTATCTCGGGATTGCAAGATAACCAAACAAAACTTTTAGTGGATTTCTACTTATTTTATTAAATATCATCTCCACCAAACAGGACAAGCTTGCATCTGTTATAGTTTTGGAGAAAAATGTGTTCATTTCATGTATGCGCGAAATGCCTTAAAAATGGCTTTAAAATGGATTTGGAGCATGGAGACGATTATCTCGGGATTGCAAGATAACCAAACAAAACTTTTAGTGGATTTCTACTTATTTTATTAAATATCATCTCCACCAAACAGGACAAGCTTGCATCTGTTATAGTTTTGGAGAAAAATGTGTTCATTTCATGTATGCGCGAAATGCCTTAAAAATGGCTTTAAAATGGATTTGGAGCATGGAGACGATTATCTCGGGATTGCAAGATAACCAAACAAAACTTTTAGTGGATTTCTACTTATTTTATTAAATATCATCTCCACCAAACAGGACAAGCTTGCATCTGTTATAGTTTTGGAGAAAAATGTGTTCATTTCATGTATGCGCGAAATGCCTTAAAAATGGCTTTAAAATGGATTTGGAGCATGGAGACGATTATCTCGGGATTGCAAGATAACCAAACAAAACTTTTAGTGGATTTCTACTTATTTTATTAAATATCATCTCCACCAAACAGGACAAGCTTGCATCTGTTATAGTTTTGGAGAAAAATGTGTTCATTTCATGTATGCGCGAAATGCCTTAAAAATGGCTTTAAAATGGATTTGGAGCATGGAGACGATTATCTCGGGATTGCAAGATAACCAAACAAAACTTTTAGTGGATTTCTACTTATTTTATTAAATATCATCTCCACCAAACAGGACAAGCTTGCATCTGTTATAGTTTTGGAGAAAAATGTGTTCATTTCATGTATGCGCGAAATGCCTTAAAAATGGCTTTAAAATGGATTTGGAGCATGGAGACGATTATCTCGGGATTGCAAGATAACCAAACAAAACTTTTAGTGGATTTCTACTTATTTTATTAAATATCATCTCCACCAAACAGGACAAGCTTGCATCTGTTATAGTTTTGGAGAAAAATGTGTTCATTTCATGTATGCGCGAAATGCCTTAAAAATGGCTTTAAAATGGATTTGGAGCATGGAGACGATTATCTCGGGATTGCAAGATAACCAAACAAAACTTTTAGTGGATTTCTACTTATTTTATTAAATATCATCTCCACCAAACAGGACAAGCTTGCATCTGTTATAGTTTTGGAGAAAAATGTGTTCATTTCATGTATGCGCGAAATGCCTTAAAAATGGCTTTAAAATGGATTTGGAGCATGGAGACGATTATCTCGGGATTGCAAGATAACCAAACAAAACTTTTAGTGGATTTCTACTTATTTTATTAAATATCATCTCCACCAAACAGGACAAGCTTGCATCTGTTATAGTTTTGGAGAAAAATGTGTTCATTTCATGTATGCGCGAAATGCCTTAAAAATGGCTTTAAAATGGATTTGGAGCATGGAGACGATTATCTCGGGATTGCAAGATAACCAAACAAAACTTTTAGTGGATTTCTACTTATTTTATTAAATATCATCTCCACCAAACAGGACAAGCTTGCATCTGTTATAGTTTTGGAGAAAAATGTGTTCATTTCATGTATGCGCGAAATGCCTTAAAAATGGCTTTAAAATGGATTTGGAGCATGGAGACGATTATCTCGGGATTGCAAGATAACCAAACAAAACTTTTAGTGGATTTCTACTTATTTTATTAAATATCATCTCCACCAAACAGGACAAGCTTGCATCTGTTATAGTTTTGGAGAAAAATGTGTTCATTTCATGTATGCGCGAAATGCCTTAAAAATGGCTTTAAAATGGATTTGGAGCATGGAGACGATTATCTCGGGATTGCAAGATAACCAAACAAAACTTTTAGTGGATTTCTACTTATTTTATTAAATATCATCTCCACCAAACAGGACAAGCTTGCATCTGTTATAGTTTTGGAGAAAAATGTGTTCATTTCATGTATGCGCGAAATGCCTTAAAAATGGCTTTAAAATGGATTTGGAGCATGGAGACGATTATCTCGGGATTGCAAGATAACCAAACAAAACTTTTAGTGGATTTCTACTTATTTTATTAAATATCATCTCCACCAAACAGGACAAGCTTGCATCTGTTATAGTTTTGGAGAAAAATGTGTTCATTTCATGTATGCGCGAAATGCCTTAAAAATGGCTTTAAAATGGATTTGGAGCATGGAGACGATTATCTCGGGATTGCAAGATAACCAAACAAAACTTTTAGTGGATTTCTACTTATTTTATTAAATATCATCTCCACCAAACAGGACAAGCTTGCATCTGTTATAGTTTTGGAGAAAAATGTGTTCATTTCATGTATGCGCGAAATGCCTTAAAAATGGCTTTAAAATGGATTTGGAGCATGGAGACGATTATCTCGGGATTGCAAGATAACCAAACAAAACTTTTAGTGGATTTCTACTTATTTTATTAAATATCATCTCCACCAAACAGGACAAGCTTGCATCTGTTATAGTTTTGGAGAAAAATGTGTTCATTTCATGTATGCGCGAAATGCCTTAAAAATGGCTTTAAAATGGATTTGGAGCATGGAGACGATTATCTCGGGATTGCAAGATAACCAAACAAAACTTTTAGTGGATTTCTACTTATTTTATTAAATATCATCTCCACCAAACAGGACAAGCTTGCATCTGTTATAGTTTTGGAGAAAAATGTGTTCATTTCATGTATGCGCGAAATGCCTTAAAAATGGCTTTAAAATGGATTTGGAGCATGGAGACGATTATCTCGGGATTGCAAGATAACCAAACAAAACTTTTAGTGGATTTCTACTTATTTTATTAAATATCATCTCCACCAAACAGGACAAGCTTGCATCTGTTATAGTTTTGGAGAAAAATGTGTTCATTTCATGTATGCGCGAAATGCCTTAAAAATGGCTTTAAAATGGATTTGGAGCATGGAGACGATTATCTCGGGATTGCAAGATAACCAAACAAAACTTTTAGTGGATTTCTACTTATTTTATTAAATATCATCTCCACCAAACAGGACAAGCTTGCATCTGTTATAGTTTTGGAGAAAAATGTGTTCATTTCATGTATGCGCGAAATGCCTTAAAAATGGCTTTAAAATGGATTTGGAGCATGGAGACGATTATCTCGGGATTGCAAGATAACCAAACAAAACTTTTAGTGGATTTCTACTTATTTTATTAAATATCATCTCCACCAAACAGGACAAGCTTGCATCTGTTATAGTTTTGGAGAAAAATGTGTTCATTTCATGTATGCGCGAAATGCCTTAAAAATGGCTTTAAAATGGATTTGGAGCATGGAGACGATTATCTCGGGATTGCAAGATAACCAAACAAAACTTTTAGTGGATTTCTACTTATTTTATTAAATATCATCTCCACCAAACAGGACAAGCTTGCATCTGTTATAGTTTTGGAGAAAAATGTGTTCATTTCATGTATGCGCGAAATGCCTTAAAAATGGCTTTAAAATGGATTTGGAGCATGGAGACGATTATCTCGGGATTGCAAGATAACCAAACAAAACTTTTAGTGGATTTCTACTTATTTTATTAAATATCATCTCCACCAAACAGGACAAGCTTGCATCTGTTATAGTTTTGGAGAAAAATGTGTTCATTTCATGTATGCGCGAAATGCCTTAAAAATGGCTTTAAAATGGATTTGGAGCATGGAGACGATTATCTCGGGATTGCAAGATAACCAAACAAAACTTTTAGTGGATTTCTACTTATTTTATTAAATATCATCTCCACCAAACAGGACAAGCTTGCATCTGTTATAGTTTTGGAGAAAAATAGTGTTCATTTCATGTATGCGCGAAATGCCTTAAAAATGGCTTTAAAATGGATTTGGAGCATGGAGACGATTATCTCGGGATTGCAAGATAACCAAACAAAACTTTTAGTGGATTTCTACTTATTTTATTAAATATCATCTCCACCAAACAGGACAAGCTTGCATCTGTTATAGTTTTGGAGAAAAATGTGTTCATTTCATGTATGCGCGAAATGCCTTAAAAATGGCTTTAAAATGGATTTGGAGCATGGAGACGATTATCTCGGGATTGCAAGATAACCAAACAAAACTTTTAGTGGATTTCTACTTATTTTATTAAATATCATCTCCACCAAACAGGACAAGCTTGCATCTGTTATAGTTTTGGAGAAAAATGTGTTCATTTCATGTATGCGCGAAATGCCTTAAAAATGGCTTTAAAATGGATTTGGAGCATGGAGACGATTATCTCGGGATTGCAAGATAACCAAACAAAACTTTTAGTGGATTTCTACTTATTTTATTAAATATCATCTCCACCAAACAGGACAAGCTTGCATCTGTTATAGTTTTGGAGAAAAATGTGTTCATTTCATGTATGCGCGAAATGCCTTAAAAATGGCTTTAAAATGGATTTGGAGCATGGAGACGATTATCTCGGGATTGCAAGATAACCAAACAAAACTTTTAGTGGATTTCTACTTATTTTATTAAATATCATCTCCACCAAACAGGACAAGCTTGCATCTGTTATAGTTTTGGAGAAAAATGTGTTCATTTCATGTATGCGCGAAATGCCTTAAAAATGGCTTTAAAATGGATTTGGAGCATGGAGACGATTATCTCGGGATTGCAAGATAACCAAACAAAACTTTTAGTGGATTTCTACTTATTTTATTAAATATCATCTCCACCAAACAGGACAAGCTTGCATCTGTTATAGTTTTGGAGAAAAATGTGTTCATTTCATGTATGCGCGAAATGCCTTAAAAATGGCTTTAAAATGGATTTGGAGCATGGAGACGATTATCTCGGGATTGCAAGATAACCAAACAAAACTTTTAGTGGATTTCTACTTATTTTATTAAATATCATCTCCACCAAACAGGACAAGCTTGCATCTGTTATAGTTTTGGAGAAAAATGTGTTCATTTCATGTATGCGCGAAATGCCTTAAAAATGGCTTTAAAATGGATTTGGAGCATGGAGACGATTATCTCGGGATTGCAAGATAACCAAACAAAACTTTTAGTGGATTTCTACTTATTTTATTAAATATCATCTCCACCAAACAGGACAAGCTTGCATCTGTTATAGTTTTGGAGAAAAATGTGTTCATTTCATGTATGCGCGAAATGCCTTAAAAATGGCTTTAAAATGGATTTGGAGCATGGAGACGATTATCTCGGGATTGCAAGATAACCAAACAAAACTTTTAGTGGATTTCTACTTATTTTATTAAATATCATCTCCACCAAACAGGACAAGCTTGCATCTGTTATAGTTTTGGAGAAAAATGTGTTCATTTCATGTATGCGCGAAATGCCTTAAAAATGGCTTTAAAATGGATTTGGAGCATGGAGACGATTATCTCGGGATTGCAAGATAACCAAACAAAACTTTTAGTGGATTTCTACTTATTTTATTAAATATCATCTCCACCAAACAGGACAAGCTTGCATCTGTTATAGTTTTGGAGAAAAATGTGTTCATTTCATGTATGCGCGAAATGCCTTAAAAATGGCTTTAAAATGGATTTGGAGCATGGAGACGATTATCTCGGGATTGCAAGATAACCAAACAAAACTTTTAGTGGATTTCTACTTATTTTATTAAATATCATCTCCACCAAACAGGACAAGCTTGCATCTGTTATAGTTTTGGAGAAAAATGTGTTCATTTCATGTATGCGCGAAATGCCTTAAAAATGGCTTTAAAATGGATTTGGAGCATGGAGACGATTATCTCGGGATTGCAAGATAACCAAACAAAACTTTTAGTGGATTTCTACTTATTTTATTAAATATCATCTCCACCAAACAGGACAAGCTTGCATCTGTTATAGTTTTGGAGAAAAATGTGTTCATTTCATGTATGCGCGAAATGCCTTAAAAATGGCTTTAAAATGGATTTGGAGCATGGAGACGATTATCTCGGGATTGCAAGATAACCAAACAAAACTTTTAGTGGATTTCTACTTATTTTATTAAATATCATCTCCACCAAACAGGACAAGCTTGCATCTGTTATAGTTTTGGAGAAAAATGTGTTCATTTCATGTATGCGCGAAATGCCTTAAAAATGGCTTTAAAATGGATTTGGAGCATGGAGACGATTATCTCGGGATTGCAAGATAACCAAACAAAACTTTTAGTGGATTTCTACTTATTTTATTAAATATCATCTCCACCAAACAGGACAAGCTTGCATCTGTTATAGTTTTGGAGAAAAATGTGTTCATTTCATGTATGCGCGAAATGCCTTAAAAATGGCTTTAAAATGGATTTGGAGCATGGAGACGATTATCTCGGGATTGCAAGATAACCAAACAAAACTTTTAGTGGATTTCTACTTATTTTATTAAATATCATCTCCACCAAACAGGACAAGCTTGCATCTGTTATAGTTTTGGAGAAAAATGTGTTCATTTCATGTATGCGCGAAATGCCTTAAAAATGGCTTTAAAATGGATTTGGAGCATGGAGACGATTATCTCGGGATTGCAAGATAACCAAACAAAACTTTTAGTGGATTTCTACTTATTTTATTAAATATCATCTCCACCAAACAGGACAAGCTTGCATCTGTTATAGTTTTGGAGAAAAATGTGTTCATTTCATGTATGCGCGAAATGCCTTAAAAATGGCTTTAAAATGGATTTGGAGCATGGAGACGATTATCTCGGGATTGCAAGATAACCAAACAAAACTTTTAGTGGATTTCTACTTATTTTATTAAATATCATCTCCACCAAACAGGACAAGCTTGCATCTGTTATAGTTTTGGAGAAAAATGTGTTCATTTCATGTATGCGCGAAATGCCTTAAAAATGGCTTTAAAATGGATTTGGAGCATGGAGACGATTATCTCGGGATTGCAAGATAACCAAACAAAACTTTTAGTGGATTTCTACTTATTTTATTAAATATCATCTCCACCAAACAGGACAAGCTTGCATCTGTTATAGTTTTGGAGAAAAATGTGTTCATTTCATGTATGCGCGAAATGCCTTAAAAATGGCTTTAAAATGGATTTGGAGCATGGAGACGATTATCTCGGGATTGCAAGATAACCAAACAAAACTTTTAGTGGATTTCTACTTATTTTATTAAATATCATCTCCACCAAACAGGACAAGCTTGCATCTGTTATAGTTTTGGAGAAAAATGTGTTCATTTCATGTATGCGCGAAATGCCTTAAAAATGGCTTTAAAATGGATTTGGAGCATGGAGACGATTATCTCGGGATTGCAAGATAACCAAACAAAACTTTTAGTGGATTTCTACTTATTTTATTAAATATCATCTCCACCAAACAGGACAAGCTTGCATCTGTTATAGTTTTGGAGAAAAATGTGTTCATTTCATGTATGCGCGAAATGCCTTAAAAATGGCTTTAAAATGGATTTGGAGCATGGAGACGATTATCTCGGGATTGCAAGATAACCAAACAAAACTTTTAGTGGATTTCTACTTATTTTATTAAATATCATCTCCACCAAACAGGACAAGCTTGCATCTGTTATAGTTTTGGAGAAAAATGTGTTCATTTCATGTATGCGCGAAATGCCTTAAAAATGGCTTTAAAATGGATTTGGAGCATGGAGACGATTATCTCGGGATTGCAAGATAACCAAACAAAACTTTTAGTGGATTTCTACTTATTTTATTAAATATCATCTCCACCAAACAGGACAAGCTTGCATCTGTTATAGTTTTGGAGAAAAATGTGTTCATTTCATGTATGCGCGAAATGCCTTAAAAATGGCTTTAAAATGGATTTGGAGCATGGAGACGATTATCTCGGGATTGCAAGATAACCAAACAAAACTTTTAGTGGATTTCTACTTATTTTATTAAATATCATCTCCACCAAACAGGACAAGCTTGCATCTGTTATAGTTTTGGAGAAAAATGTGTTCATTTCATGTATGCGCGAAATGCCTTAAAAATGGCTTTAAAATGGATTTGGAGCATGGAGACGATTATCTCGGGATTGCAAGATAACCAAACAAAACTTTTAGTGGATTTCTACTTATTTTATTAAATATCATCTCCACCAAACAGGACAAGCTTGCATCTGTTATAGTTTTGGAGAAAAATGTGTTCATTTCATGTATGCGCGAAATGCCTTAAAAATGGCTTTAAAATGGATTTGGAGCATGGAGACGATTATCTCGGGATTGCAAGATAACCAAACAAAACTTTTAGTGGATTTCTACTTATTTTATTAAATATCATCTCCACCAAACAGGACAAGCTTGCATCTGTTATAGTTTTGGAGAAAAATGTGTTCATTTCATGTATGCGCGAAATGCCTTAAAAATGGCTTTAAAATGGATTTGGAGCATGGAGACGATTATCTCGGGATTGCAAGATAACCAAACAAAACTTTTAGTGGATTTCTACTTATTTTATTAAATATCATCTCCACCAAACAGGACAAGCTTGCATCTGTTATAGTTTTGGAGAAAAATGTGTTCATTTCATGTATGCGCGAAATGCCTTAAAAATGGCTTTAAAATGGATTTGGAGCATGGAGACGATTATCTCGGGATTGCAAGATAACCAAACAAAACTTTTAGTGGATTTCTACTTATTTTATTAAATATCATCTCCACCAAACAGGACAAGCTTGCATCTGTTATAGTTTTGGAGAAAAATGTGTTCATTTCATGTATGCGCGAAATGCCTTAAAAATGGCTTTAAAATGGATTTGGAGCATGGAGACGATTATCTCGGGATTGCAAGATAACCAAACAAAACTTTTAGTGGATTTCTACTTATTTTATTAAATATCATCTCCACCAAACAGGACAAGCTTGCATCTGTTATAGTTTTGGAGAAAAATGTGTTCATTTCATGTATGCGCGAAATGCCTTAAAAATGGCTTTAAAATGGATTTGGAGCATGGAGACGATTATCTCGGGATTGCAAGATAACCAAACAAAACTTTTAGTGGATTTCTACTTATTTTATTAAATATCATCTCCACCAAACAGGACAAGCTTGCATCTGTTATAGTTTTGGAGAAAAATGTGTTCATTTCATGTATGCGCGAAATGCCTTAAAAATGGCTTTAAAATGGATTTGGAGCATGGAGACGATTATCTCGGGATTGCAAGATAACCAAACAAAACTTTTAGTGGATTTCTACTTATTTTATTAAATATCATCTCCACCAAACAGGACAAGCTTGCATCTGTTATAGTTTTGGAGAAAAATGTGTTCATTTCATGTATGCGCGAAATGCCTTAAAAATGGCTTTAAAATGGATTTGGAGCATGGAGACGATTATCTCGGGATTGCAAGATAACCAAACAAAACTTTTAGTGGATTTCTACTTATTTTATTAAATATCATCTCCACCAAACAGGACAAGCTTGCATCTGTTATAGTTTTGGAGAAAAATGTGTTCATTTCATGTATGCGCGAAATGCCTTAAAAATGGCTTTAAAATGGATTTGGAGCATGGAGACGATTATCTCGGGATTGCAAGATAACCAAACAAAACTTTTAGTGGATTTCTACTTATTTTATTAAATATCATCTCCACCAAACAGGACAAGCTTGCATCTGTTATAGTTTTGGAGAAAAATGTGTTCATTTCATGTATGCGCGAAATGCCTTAAAAATGGCTTTAAAATGGATTTGGAGCATGGAGACGATTATCTCGGGATTGCAAGATAACCAAACAAAACTTTTAGTGGATTTCTACTTATTTTATTAAATATCATCTCCACCAAACAGGACAAGCTTGCATCTGTTATAGTTTTGGAGAAAAATGTGTTCATTTCATGTATGCGCGAAATGCCTTAAAAATGGCTTTAAAATGGATTTGGAGCATGGAGACGATTATCTCGGGATTGCAAGATAACCAAACAAAACTTTTAGTGGATTTCTACTTATTTTATTAAATATCATCTCCACCAAACAGGACAAGCTTGCATCTGTTATAGTTTTGGAGAAAAATGTGTTCATTTCATGTATGCGCGAAATGCCTTAAAAATGGCTTTAAAATGGATTTGGAGCATGGAGACGATTATCTCGGGATTGCAAGATAACCAAACAAAACTTTTAGTGGATTTCTACTTATTTTATTAAATATCATCTCCACCAAACAGGACAAGCTTGCATCTGTTATAGTTTTGGAGAAAAATGTGTTCATTTCATGTATGCGCGAAATGCCTTAAAAATGGCTTTAAAATGGATTTGGAGCATGGAGACGATTATCTCGGGATTGCAAGATAACCAAACAAAACTTTTAGTGGATTTCTACTTATTTTATTAAATATCATCTCCACAAACAGGACAAGCTTGCATCTGTTATAGTTTTGGAGAAAAATGTGTTCATTTCATGTATGCGCGAAATGCCTTAAAAATGGCTTTAAAATGGATTTGGAGCATGGAGACGATTATCTCGGGATTGCAAGATAACCAAACAAAACTTTTAGTGGATTTCTACTTATTTTATTAAATATCATCTCCACCAAACAGGACAAGCTTGCATCTGTTATAGTTTTGGAGAAAAATGTGTTCATTTCATGTATGCGCGAAATGCCTTAAAAATGGCTTTAAAATGGATTTGGAGCATGGAGACGATTATCTCGGGATTGCAAGATAACCAAACAAAACTTTTAGTGGATTTCTACTTATTTTATTAAATATCATCTCCACCAAACAGGACAAGCTTGCATCTGTTATAGTTTTGGAGAAAAATGTGTTCATTTCATGTATGCGCGAAATGCCTTAAAAATGGCTTTAAAATGGATTTGGAGCATGGAGACGATTATCTCGGGATTGCAAGATAACCAAACAAAACTTTTAGTGGATTTCTACTTATTTTATTAAATATCATCTCCACCAAACAGGACAAGCTTGCATCTGTTATAGTTTTGGAGAAAAATGTGTTCATTTCATGTATGCGCGAAATGCCTTAAAAATGGCTTTAAAATGGATTTGGAGCATGGAGACGATTATCTCGGGATTGCAAGATAACCAAACAAAACTTTTAGTGGATTTCTACTTATTTTATTAAATATCATCTCCACCAAACAGGACAAGCTTGCATCTGTTATAGTTTTGGAGAAAAATGTGTTCATTTCATGTATGCGCGAAATGCCTTAAAAATGGCTTTAAAATGGATTTGGAGCATGGAGACGATTATCTCGGGATTGCAAGATAACCAAACAAAACTTTTAGTGGATTTCTACTTATTTTATTAAATATCATCTCCACCAAACAGGACAAGCTTGCATCTGTTATAGTTTTGGAGAAAAATGTGTTCATTTCATGTATGCGCGAAATGCCTTAAAAATGGCTTTAAAATGGATTTGGAGCATGGAGACGATTATCTCGGGATTGCAAGATAACCAAACAAAACTTTTAGTGGATTTCTACTTATTTTATTAAATATCATCTCCACCAAACAGGACAAGCTTGCATCTGTTATAGTTTTGGAGAAAAATGTGTTCATTTCATGTATGCGCGAAATGCCTTAAAAATGGCTTTAAAATGGATTTGGAGCATGGAGACGATTATCTCGGGATTGCAAGATAACCAAACAAAACTTTTAGTGGATTTCTACTTATTTTATTAAATATCATCTCCACCAAACAGGACAAGCTTGCATCTGTTATAGTTTTGGAGAAAAATGTGTTCATTTCATGTATGCGCGAAATGCCTTAAAAATGGCTTTAAAATGGATTTGGAGCATGGAGACGATTATCTCGGGATTGCAAGATAACCAAACAAAACTTTTAGTGGATTTCTACTTATTTTATTAAATATCATCTCCACCAAACAGGACAAGCTTGCATCTGTTATAGTTTTGGAGAAAAATGTGTTCATTTCATGTATGCGCGAAATGCCTTAAAAATGGCTT
Organism: Anomaloglossus baeobatrachus; assembly: GCF_048569485.1. Classification (NCBI taxonomy): domain Eukaryota; kingdom Metazoa; phylum Chordata; class Amphibia; order Anura; family Aromobatidae; genus Anomaloglossus; species Anomaloglossus baeobatrachus. Next base: position 54,702 of record NW_027442271.1, read on the forward strand.
TAAAATGGATTTGGAGCATGGAGACGATTATCTCGGGATTGCAAGATAACCAAACAAAACTTTTAGTGGATTTCTACTTATTTTATTAAATATCATCTCCACCAAACAGGACAAGCTTGCATCTGTTATAGTTTTGGAGAAAAATGTGTTCATTTCATGTATGCGCGAAATGCCTTAAAAATGGCTTTAAAATGGATTTGGAGCATGGAGACGATTATCTCGGGATTGCAAGATAACCAAACAAAACTTTTAGTGGATTTCTACTTATTTTATTAAATATCATCTCCACCAAACAGGACAAGCTTGCATCTGTTATAGTTTTGGAGAAAAATGTGTTCATTTCATGTATGCGCGAAATGCCTTAAAAATGGCTTTAAAATGGATTTGGAGCATGGAGACGATTATCTCGGGATTGCAAGATAACCAAACAAAACTTTTAGTGGATTTCTACTTATTTTATTAAATATCATCTCCACCAAACAGGACAAGCTTGCATCTGTTATAGTTTTGGAGAAAAATGTGTTCATTTCATGTATGCGCGAAATGCCTTAAAAATGGCTTTAAAATGGATTTGGAGCATGGAGACGATTATCTCGGGATTGCAAGATAACCAAACAAAACTTTTAGTGGATTTCTACTTATTTTATTAAATATCATCTCCACCAAACAGGACAAGCTTGCATCTGTTATAGTTTTGGAGAAAAATGTGTTCATTTCATGTATGCGCGAAATGCCTTAAAAATGGCTTTAAAATGGATTTGGAGCATGGAGACGATTATCTCGGGATTGCAAGATAACCAAACAAAACTTTTAGTGGATTTCTACTTATTTTATTAAATATCATCTCCACCAAACAGGACAAGCTTGCATCTGTTATAGTTTTGGAGAAAAATGTGTTCATTTCATGTATGCGCGAAATGCCTTAAAAATGGCTTTAAAATGGATTTGGAGCATGGAGACGATTATCTCGGGATTGCAAGATAACCAAACAAAACTTTTAGTGGATTTCTACTTATTTTATTAAATATCATCTCCACCAAACAGGACAAGCTTGCATCTGTTATAGTTTTGGAGAAAAATGTGTTCATTTCATGTATGCGCGAAATGCCTTAAAAATGGCTTTAAAATGGATTTGGAGCATGGAGACGATTATCTCGGGATTGCAAGATAACCAAACAAAACTTTTAGTGGATTTCTACTTATTTTATTAAATATCATCTCCACCAAACAGGACAAGCTTGCATCTGTTATAGTTTTGGAGAAAAATGTGTTCATTTCATGTATGCGCGAAATGCCTTAAAAATGGCTTTAAAATGGATTTGGAGCATGGAGACGATTATCTCGGGATTGCAAGATAACCAAACAAAACTTTTAGTGGATTTCTACTTATTTTATTAAATATCATCTCCACCAAACAGGACAAGCTTGCATCTGTTATAGTTTTGGAGAAAAATGTGTTCATTTCATGTATGCGCGAAATGCCTTAAAAATGGCTTTAAAATGGATTTGGAGCATGGAGACGATTATCTCGGGATTGCAAGATAACCAAACAAAACTTTTAGTGGATTTCTACTTATTTTATTAAATATCATCTCCACCAAACAGGACAAGCTTGCATCTGTTATAGTTTTGGAGAAAAATGTGTTCATTTCATGTATGCGCGAAATGCCTTAAAAATGGCTTTAAAATGGATTTGGAGCATGGAGACGATTATCTCGGGATTGCAAGATAACCAAACAAAACTTTTAGTGGATTTCTACTTATTTTATTAAATATCATCTCCACCAAACAGGACAAGCTTGCATCTGTTATAGTTTTGGAGAAAAATGTGTTCATTTCATGTATGCGCGAAATGCCTTAAAAATGGCTTTAAAATGGATTTGGAGCATGGAGACGATTATCTCGGGATTGCAAGATAACCAAACAAAACTTTTAGTGGATTTCTACTTATTTTATTAAATATCATCTCCACCAAACAGGACAAGCTTGCATCTGTTATAGTTTTGGAGAAAAATGTGTTCATTTCATGTATGCGCGAAATGCCTTAAAAATGGCTTTAAAATGGATTTGGAGCATGGAGACGATTATCTCGGGATTGCAAGATAACCAAACAAAACTTTTAGTGGATTTCTACTTATTTTATTAAATATCATCTCCACCAAACAGGACAAGCTTGCATCTGTTATAGTTTTGGAGAAAAATGTGTTCATTTCATGTATGCGCGAAATGCCTTAAAAATGGCTTTAAAATGGATTTGGAGCATGGAGACGATTATCTCGGGATTGCAAGATAACCAAACAAAACTTTTAGTGGATTTCTACTTATTTTATTAAATATCATCTCCACCAAACAGGACAAGCTTGCATCTGTTATAGTTTTGGAGAAAAATGTGTTCATTTCATGTATGCGCGAAATGCCTTAAAAATGGCTTTAAAATGGATTTGGAGCATGGAGACGATTATCTCGGGATTGCAAGATAACCAAACAAAACTTTTAGTGGATTTCTACTTATTTTATTAAATATCATCTCCACCAAACAGGACAAGCTTGCATCTGTTATAGTTTTGGAGAAAAATGTGTTCATTTCATGTATGCGCGAAATGCCTTAAAAATGGCTTTAAAATGGATTTGGAGCATGGAGACGATTATCTCGGGATTGCAAGATAACCAAACAAAACTTTTAGTGGATTTCTACTTATTTTATTAAATATCATCTCCACCAAACAGGACAAGCTTGCATCTGTTATAGTTTTGGAGAAAAATGTGTTCATTTCATGTATGCGCGAAATGCCTTAAAAATGGCTTTAAAATGGATTTGGAGCATGGAGACGATTATCTCGGGATTGCAAGATAACCAAACAAAACTTTTAGTGGATTTCTACTTATTTTATTAAATATCATCTCCACCAAACAGGACAAGCTTGCATCTGTTATAGTTTTGGAGAAAAATGTGTTCATTTCATGTATGCGCGAAATGCCTTAAAAATGGCTTTAAAATGGATTTGGAGCATGGAGACGATTATCTCGGGATTGCAAGATAACCAAACAAAACTTTTAGTGGATTTCTACTTATTTTATTAAATATCATCTCCACCAAACAGGACAAGCTTGCATCTGTTATAGTTTTGGAGAAAAATGTGTTCATTTCATGTATGCGCGAAATGCCTTAAAAATGGCTTTAAAATGGATTTGGAGCATGGAGACGATTATCTCGGGATTGCAAGATAACCAAACAAAACTTTTAGTGGATTTCTACTTATTTTATTAAATATCATCTCCACCAAACAGGACAAGCTTGCATCTGTTATAGTTTTGGAGAAAAATGTGTTCATTTCATGTATGCGCGAAATGCCTTAAAAATGGCTTTAAAATGGATTTGGAGCATGGAGACGATTATCTCGGGATTGCAAGATAACCAAACAAAACTTTTAGTGGATTTCTACTTATTTTATTAAATATCATCTCCACCAAACAGGACAAGCTTGCATCTGTTATAGTTTTGGAGAAAAATGTGTTCATTTCATGTATGCGCGAAATGCCTTAAAAATGGCTTTAAAATGGATTTGGAGCATGGAGACGATTATCTCGGGATTGCAAGATAACCAAACAAAACTTTTAGTGGATTTCTACTTATTTTATTAAATATCATCTCCACCAAACAGGACAAGCTTGCATCTGTTATAGTTTTGGAGAAAAATGTGTTCATTTCATGTATGCGCGAAATGCCTTAAAAATGGCTTTAAAATGGATTTGGAGCATGGAGACGATTATCTCGGGATTGCAAGATAACCAAACAAAACTTTTAGTGGATTTCTACTTATTTTATTAAATATCATCTCCACCAAACAGGACAAGCTTGCATCTGTTATAGTTTTGGAGAAAAATGTGTTCATTTCATGTATGCGCGAAATGCCTTAAAAATGGCTTTAAAATGGATTTGGAGCATGGAGACGATTATCTCGGGATTGCAAGATAACCAAACAAAACTTTTAGTGGATTTCTACTTATTTTATTAAATATCATCTCCACCAAACAGGACAAGCTTGCATCTGTTATAGTTTTGGAGAAAAATGTGTTCATTTCATGTATGCGCGAAATGCCTTAAAAATGGCTTTAAAATGGATTTGGAGCATGGAGACGATTATCTCGGGATTGCAAGATAACCAAACAAAACTTTTAGTGGATTTCTACTTATTTTATTAAATATCATCTCCACCAAACAGGACAAGCTTGCATCTGTTATAGTTTTGGAGAAAAATGTGTTCATTTCATGTATGCGCGAAATGCCTTAAAAATGGCTTTAAAATGGATTTGGAGCATGGAGACGATTATCTCGGGATTGCAAGATAACCAAACAAAACTTTTAGTGGATTTCTACTTATTTTATTAAATATCATCTCCACCAAACAGGACAAGCTTGCATCTGTTATAGTTTTGGAGAAAAATGTGTTCATTTCATGTATGCGCGAAATGCCTTAAAAATGGCTTTAAAATGGATTTGGAGCATGGAGACGATTATCTCGGGATTGCAAGATAACCAAACAAAACTTTTAGTGGATTTCTACTTATTTTATTAAATATCATCTCCACCAAACAGGACAAGCTTGCATCTGTTATAGTTTTGGAGAAAAATGTGTTCATTTCATGTATGCGCGAAATGCCTTAAAAATGGCTTTAAAATGGATTTGGAGCATGGAGACGATTATCTCGGGATTGCAAGATAACCAAACAAAACTTTTAGTGGATTTCTACTTATTTTATTAAATATCATCTCCACCAAACAGGACAAGCTTGCATCTGTTATAGTTTTGGAGAAAAATGTGTTCATTTCATGTATGCGCGAAATGCCTTAAAAATGGCTTTAAAATGGATTTGGAGCATGGAGACGATTATCTCGGGATTGCAAGATAACCAAACAAAACTTTTAGTGGATTTCTACTTATTTTATTAAATATCATCTCCACCAAACAGGACAAGCTTGCATCTGTTATAGTTTTGGAGAAAAATGTGTTCATTTCATGTATGCGCGAAATGCCTTAAAAATGGCTTTAAAATGGATTTGGAGCATGGAGACGATTATCTCGGGATTGCAAGATAACCAAACAAAACTTTTAGTGGATTTCTACTTATTTTATTAAATATCATCTCCACCAAACAGGACAAGCTTGCATCTGTTATAGTTTTGGAGAAAAATGTGTTCATTTCATGTATGCGCGAAATGCCTTAAAAATGGCTTTAAAATGGATTTGGAGCATGGAGACGATTATCTCGGGATTGCAAGATAACCAAACAAAACTTTTAGTGGATTTCTACTTATTTTATTAAATATCATCTCCACCAAACAGGACAAGCTTGCATCTGTTATAGTTTTGGAGAAAAATGTGTTCATTTCATGTATGCGCGAAATGCCTTAAAAATGGCTTTAAAATGGATTTGGAGCATGGAGACGATTATCTCGGGATTGCAAGATAACCAAACAAAACTTTTAGTGGATTTCTACTTATTTTATTAAATATCATCTCCACCAAACAGGACAAGCTTGCATCTGTTATAGTTTTGGAGAAAAATGTGTTCATTTCATGTATGCGCGAAATGCCTTAAAAATGGCTTTAAAATGGATTTGGAGCATGGAGACGATTATCTCGGGATTGCAAGATAACCAAACAAAACTTTTAGTGGATTTCTACTTATTTTATTAAATATCATCTCCACCAAACAGGACAAGCTTGCATCTGTTATAGTTTTGGAGAAAAATGTGTTCATTTCATGTATGCGCGAAATGCCTTAAAAATGGCTTTAAAATGGATTTGGAGCATGGAGACGATTATCTCGGGATTGCAAGATAACCAAACAAAACTTTTAGTGGATTTCTACTTATTTTATTAAATATCATCTCCACCAAACAGGACAAGCTTGCATCTGTTATAGTTTTGGAGAAAAATGTGTTCATTTCATGTATGCGCGAAATGCCTTAAAAATGGCTTTAAAATGGATTTGGAGCATGGAGACGATTATCTCGGGATTGCAAGATAACCAAACAAAACTTTTAGTGGATTTCTACTTATTTTATTAAATATCATCTCCACCAAACAGGACAAGCTTGCATCTGTTATAGTTTTGGAGAAAAATGTGTTCATTTCATGTATGCGCGAAATGCCTTAAAAATGGCTTTAAAATGGATTTGGAGCATGGAGACGATTATCTCGGGATTGCAAGATAACCAAACAAAACTTTTAGTGGATTTCTACTTATTTTATTAAATATCATCTCCACCAAACAGGACAAGCTTGCATCTGTTATAGTTTTGGAGAAAAATGTGTTCATTTCATGTATGCGCGAAATGCCTTAGAAATGGCTTTAAAATGGATTTGGAGCATGGAGACGATTATCTCGGGATTGCAATATAACCAAACAAAACTTTTAGTGGATTTCTACTTATTTTATTAAATATCATCTCCACCAAACAGGACAAGCTTGCATCTGTTATAGTTTTGGAGAAAAATGTGTTCATTTCATGTATGCGCGAAATGCCTTAAAAATGGCTTTAAAATGGATTTGGAGCATGGAGACGATTATCTCGGGATTGCAAGATAACCAAACAAAACTTTTAGTGGATTTCTACTTATTTTATTAAATATCATCTCCACCAAACAGGACAAGCTTGCATCTGTTATAGTTTTGGAGAAAAATGTGTTCATTTCATGTATGCGCGAAATGCCTTAAAAATGGCTTTAAAATGGATTTGGAGCATGGAGACGATTATCTCGGGATTGCAAGATAACCAAACAAAACTTTTAGTGGATTTCTACTTATTTTATTAAATATCATCTCCACCAAACAGGACAAGCTTGCATCTGTTATAGTTTTGGAGAAAAATGTGTTCATTTCATGTATGCGCGAAATGCCTTAAAAATGGCTTTAAAATGGATTTGGAGCATGGAGACGATTATCTCGGGATTGCAAGATAACCAAACAAAACTTTTAGTGGATTTCTACTTATTTTATTAAATATCATCTCCACCAAACAGGACAAGCTTGCATCTGTTATAGTTTTGGAGAAAAATGTGTTCATTTCATGTATGCGCGAAATGCCTTAAAAATGGCTTTAAAATGGATTTGGAGCATGGAGACGATTATCTCGGGATTGCAAGATAACCAAACAAAACTTTTAGTGGATTTCTACTTATTTTATTAAATATCATCTCCACCAAACAGGACAAGCTTGCATCTGTTATAGTTTTGGAGAAAAATGTGTTCATTTCATGTATGCGCGAAATGCCTTAAAAATGGCTTTAAAATGGATTTGGAGCATGGAGACGATTATCTCGGGATTGCAAGATAACCAAACAAAACTTTTAGTGGATTTCTACTTATTTTATTAAATATCATCTCCACCAAACAGGACAAGCTTGCATCTGTTATAGTTTTGGAGAAAAATGTGTTCATTTCATGTATGCGCGAAATGCCTTAAAAATGGCTTTAAAATGGATTTGGAGCATGGAGACGATTATCTCGGGATTGCAAGATAACCAAACAAAACTTTTAGTGGATTTCTACTTATTTTATTAAATATCATCTCCACCAAACAGGACAAGCTTGCATCTGTTATAGTTTTGGAGAAAAATGTGTTCATTTCATGTATGCGCGAAATGCCTTAAAAATGGCTTTAAAATGGATTTGGAGCATGGAGACGATTATCTCGGGATTGCAAGATAACCAAACAAAACTTTTAGTGGATTTCTACTTATTTTATTAAATATCATCTCCACCAAACAGGACAAGCTTGCATCTGTTATAGTTTTGGAGAAAAATGTGTTCATTTCATGTATGCGCGAAATGCCTTAAAAATGGCTTTAAAATGGATTTGGAGCATGGAGACGATTATCTCGGGATTGCAAGATAACCAAACAAAACTTTTAGTGGATTTCTACTTATTTTATTAAATATCATCTCCACCAAACAGGACAAGCTTGCATCTGTTATAGTTTTGGAGAAAAATGTGTTCATTTCATGTATGCGCGAAATGCCTTAAAAATGGCTTTAAAATGGATTTGGAGCATGGAGACGATTATCTCGGGATTGCAAGATAACCAAACAAAACTTTTAGTGGATTTCTACTTATTTTATTAAATATCATCTCCACCAAACAGGACAAGCTTGCATCTGTTATAGTTTTGGAGAAAAATGTGTTCATTTCATGTATGCGCGAAATGCCTTAAAAATGGCTTTAAAATGGATTTGGAGCATGGAGACGATTATCTCGGGATTGCAAGATAACCAAACAAAACTTTTAGTGGATTTCTACTTATTTTATTAAATATCATCTCCACCAAACAGGACAAGCTTGCATCTGTTATAGTTTTGGAGAAAAATGTGTTCATTTCATGTATGCGCGAAATGCCTTAAAAATGGCTTTAAAATGGATTTGGAGCATGGAGACGATTATCTCGGGATTGCAAGATAACCAAACAAAACTTTTAGTGGATTTCTACTTATTTTATTAAATATCATCTCCACCAAACAGGACAAGCTTGCATCTGTTATAGTTTTGGAGAAAAATGTGTTCATTTCATGTATGCGCGAAATGCCTTAAAAATGGCTTTAAAATGGATTTGGAGCATGGAGACGATTATCTCGGGATTGCAAGATAACCAAACAAAACTTTTAGTGGATTTCTACTTATTTTATTAAATATCATCTCCACCAAACAGGACAAGCTTGCATCTGTTATAGTTTTGGAGAAAAATGTGTTCATTTCATGTATGCGCGAAATGCCTTAAAAATGGCTTTAAAATGGATTTGGAGCATGGAGACGATTATCTCGGGATTGCAAGATAACCAAACAAAACTTTTAGTGGATTTCTACTTATTTTATTAAATATCATCTCCACCAAACAGGACAAGCTTGCATCTGTTATAGTTTTGGAGAAAAATGTGTTCATTTCATGTATGCGCGAAATGCCTTAAAAATGGCTTTAAAATGGATTTGGAGCATGGAGACGATTATCTCGGGATTGCAAGATAACCAAACAAAACTTTTAGTGGATTTCTACTTATTTTATTAAATATCATCTCCACCAAACAGGACAAGCTTGCATCTGTTATAGTTTTGGAGAAAAATGTGTTCATTTCATGTATGCGCGAAATGCCTTAAAAATGGCTTTAAAATGGATTTGGAGCATGGAGACGATTATCTCGGGATTGCAAGATAACCAAACAAAACTTTTAGTGGATTTCTACTTATTTTATTAAATATCATCTCCACCAAACAGGACAAGCTTGCATCTGTTATAGTTTTGGAGAAAAATGTGTTCATTTCATGTATGCGCGAAATGCCTTAAAAATGGCTTTAAAATGGATTTGGAGCATGGAGACGATTATCTCGGGATTGCAAGATAACCAAACAAAACTTTTAGTGGATTTCTACTTATTTTATTAAATATCATCTCCACCAAACAGGACAAGCTTGCATCTGTTATAGTTTTGGAGAAAAATGTGTTCATTTCATGTATGCGCGAAATGCCTTAAAAATGGCTTTAAAATGGATTTGGAGCATGGAGACGATTATCTCGGGATTGCAAGATAACCAAACAAAACTTTTAGTGGATTTCTACTTATTTTATTAAATATCATCTCCACCAAACAGGACAAGCTTGCATCTGTTATAGTTTTGGAGAAAAATGTGTTCATTTCATGTATGCGCGAAATGCCTTAAAAATGGCTTTAAAATGGATTTGGAGCATGGAGACGATTATCTCGGGATTGCAAGATAACCAAACAAAACTTTTAGTGGATTTCTACTTATTTTATTAAATATCATCTCCACCAAACAGGACAAGCTTGCATCTGTTATAGTTTTGGAGAAAAATGTGTTCATTTCATGTATGCGCGAAATGCCTTAAAAATGGCTTTAAAATGGATTTGGAGCATGGAGACGATTATCTCGGGATTGCAAGATAACCAAACAAAACTTTTAGTGGATTTCTACTTATTTTATTAAATATCATCTCCACCAAACAGGACAAGCTTGCATCTGTTATAGTTTTGGAGAAAAATGTGTTCATTTCATGTATGCGCGAAATGCCTTAAAAATGGCTTTAAAATGGATTTGGAGCATGGAGACGATTATCTCGGGATTGCAAGATAACCAAACAAAACTTTTAGTGGATTTCTACTTATTTTATTAAATATCATCTCCACCAAACAGGACAAGCTTGCATCTGTTATAGTTTTGGAGAAAAATGTGTTCATTTCATGTATGCGCGAAATGCCTTAAAAATGGCTTTAAAATGGATTTGGAGCATGGAGACGATTATCTCGGGATTGCAAGATAACCAAACAAAACTTTTAGTGGATTTCTACTTATTTTATTAAATATCATCTCCACCAAACAGGACAAGCTTGCATCTGTTATAGTTTTGGAGAAAAATGTGTTCATTTCATGTATGCGCGAAATGCCTTAAAAATGGCTTTAAAATGGATTTGGAGCATGGAGACGATTATCTCGGGATTGCAAGATAACCAAACAAAACTTTTAGTGGATTTCTACTTATTTTATTAAATATCATCTCCACCAAACAGGACAAGCTTGCATCTGTTATAGTTTTGGAGAAAAATGTGTTCATTTCATGTATGCGCGAAATGCCTTAAAAATGGCTTTAAAATGGATTTGGAGCATGGAGACGATTATCTCGGGATTGCAAGATAACCAAACAAAACTTTTAGTGGATTTCTACTTATTTTATTAAATATCATCTCCACCAAACAGGACAAGCTTGCATCTGTTATAGTTTTGGAGAAAAATGTGTTCATTTCATGTATGCGCGAAATGCCTTAAAAATGGCTTTAAAATGGATTTGGAGCATGGAGACGATTATCTCGGGATTGCAAGATAACCAAACAAAACTTTTAGTGGATTTCTACTTATTTTATTAAATATCATCTCCACCAAACAGGACAAGCTTGCATCTGTTATAGTTTTGGAGAAAAATGTGTTCATTTCATGTATGCGCGAAATGCCTTAAAAATGGCTTTAAAATGGATTTGGAGCATGGAGACGATTATCTCGGGATTGCAAGATAACCAAACAAAACTTTTAGTGGATTTCTACTTATTTTATTAAATATCATCTCCACCAAACAGGACAAGCTTGCATCTGTTATAGTTTTGGAGAAAAATGTGTTCATTTCATGTATGCGCGAAATGCCTTAAAAATGGCTTTAAAATGGATTTGGAGCATGGAGACGATTATCTCGGGATTGCAAGATAACCAAACAAAACTTTTAGTGGATTTCTACTTATTTTATTAAATATCATCTCCACCAAACAGGACAAGCTTGCATCTGTTATAGTTTTGGAGAAAAATGTGTTCATTTCATGTATGCGCGAAATGCCTTAAAAATGGCTTTAAAATGGATTTGGAGCATGGAGACGATTATCTCGGGATTGCAAGATAACCAAACAAAACTTTTAGTGGATTTCTACTTATTTTATTAAATATCATCTCCACCAAACAGGACAAGCTTGCATCTGTTATAGTTTTGGAGAAAAATGTGTTCATTTCATGTATGCGCGAAATGCCTTAAAAATGGCTTTAAAATGGATTTGGAGCATGGAGACGATTATCTCGGGATTGCAAGATAACCAAACAAAACTTTTAGTGGATTTCTACTTATTTTATTAAATATCATCTCCACCAAACAGGACAAGCTTGCATCTGTTATAGTTTTGGAGAAAAATGTGTTCATTTCATGTATGCGCGAAATGCCTTAAAAATGGCTTTAAAATGGATTTGGAGCATGGAGACGATTATCTCGGGATTGCAAGATAACCAAACAAAACTTTTAGTGGATTTCTACTTATTTTATTAAATATCATCTCCACCAAACAGGACAAGCTTGCATCTGTTATAGTTTTGGAGAAAAATGTGTTCATTTCATGTATGCGCGAAATGCCTTAAAAATGGCTTTAAAATGGATTTGGAGCATGGAGACGATTATCTCGGGATTGCAAGATAACCAAACAAAACTTTTAGTGGATTTCTACTTATTTTATTAAATATCATCTCCACCAAACAGGACAAGCTTGCATCTGTTATAGTTTTGGAGAAAAATGTGTTCATTTCATGTATGCGCGAAATGCCTTAAAAATGGCTTTAAAATGGATTTGGAGCATGGAGACGATTATCTCGGGATTGCAAGATAACCAAACAAAACTTTTAGTGGATTTCTACTTATTTTATTAAATATCATCTCCACCAAACAGGACAAGCTTGCATCTGTTATAGTTTTGGAGAAAAATGTGTTCATTTCATGTATGCGCGAAATGCCTTAAAAATGGCTTTAAAATGGATTTGGAGCATGGAGACGATTATCTCGGGATTGCAAGATAACCAAACAAAACTTTTAGTGGATTTCTACTTATTTTATTAAATATCATCTCCACCAAACAGGACAAGCTTGCATCTGTTATAGTTTTGGAGAAAAATGTGTTCATTTCATGTATGCGCGAAATGCCTTAAAAATGGCTTTAAAATGGATTTGGAGCATGGAGACGATTATCTCGGGATTGCAAGATAACCAAACAAAACTTTTAGTGGATTTCTACTTATTTTATTAAATATCATCTCCACCAAACAGGACAAGCTTGCATCTGTTATAGTTTTGGAGAAAAATGTGTTCATTTCATGTATGCGCGAAATGCCTTAAAAATGGCTTTAAAATGGATTTGGAGCATGGAGACGATTATCTCGGGATTGCAAGATAACCAAACAAAACTTTTAGTGGATTTCTACTTATTTTATTAAATATCATCTCCACCAAACAGGACAAGCTTGCATCTGTTATAGTTTTGGAGAAAAATGTGTTCATTTCATGTATGCGCGAAATGCCTTAAAAATGGCTTTAAAATGGATTTGGAGCATGGAGACGATTATCTCGGGATTGCAAGATAACCAAACAAAACTTTTAGTGGATTTCTACTTATTTTATTAAATATCATCTCCACCAAACAGGACAAGCTTGCATCTGTTATAGTTTTGGAGAAAAATGTGTTCATTTCATGTATGCGCGAAATGCCTTAAAAATGGCTTTAAAATGGATTTGGAGCATGGAGACGATTATCTCGGGATTGCAAGATAACCAAACAAAACTTTTAGTGGATTTCTACTTATTTTATTAAATATCATCTCCACCAAACAGGACAAGCTTGCATCTGTTATAGTTTTGGAGAAAAATGTGTTCATTTCATGTATGCGCGAAATGCCTTAAAAATGGCTTTAAAATGGATTTGGAGCATGGAGACGATTATCTCGGGATTGCAAGATAACCAAACAAAACTTTTAGTGGATTTCTACTTATTTTATTAAATATCATCTCCACCAAACAGGACAAGCTTGCATCTGTTATAGTTTTGGAGAAAAATGTGTTCATTTCATGTATGCGCGAAATGCCTTAAAAATGGCTTTAAAATGGATTTGGAGCATGGAGACGATTATCTCGGGATTGCAAGATAACCAAACAAAACTTTTAGTGGATTTCTACTTATTTTATTAAATATCATCTCCACCAAACAGGACAAGCTTGCATCTGTTATAGTTTTGGAGAAAAATGTGTTCATTTCATGTATGCGCGAAATGCCTTAAAAATGGCTTTAAAATGGATTTGGAGCATGGAGACGATTATCTCGGGATTGCAAGATAACCAAACAAAACTTTTAGTGGATTTCTACTTATTTTATTAAATATCATCTCCACCAAACAGGACAAGCTTGCATCTGTTATAGTTTTGGAGAAAAATGTGTTCATTTCATGTATGCGCGAAATGCCTTAAAAATGGCTTTAAAATGGATTTGGAGCATGGAGACGATTATCTCGGGATTGCAAGATAACCAAACAAAACTTTTAGTGGATTTCTACTTATTTTATTAAATATCATCTCCACCAAACAGGACAAGCTTGCATCTGTTATAGTTTTGGAGAAAAATGTGTTCATTTCATGTATGCGCGAAATGCCTTAAAAATGGCTTTAAAATGGATTTGGAGCATGGAGACGATTATCTCGGGATTGCAAGATAACCAAACAAAACTTTTAGTGGATTTCTACTTATTTTATTAAATATCATCTCCACCAAACAGGACAAGCTTGCATCTGTTATAGTTTTGGAGAAAAATGTGTTCATTTCATGTATGCGCGAAATGCCTTAAAAATGGCTTTAAAATGGATTTGGAGCATGGAGACGATTATCTCGGGATTGCAAGATAACCAAACAAAACTTTTAGTGGATTTCTACTTATTTTATTAAATATCATCTCCACCAAACAGGACAAGCTTGCATCTGTTATAGTTTTGGAGAAAAATGTGTTCATTTCATGTATGCGCGAAATGCCTTAAAAATGGCTTTAAAATGGATTTGGAGCATGGAGACGATTATCTCGGGATTGCAAGATAACCAAACAAAACTTTTAGTGGATTTCTACTTATTTTATTAAATATCATCTCCACCAAACAGGACAAGCTTGCATCTGTTATAGTTTTGGAGAAAAATGTGTTCATTTCATGTATGCGCGAAATGCCTTAAAAATGGCTTTAAAATGGATTTGGAGCATGGAGACGATTATCTCGGGATTGCAAGATAACCAAACAAAACTTTTAGTGGATTTCTACTTATTTTATTAAATATCATCTCCACCAAACAGGACAAGCTTGCATCTGTTATAGTTTTGGAGAAAAATGTGTTCATTTCATGTATGCGCGAAATGCCTTAAAAATGGCTTTAAAATGGATTTGGAGCATGGAGACGATTATCTCGGGATTGCAAGATAACCAAACAAAACTTTTAGTGGATTTCTACTTATTTTATTAAATATCATCTCCACCAAACAGGACAAGCTTGCATCTGTTATAGTTTTGGAGAAAAATGTGTTCATTTCATGTATGCGCGAAATGCCTTAAAAATGGCTTTAAAATGGATTTGGAGCATGGAGACGATTATCTCGGGATTGCAAGATAACCAAACAAAACTTTTAGTGGATTTCTACTTATTTTATTAAATATCATCTCCACCAAACAGGACAAGCTTGCATCTGTTATAGTTTTGGAGAAAAATGTGTTCATTTCATGTATGCGCGAAATGCCTTAAAAATGGCTTTAAAATGGATTTGGAGCATGGAGACGATTATCTCGGGATTGCAAGATAACCAAACAAAACTTTTAGTGGATTTCTACTTATTTTATTAAATATCATCTCCACCAAACAGGACAAGCTTGCATCTGTTATAGTTTTGGAGAAAAATGTGTTCATTTCATGTATGCGCGAAATGCCTTAAAAATGGCTTTAAAATGGATTTGGAGCATGGAGACGATTATCTCGGGATTGCAAGATAACCAAACAAAACTTTTAGTGGATTTCTACTTATTTTATTAAATATCATCTCCACCAAACAGGACAAGCTTGCATCTGTTATAGTTTTGGAGAAAAATGTGTTCATTTCATGTATGCGCGAAATGCCTTAAAAATGGCTTTAAAATGGATTTGGAGCATGGAGACGATTATCTCGGGATTGCAAGATAACCAAACAAAACTTTTAGTGGATTTCTACTTATTTTATTAAATATCATCTCCACCAAACAGGACAAGCTTGCATCTGTTATAGTTTTGGAGAAAAATGTGTTCATTTCATGTATGCGCGAAATGCCTTAAAAATGGCTTTAAAATGGATTTGGAGCATGGAGACGATTATCTCGGGATTGCAAGATAACCAAACAAAACTTTTAGTGGATTTCTACTTATTTTATTAAATATCATCTCCACCAAACAGGACAAGCTTGCATCTGTTATAGTTTTGGAGAAAAATGTGTTCATTTCATGTATGCGCGAAATGCCTTAAAAATGGCTTTAAAATGGATTTGGAGCATGGAGACGATTATCTCGGGATTGCAAGATAACCAAACAAAACTTTTAGTGGATTTCTACTTATTTTATTAAATATCATCTCCACCAAACAGGACAAGCTTGCATCTGTTATAGTTTTGGAGAAAAATGTGTTCATTTCATGTATGCGCGAAATGCCTTAAAAATGGCTTTAAAATGGATTTGGAGCATGGAGACGATTATCTCGGGATTGCAAGATAACCAAACAAAACTTTTAGTGGATTTCTACTTATTTTATTAAATATCATCTCCACCAAACAGGACAAGCTTGCATCTGTTATAGTTTTGGAGAAAAATGTGTTCATTTCATGTATGCGCGAAATGCCTTAAAAATGGCTTTAAAATGGATTTGGAGCATGGAGACGATTATCTCGGGATTGCAAGATAACCAAACAAAACTTTTAGTGGATTTCTACTTATTTTATTAAATATCATCTCCACCAAACAGGACAAGCTTGCATCTGTTATAGTTTTGGAGAAAAATGTGTTCATTTCATGTATGCGCGAAATGCCTTAAAAATGGCTTTAAAATGGATTTGGAGCATGGAGACGATTATCTCGGGATTGCAAGATAACCAAACAAAACTTTTAGTGGATTTCTACTTATTTTATTAAATATCATCTCCACCAAACAGGACAAGCTTGCATCTGTTATAGTTTTGGAGAAAAATGTGTTCATTTCATGTATGCGCGAAATGCCTTAAAAATGGCTTTAAAATGGATTTGGAGCATGGAGACGATTATCTCGGGATTGCAAGATAACCAAACAAAACTTTTAGTGGATTTCTACTTATTTTATTAAATATCATCTCCACCAAACAGGACAAGCTTGCATCTGTTATAGTTTTGGAGAAAAATGTGTTCATTTCATGTATGCGCGAAATGCCTTAAAAATGGCTTTAAAATGGATTTGGAGCATGGAGACGATTATCTCGGGATTGCAAGATAACCAAACAAAACTTTTAGTGGATTTCTACTTATTTTATTAAATATCATCTCCACCAAACAGGACAAGCTTGCATCTGTTATAGTTTTGGAGAAAAATGTGTTCATTTCATGTATGCGCGAAATGCCTTAAAAATGGCTTTAAAATGGATTTGGAGCATGGAGACGATTATCTCGGGATTGCAAGATAACCAAACAAAACTTTTAGTGGATTTCTACTTATTTTATTAAATATCATCTCCACCAAACAGGACAAGCTTGCATCTGTTATAGTTTTGGAGAAAAATGTGTTCATTTCATGTATGCGCGAAATGCCTTAAAAATGGCTTTAAAATGGATTTGGAGCATGGAGACGATTATCTCGGGATTGCAAGATAACCAAACAAAACTTTTAGTGGATTTCTACTTATTTTATTAAATATCATCTCCACCAAACAGGACAAGCTTGCATCTGTTATAGTTTTGGAGAAAAATGTGTTCATTTCATGTATGCGCGAAATGCCTTAAAAATGGCTTTAAAATGGATTTGGAGCATGGAGACGATTATCTCGGGATTGCAAGATAACCAAACAAAACTTTTAGTGGATTTCTACTTATTTTATTAAATATCATCTCCACCAAACAGGACAAGCTTGCATCTGTTATAGTTTTGGAGAAAAATGTGTTCATTTCATGTATGCGCGAAATGCCTTAAAAATGGCTTTAAAATGGATTTGGAGCATGGAGACGATTATCTCGGGATTGCAAGATAACCAAACAAAACTTTTAGTGGATTTCTACTTATTTTATTAAATATCATCTCCACCAAACAGGACAAGCTTGCATCTGTTATAGTTTTGGAGAAAAATGTGTTCATTTCATGTATGCGCGAAATGCCTAAAAATGGCTTTAAAATGGATTTGGAGCATGGAGACGATTATCTCGGGATTGCAAGATAACCAAACAAAACTTTTAGTGGATTTCTACTTATTTTATTAAATATCATCTCCACCAAACAGGACAAGCTTGCATCTGTTATAGTTTTGGAGAAAAATGTGTTCATTTCATGTATGCGCGAAATGCCTTAAAAATGGCTTTAAAATGGATTTGGAGCATGGAGACGATTATCTCGGGATTGCAAGATAACCAAACAAAACTTTTAGTGGATTTCTACTTATTTTATTAAATATCATCTCCACCAAACAGGACAAGCTTGCATCTGTTATAGTTTTGGAGAAAAATGTGTTCATTTCATGTATGCGCGAAATGCCTTAAAAATGGCTTTAAAATGGATTTGGAGCATGGAGACGATTATCTCGGGATTGCAATATAACCAAACAAAACTTTTAGTGGATTTCTACTTATTTTATTAAATATCATCTCCACCAAACAGGACAAGCTTGCATCTGTTATAGTTTTGGAGAAAAATGTGTTCATTTCATGTATGCGCGAAATGCCTTAAAAATGGCTTTAAAATGGATTTGGAGCATGGAGACGATTATCTCGGGATTGCAAGATAACCAAACAAAACTTTTAGTGGATTTCTACTTATTTTATTAAATATCATCTCCACCAAACAGGACAAGCTTGCATCTGTTATAGTTTTGGAGAAAAATGTGTTCATTTCATGTATGCGCGAAATGCCTTAAAAATGGCTTTAAAATGGATTTGGAGCATGGAGACGATTATCTCGGGATTGCAAGATAACCAAACAAAACTTTTAGTGGATTTCTACTTATTTTATTAAATATCATCTCCACCAAACAGGACAAGCTTGCATCTGTTATAGTTTTGGAGAAAAATGTGTTCATTTCATGTATGCGCGAAATGCCTTAAAAATGGCTTTAAAATGGATTTGGAGCATGGAGACGATTATCTCGGGATTGCAAGATAACCAAACAAAACTTTTAGTGGATTTCTACTTATTTTATTAAATATCATCTCCACCAAACAGGACAAGCTTGCATCTGTTATAGTTTTGGAGAAAAATGTGTTTCATTTCATGTATGCGCGAAATGCCTTAAAAATGGCTTTAAAATGGATTTGGAGCATGGAGACGATTATCTCGGGATTGCAATATAACCAAACAAAACTTTTAGTGGATTTCTACTTATTTTATTAAATATCATCTCCACCAAACAGGACAAGCTTGCATGTGTTATAGTTTTGGAGAAAAATGTGTTCATTTCATGTATGCGCAAAATGCCTTTGAAATGGCTTTAAAATGGATTTGGAGCATGGAGACGATTATCTCAGGATGGCAATATAAACAAACGAAACTTTTAGTAGATTTCTACTTATTTTATTAAATATTATCTCCACCAAACAGGACAAGCTTGCATCTGTTATAGTTTTGGAGAAAAATGTGTTCATTTCATGTATGCAGCGAAATGCCTTAAAAATGGCTTTAAAAATGGATTTGGAGCATGGAGACGATTATCTCGGGATTGCAAGATAACCAAACAAAACTTTTAGTGGATTTCTACTTATTTTATTAAATATCATCTCCACCAAACAGGACAAGCTTGCATGTGTTATAGTTTTGGAGAAAAATGTGTTCATTTCATGTATGCGCAAAATGCCTTTGAAATGGCTTTAAAATGGATTTGGAGCATGGAGACGATTATCTCAGGATGGCAATATATACAAACGAAACTTTTAGTAGATTTCTACTTATTTTATTAAATATTATCTCCACCAAACAGGACAAGCTTGCATCTGTTATAGTTTTGGAGAAAAATGTGTTCATTTCATGTATGCGCGAAATGCCTTAAAAATGGCTTTAAAATGGATTTGGAGCATGGAGACGATTATCTCGGGATTGCAAGATAACCAAACAAAACTTTTAGTGGATTTCTACTTATTTTATTAAATATCATCTCCACCAAACAGGACAAGCTTGCATGTGTTATAGTTTTGGAGAAAAATGTGTTCATTTCATGTATGCGCAAAATGCCTTTGAAATGGCTTTAAAATGGATTTGGAGCATGGAGACGATTATCTCAGGATGGCAATATAAACAAACGAAACTTTTAGTAGATTTCTACTTATTTTATTAATTATTATCTCCACCAAACAGGACAAGCTTGCATCTGTTATAGTTTTGGAGAAAAATGTGTTCATTTCATGTATGCGCGAAATGCCTTAAAAATGGCTTTAAAATGGATTTGGAGCATGGAGACGATTATCTCGGGATTGCAAGATAACCAAACAAAACTTTTAGTGGATTTCTACTTATTTTATTAAATATCATCTCCACCAAACAGGACAAGCTTGCATCTGTTATAGTTTTGGAGAAAAATGTGTTCATTTCATGTATGCGCGAAATGCCTTAAAAATGGCTTTAAAATGGATTTGGAGCATGGAGACGATTATCTCGGGATTGCAATATAACCAAACAAAACTTTTAGTGGATTTCTACTTATTTTATTAAATATCATCTCCACCAAACAGGACAAGCTTTCATCTTTTATAGTTTTGGAGAAAAATGTGTTCATTTCATGTATGCGCGAAATGCCTTAAAAATGGCTTTAAAATGGATTTGGAGCATGGAGACGATTATCTCGGGATTGCAAGATAACCAAACAAAAATTTTAGTGGATTTCTACTTATTTTATTAAATATCATCTCCACCAAACAGGACAAGCTTGCATCTGTTATAGTTTTGGAGAAAAATGTGTTCATTTCATGTATGCGCGAAATGCCTTAAAAATGGCTTTAAAATGGATTTGGAGCATGGAGACGATTATCTCGGGATTGCAAGATAACCAAACAAAACTTTTAGTGGATTTCTACTTATTTTATTAAATATCATCTCCACCAAACAGGACAAGCTTGCATCTGTTATAGTTTTGGAGAAAAATGTGTTCATTTCATGTATGCGCGAAATGCCTTAAAAATGGCTTTAAAATGGATTTGGAGCATGGAGACGATTATCTCGGGATTGCAAGATAACCAAACAAAACTTTTAGTGGATTTCTACTTATTTTATTAAATATCATCTCCACCAAACAGGACAAGCTTGCATCTGTTATAGTTTTGGAGAAAAATGTGTTCATTTCATGTATGCGCGAAATGCCTTAAAAATGGCTTTAAAATGGATTTGGAGCATGGAGACGATTATCTCGGGATTGCAATATAACCAAACAAAACTTTTAGTGGATTTCTACTTATTTTATTAAATATCATCTCCACCAAACAGGACAAGCTTTCATCTTTTATAGTTTTGGAGAAAAATGTGTTCATTTCATGTATGCGCGAAATGCCTTAAAAATGGCTTTAAAATGGATTTGGAGCATGGAGACGATTATCTCGGGATTGCAAGATAACCAAACAAAAATTTTAGTGGATTTCTACTTATTTTATTAAATATCATCTCCACCAAACAGGACAAGCTTGCATCTGTTATAGTTTTGGAGAAAAATGTGTTCATTTCATGTATGCGCGAAATGCCTTAAAAATGGCTTTAAAATGGATTTGGAGCATGGAGACGATTATCTCGGGATTGCAAGATAACCAAACAAAACTTTTAGTGGATTTCTACTTATTTTATTAAATATCATCTCCACCAAACAGGACAAGCTTGCATGTGTTATAGTTTTGGAGAAAAATGTGTTCATTTCATGTATGCGCAAAATGCCTTTGAAATGGCTTTAAAATGGATTTGGAGCATGGAGACGATTATCTCAGGATGGCAATATAAACAAACGAAACTTTTAGTAGATTTCTACTTATTTTATTAAATATTATCTCCACCAAACAGGACAAGCTTGCATCTGTTATAGTTTTGGAGAAAAATGTGTTCATTTCATGTATGCGCGAAATGCCTTAAAAATGGCTTTAAAATGGATTTGGAGCATGGAGACGATTATCTCGGGATTGCAAGATAACCAAACAAAACTTTTAGTGGATTTCTACTTATTTTATTAAATATCATCTCCACCAAACAGGACAAGCTTGCATCTGTTATAGTTTTGGAGAAAAATGTGTTCATTTCATGTATGCGCGAAATGCCTTAAAAATGGCTTTAAAATGGATTTGGAGCATGGAGACGATTATCTCGGGATTGCAATATAACCAAACAAAACTTTTAGTGGATTTCTACTTATTTTATTAAATATCATCTCCACCAAACAGGACAAGCTTGCATCTGTTATAGTTTTGGAGAAAAATGTGTTCATTTCATGTATGCGCGAAATGCCTTAAAAATGGCTTTAAAATGGATTTGGAGCATGGAGACGATTATCTCGGGATTGCAAGATAACCAAACAAAAATTTTAGTGGATTTCTACTTGTTTTATTAAATATCATCTCCACCAAACAGGACAAGCTTGCATCTGTTATAGTTTTGAAGAAAAATGTGTTCATTTCATGTATGCGCGAAATGCCTTAAAAATGGCTTTAAAATGGATTTGGAGCATGGAGACGATTATCTCGGGATTGCAAGATAACCAAACAAAACTTTTAGTGGATTTCTACTTATTTTATTAAATATCATCTCCACCAAACAGGACAAGCTTGCATCTGTTATAGTTTTGGAGAAAAATGTGTTCATTTCATGTATGCGCGAAATGCCTTAAAAATGGCTTTAAAATGGATTTGGAGCATGGAGACGATTATCTCGGGATTGCAAGATAACCAAACAAAACTTTTAGTGGATTTCTACTTATTTTATTAAATATCATCTCCACCAAACAGGACAAGCTTGCATGTGTTATAGTTTTGGAGAAAAATGTGTTCATTTCATGTATGCGCAAAATGCCTTTGAAAAGGCTTTAAAATGGATTTGGAGCATGGAGACGATTATCTCGGGATTGCAAGATAACCAAACAAACTTTTAGTGGATTTCTACTTATTTTATTAAATATCATCTCCACCAAACAGGACAAGCTTGCATCTGTTATAGTTTTGGAGAAAAATGTGTTCATTTCATGTATGCGCGAAATGCCTTAAAATGGCTTTAAAATGGATTTGGAGCATGGAGACGATTATCTCGGGATTGCAAGATAACCAAACAAAACTTTTAGTGGATTTCTACTTATTTTATTAAATATCATCTCCACCAAACAGGACAAGCTTTCATCTGTTATAGTTTTGGAGAAAAATGTGTTCATTTCATGTATGCGCGAAATGCCTTAAAAATGGCTTTAAAATGGATTTGGAGCATGGAGACGATTATCTCGGGATTGCAAGATAACCAAACAAAACTTTTAGTGGATTTCTACTTATTTTATTAAATATCATCTCCACCAAACAGGACAAGCTTGCATGTGTTATAGTTTTGAAGAAAAATGTGTTCATTTCATGTATGCGCAAAATGCCTTTGAAATGGCTTTAAAATGGATTTGGAGCATGGAGACGATTATCTCAGGATGGCAATATAAACAAACGAAACTTTTAGTAGATTTCTACTTATTTTATTAAATATTATCTCCACCAAACAGGACAAGCTTGCATCTGTTATATTTTGGAGAAAAATGTGTTCATTTCATGTATGCGCGAAATGCCTTAAAAATGGCTTTAAAATGGATTTGGAGCATGGAGACGATTATCTCGGGATTGCAAGATAACCAAACAAAACTTTTAGTGGATTTCTACTTATTTTATTAAATATCATCTCCACCAAACAGGACAAGCTTGCATCTGTTATAGTTTTGGGGAAAAATGTGTTCATTTCATGTATGCGCGAAATGCCTTAAAAATGGCTTTAAAATGGATTTGGAGCATGGAGACGATTATCTCGGGATTGCAATATAACCAAACAAAACTTTTAGTGGATTTCTACTTATTTTATTAAATATCATCTCCACCAAACAGGACAAGCTTGCATCTGTTATAGTTTTGGAGAAAAATGTGTTCATTTCATGTATGCGCGAAATGCCTTAAAAATGGCTTTAAAATGGATTTGGAGCATGGAGACGATTATCTCGGGATTGCAAGATAACCAAACAAAACTTTTAGTGGATTTCTACTTATTTTATTAAATATCATCTCCACCAAACAGGACAAGCTTGCATGTGTTATAGTTTTGGAGAAAAATGTGTTCATTTCATGTATGCGCAAAATGCCTTTGAAATGGCTTTAAAATGGATTTGGAGCATGGAGACGATTATCTCAGGATGGCAATATAAACAAACGAAACTTTTAGTAGATTTCTACTTATTTTATTAAATATTATCTCCACCAAACAGGACAAGCTTGCATCTGTTATAGTTTTGGAGAAAAATGTGTTCATTTCATGTATGCGCGAAATGCCTTAAAAATGGCTTTAAAATGGATTTGGAGCATGTAGACGATTATCTCGGGATTGCAAGATAACCAAACAAAACTTTTAGTGGATTTCTACTTATTTTATTAAATATCATCTCCACCAAACAGGACAAGCTTGCATGTGTTATAGTTTTGGAGAAAAATGTGTTCATTTCATGTATGCGCAAAATGCCTTTGAAATGGCTTTAAAATGGATTTGGAGCATGGAGACGATTATCTCAGGATGGCAATATAAACAAACGAAACTTTTAGTAGATTTCTACTTATTTTATTAAATATTATCTCCACCAAACAGGACAAGCTTGCATCTGTTATAGTTTTGGAGAAAAATGTGTTCATTTCATGTATGCGCGAAATGCCTTAAAAATGGCTTTAAAATGGATTTGGAGCATGGAGACGATTATCTCGGGATTGAAAGATAACCAAACAAAACTTTTAGTGGATTTCTACTTATTTTATTAAATATCATCTCCACCAAACAGGACAAGCTTGCATGTGTTATAGTTTTGGAAAAAAATGTGTTCATTTCATGTATGCGCAAAATGCCTTTGAAATGGCTTTAAAATGGATTTGGAGCATGGAGACGATTATCTCAGGATGGCAATATAAACAAACGAAACTTTTAGTAGATTTCTACTTATTTTATTAAATATTATCTCCACCAAACAGGACAAGCTTGCATCTGTTATAGTTTTGGAGAAAAATGTGTTCATTTCATGTATGCGCGAAATGCCTTAAAAATGGCTTTAAAATGGATTTGGAGCATGGAGACGATTATCTCGGGATTGCAAGATAACCAAACAAAACTTTTAGTGGATTTCTACTTATTTTATTAAATATCATCTCCACCAAACAGGACAAGCTTGCATCTGTTATAGTTTTGGAGAAAAATGTGTTCATTTCATGTATGCGCGAAATGCCTTAAAAATGGCTTTAAAATGGATTTGGAGCATGGAGACGATTATCTCGGGATTGCAATATAACCAAACAAAACTTTTAGTGGATTTCTACTTATTTTATTAAATATCATCTCCACCAAACAGGACAAGCTTTCATCTTTTATAGTTTTGGAGAAAAATGTGTTCATTTCATGTATGCGCGAAATGCCTTAAAAATGGCTTTAAAATGGATTTGGAGCATGGAGACGATTATCTCGGGATTGCAAGATAACCAAACAAAAATTTTAGTGGATTTCTACTTATTTTATTAAATATCATCTCCACCAAACAGGACAAGCTTGCATCTGTTATAGTTTTGGAGAAAAATGTGTTCATTTCATGTATGCGCGAAATGCATTAAAAATGGCTTTAAAATGGATTTGGAGCATGGAGACGATTATCTCGGGATTGCAAGATAACCAAACAAAACTTTTAGTGGATTTCTACTTATTTTATTAAATATCATCTCCACCAAACAGGACAAGCTTGCATCTGTTATAGTTTTGGAGAAAAATGTGTTCATTTCATGTATGCGCGAAATGCCTTAAAAATGGCTTTAAAATGGATT
The DNA here is from genome assembly GCF_048569485.1 of Anomaloglossus baeobatrachus. Lineage (NCBI taxonomy): Eukaryota > Metazoa > Chordata > Amphibia > Anura > Aromobatidae > Anomaloglossus > Anomaloglossus baeobatrachus. The sequence goes on from NW_027442271.1 coordinate 80,331, forward strand.
TGGAGCATGGAGACGATTATCTCGGGATTGCAAGATAACCAAACAAAACTTTTAGTGGATTTCTACTTATTTTATTAAATATCATCTCCACCAAACAGGACAAGCTTGCATCTGTTATAGTTTTGGAGAAAAATGTGTTCATTTCATGTATGCGCGAAATGCCTTAAAAATGGCTTTAAAATGGATTTGGAGCATGGAGACGATTATCTCGGGATTGCAATATAACCAAACAAAACTTTTAGTGGATTTCTACTTATTTTATTAAATATCATCTCCACCAAACAGGACAAGCTTGCATCTGTTATAGTTTTGGAGAAAAATGTGTTCATTTCATGTATGCGCGAAATGCCTTAAAAATGGCTTTAAAATGGATTTGGAGCATGGAGACGATTATCTCGGGATTGCAAGATAACCAAACAAAAATTTTAGTGGATTTCTACTTATTTTATTAAATATCATCTCCACCAAACAGGACAAGCTTGCATCTGTTATAGTTTTGAAGAAAAATGTGTTCATTTCATGTATGCGCGAAATGCCTTAAAAATGGCTTTAAAATGGATTTGGAGCATGGAGACGATTATCTCGGGATTGCAAGATAACCAAACAAAACTTTTAGTGGATTTCTACTTATTTTATTAAATATCATCTCCACCAAACAGGACAAGCTTGCATGTGTTATAGTTTTGGAGAAAAATGTGTTCATTTCATGTATGCGCAAAATGCCTTTGAAAAGGCTTTAAAATGGATTTGGAGCATGGAGACGATTATCTCGGGATTGCAAGATAACCAAACAAAACTTTTAGTGGATTTCTACTTATTTTATTAAATATCATCTCCACCAAACAGGACAAGCTTGCATCTGTTATAGTTTTGGAGAAAAATGTGTTCATTTCATGTATGCGCGAAATGCCTTAAAAATGGCTTTAAAATGGATTTGGAGCATGGAGACGATTATCTCGGGATTGCAATATAACCAAACAAAACTTTTAGTGGATTTCTACTTATTTTATTAAATATCATCTCCACCAAACAGGACAAGCTTTCATCTTTTATAGTTTTGGAGAAAAATGTGTTCATTTCATGTATGCGCGAAATGCCTTAAAAATGGCTTTAAAATGGATTTGGAGCATGGAGACGATTATCTCGGGATTGCAAGATAACCAAACAAAAATTTTAGTGGATTTCTACTTATTTTATTAAATATCATCTCCACCAAACAGGACAAGCTTGCATCTGTTATAGTTTTGGAGAAAAATGTGTTCATTTCATGTATGCGCGAAATGCCTTAAAAATGGCTTTAAAATGGATTTGGAGCATGGAGACGATTATCTCGGGATTGCAAGATAACCAAACAAAACTTTTAGTGGATTTCTACTTATTTTATTAAATATCATCTCCACCAAACAGGACAAGCTTGCATCTGTTATAGTTTTGGAGAAAAATGTGTTCATTTCATGTATGCGCGAAATGCCTTAAAAATGGCTTTAAAATGGATTTGGAGCATGGAGACGATTATCTCGGGATTGCAAGATAACCAAACAAAACTTTTAGTGGATTTCTACTTATTTTATTAAATATCATCTCCACCAAACAGGACAAGCTTGCATGTGTTATAGTTTTGGAGAAAAATGTGTTCATTTCATGTATGCGCAAAATGCCTTTGAAATGGCTTTAAAATGGATTTGGAGCATGGAGACGATTATCTCAGGATGGCAATATAAACAAACGAAACTTTTAGTAGATTTCTACTTATTTTATTAAATATTATCTCCACCAAACAGGACAAGCTTGCATCTGTTATAGTTTTGGAGAAAAATGTGTTCATTTCATGTATGCGCGAAATGCCTTAAAAATGGCTTTAAAATGGATTTGGAGCATGGAGACGATTATCTCGGGATTGCAAGATAACCAAACAAAACTTTTAGTGGATTTCTACTTATTTTATTAAATATCATCTCCACCAAACAGGACAAGCTTGCATCTGTTATAGTTTTGGAGAAAAATGTGTTCATTTCATGTATGCGCGAAATGCCTTAAAATGGCTTTAAAATGGATTTGGAGCATGGAGACGATTATCTCGGGATTGCAAGATAACCAAACAAAACTTTTAGTGGATTTCTACTTATTTTATTAAATATCATCTCCATCAAACAGGACAAGCTTGCATCTGTTATAGTTTTGGAGAAAAATGTGTTCATTTCATGTATGCGCGAAATGCCTTAAAAATGGCTTTAAAATGGATTTGGAGCATGGAGACGATTATCTCGGGATTGCAAGATAACCAAACAAAACTTTTAGTGGATTTCTAGTTATTTTATTAAATATCATCTCCACCAAACAGGACAAGCTTGCATGTGTTATAGTTTTGGAGAAAAATGTGTTCATTTCATGTATGCGCAAAATGCCTTTGAAATGGCTTTAAAATGGATTTGGAGCATGGAGACGATTATCTCAGGATGGCAATATAAACAAACGAAACTTTTAGTAGATTTCTACTTATTTTATTAAATATTATCTCCACCAAACAGGACAAGCTTGCATCTGTTATAGTTTTGGAGAAAAATGTGTTCATTTCATGTATGCGCGAAATGCCTTAAAAATGGCTTTAAAATGGATTTGGAGCATGGAGACGATTATCTCGGGATTGCAAGATAACCAAACAAAACTTTTAGTGGATTTCTACTTATTTTATTAAATATCATCTCCACCAAACAGGACAAGCTTGCATCTGTTATAGTTTTGGAGAAAAATGTGTTCATTTCATGTATGCGCGAAATGCCTTAAAATGGCTTTAAAATGGATTTGGAGCATGGAGACGATTATCTCGGGATTGCAAGATAACCAAACAAAACTTTTAGTGGATTTCTACTTATTTTATTAAATATCATCTCCACCAAACAGGACAAGCTTTCATCTGTTATAGTTTTGGAGAAAAATGTGTTCATTTCATGTATGCGCGAAATGCCTTAAAAATGGCTTTAAAATGGATTTGGAGCATGGAGACGATTATCTCGGGATTGCAAGATAACCAAACAAAACTTTTAGTGGATTTCTACTTATTTTATTAAATATCATCTCCACCAAACAGGACAAGCTTGCATGTGTTATAGTTTTGAAGAAAAATGTGTTCATTTCATGTATGCGCAAAATGCCTTTGAAATGGCTTTAAAATGGATTTGGAGCATGGAGACGATTATCTCAGGATGGCAATATAAACAAACGAAACTTTTAGTAGATTTCTACTTATTTTATTAAATATTATCTCCACCAAACAGGACAAGCTTGCATCTGTTATAGTTTTGGAGAAAAATGTGTTCATTTCATGTATGCGCGAAATGCCTTAAAAATGGCTTTAAAATGGATTTGGAGCATGGAGACGATTATCTCGGGATTGCAAGATAACCAAACAAAACTTTTAGTGGATTTCTACTTATTTTATTAATTATCATCTCCACCAAACAGGACAAGCTTGCATCTGTTATAGTTTTGGGGAAAAATGTGTTCATTTCATGTATGCGCGAAATGCCTTAAAAATGGCTTTAAAATGGATTTGGAGCATGGAGACGATTATCTCGGGATTGCAATATAACCAAACAAAACTTTTAGTGGATTTCTACTTATTTTATTAAATATCATCTCCACCAAACAGGACAAGCTTGCATCTGTTATAGTTTTGGAGAAAAATGTGTTCATTTCATGTATGCGCGAAATGCCTTAAAAATGGCTTTAAAATGGATTTGGAGCATGGAGACGATTATCTCGGGATTGCAAGATAACCAAACAAAACTTTTAGTGGATTTCTACTTATTTTATTAAATATCATCTCCACCAAACAGGACAAGCTTGCATGTGTTATAGTTTTGGAGAAAAATGTGTTCATTTCATGTATGCGCAAAATGCCTTTGAAATGGCTTTAAAATGGATTTGGAGCATGGAGACGATTATCTCAGGATGGCAATATAAACAAACGAAACTTTTAGTAGATTTCTACTTATTTTATTAAATATTATCTCCACCAAACAGGACAAGCTTGCATCTGTTATAGTTTTGGAGAAAAATGTGTTCATTTCATGTATGCGCGAAATGCCTTAAAAATGGCTTTAAAATGGATTTGGAGCATGTAGACGATTATCTCGGGATTGCAAGATAACCAAACAAAACTTTTAGTGGATTTCTACTTATTTTATTAAATATCATCTCCACCAAACAGGACAAGCTTGCATGTGTTATAGTTTTGGAGAAAAATGTGTTCATTTCATGTATGCGCAAAATGCCTTTGAAATGGCTTTAAAATGGATTTGGAGCATGGAGACGATTATCTCAGGATGGCAATATAAACAAACGAAACTTTTAGTAGATTTCTACTTATTTTATTAAATATTATCTCCACCAAACAGGACAAGCTTGCATCTGTTATAGTTTTGGAGAAAAATGTGTTCATTTCATGTATGCGCGAAATGCCTTAAAAATGGCTTTAAAATGGATTTGGAGCATGGAGACGATTATCTCGGGATTGAAAGATAACCAAACAAAACTTTTAGTGGATTTCTACTTATTTTATTAAATATCATCTCCACCAAACAGGACAAGCTTGCATGTGTTATAGTTTTGGAAAAAAATGTGTTCATTTCATGTATGCGCAAAATGCCTTTGAAATGGCTTTAAAATGGATTTGGAGCATGGAGACGATTATCTCAGGATGGCAATATAAACAAACGAAACTTTTAGTAGATTTCTACTTATTTTATTAAATATTATCTCCACCAAACAGGACAAGCTTGCATCTGTTATAGTTTTGGAGAAAAATGTGTTCATTTCATGTATGCGCGAAATGCCTTAAAAATGGCTTTAAAATGGATTTGGAGCATGGAGACGATTATCTCGGGATTGCAAGATAACCAAACAAAACTTTTAGTGGATTTCTACTTATTTTATTAAATATCATCTCCACCAAACAGGACAAGCTTGCATCTGTTATAGTTTTGGAGAAAAATGTGTTCATTTCATGTATGCGCGAAATGCCTTAAAAATGGCTTTAAAATGGATTTGGAGCATGGAGACGATTATCTCGGGATTGCAATATAACCAAACAAAACTTTTAGTGGATTTCTACTTATTTTATTAAATATCATCTCCACCAAACAGGACAAGCTTTCATCTTTTATAGTTTTGGAGAAAAATGTGTTCATTTCATGTATGCGCGAAATGCCTTAAAAATGGCTTTAAAATGGATTTGGAGCATGGAGACGATTATCTCGGGATTGCAAGATAACCAAACAAAAATTTTAGTGGATTTCTACTTATTTTATTAAATATCATCTCCACCAAACAGGACAAGCTTGCATCTGTTATAGTTTTGGAGAAAAATGTGTTCATTTCATGTATGCGCGAAATGCCTTAAAAATGGCTTTAAAATGGATTTGGAGCATGGAGACGATTATCTCGGGATTGCAAGATAACCAAACAAAACTTTTAGTGGATTTCTACTTATTTTATTAAATATCATCTCCACCAAACAGGACAAGCTTGCATCTGTTATAGTTTTGGAGAAAAATGTGTTCATTTCATGTATGCGCGAAATGCCTTAAAAATGGCTTTAAAATGGATTTGGAGCATGGAGACGATTATCTCGGGATTGCAAGATAACCAAACAAAACTTTTAGTGGATTTCTACTTATTTTATTAAATATCATCTCCACCAAACAGGACAAGCTTGCATCTGTTATAGTTTTGGAGAAAAATGTGTTCATTTCATGTATGCGCGAAATGCCTTAAAAATGGCTTTAAAATGGATTTGGAGCATGGAGACGATTATCTCGGGATTGCAATATAACCAAACAAAACTTTTAGTGGATTTCTACTTATTTTATTAAATATCATCTCCACCAAACAGGACAAGCTTGCATCTGTTATAGTTTTGGAGAAAAATGTGTTCATTTCATGTATGCGCGAAATGCCTTAAAAATGGCTTTAAAATGGATTTGGAGCATGGAGACGATTATCTCGGGATTGCAAGATAACCAAACAAAAATTTTAGTGGATTTCTACTTATTTTATTAAATATCATCTCCACCAAACAGGACAAGCTTGCATCTGTTATAGTTTTGAAGAAAAATGTGTTCATTTCATGTATGCGCGAAATGCCTTAAAAATGGCTTTAAAATGGATTTGGAGCATGGAGACGATTATCTCGGGATTGCAAGATAACCAAACAAAACTTTTAGTGGATTTCTACTTATTTTATTAAATATCATCTCCACCAAACAGGACAAGCTTGCATGTGTTATAGTTTTGGAGAAAAATGTGTTCATTTCATGTATGCGCAAAATGCCTTTGAAAAGGCTTTAAAATGGATTTGGAGCATGGAGACGATTATCTCGGGATTGCAAGATAACCAAACAAAACTTTTAGTGGATTTCTACTTATTTTATTAAATATCATCTCCACCAAACAGGACAAGCTTGCATCTGTTATAGTTTTGGAGAAAAATGTGTTCATTTCATGTATGCGCGAAATGCCTTAAAATGGCTTTAAAATGGATTTGGAGCATGGAGACGATTATCTCGGGATTGCAAGATAACCAAACAAAACTTTTAGTGGATTTCTACTTATTTTATTAAATATCATCTCCACCAAACAGGACAAGCTTGCATCTGTTATAGTTTTGGAGAAAAATGTGTTCATTTCATGTATGCGCGAAATGCCTTAAAAATGGCTTTAAAATGGATTTGGAGCATGGAGACGATTATCTCGGGATTGCAAGATAACCAAACAAAACTTTTAGTGGATTTCTACTTATTTTATTAAATATCATCTCCACCAAACAGGACAAGCTTGCATGTGTTATAGTTTTGAAGAAAAATGTGTTCATTTCATGTATGCGCAAAATGCCTTTGAAATGGCTTTAAAATGGATTTGGAGCATGGAGACGATTATCTCAGGATGGCAATATAAACAAACGAAACTTTTAGTAGATTTCTACTTATTTTATTAAATATTATCTCCACCAAACAGGACAAGCTTGCATCTGTTATAGTTTTGGAGAAAAATGTGTTCATTTCATGTATGCGCGAAATGCCTTAAAAATGGCTTTAAAATGGATTTGGAGCATGGAGACGATTATCTCGGGATTGCAAGATAACCAAACAAAACTTTTAGTGGATTTCTACTTATTTTATTAAATATCATCTCCACCAAACAGGACAAGCTTGCATCTGTTATAGTTTTGGAGAAAAATGTGTTCATTTCATGTATGCGCGAAATGCCTTAAAAATGGCTTTAAAATGGATTTGGAGCATGGAGACGATTATCTCGGGATTGCAATATAACCAAACAAAACTTTTAGTGGATTTCTACTTATTTTATTAAATATCATCTCCACCAAACAGGACAAGCTTGCATCTGTTATAGTTTTGGAGAAAAATGTGTTCATTTCATGTATGCGCGAAATGCCTTAAAAATGGCTTTAAAATGGATTTGGAGCATGGAGACGATTATCTCGGGATTGCAAGATAACCAAACAAAAATTTTAGTGGATTTCTACTTATTTTATTAAATATCATCTCCACCAAACAGGACAAGCTTGCATCTGTTATAGTTTTGGAGAAAAATGTGTTCATTTCATGTATGCGCGAAATGCCTTAAAAATGGCTTTAAAATGGATTTGGAGCATGGAGACGATTATCTCGGGATTGCAAGATAACCAAACAAAACTTTTAGTGGATTTCTACTTATTTTATTAAATATCATCTTTACCAAACAGGACAAGCTTGCATCTGTTATAGTTTTGGAGAAAAATGTGTTCATTTCATGTATGCGCGAAATGCCTTAAAAATGGCTTTAAAATGGATTTGGAGCATGGAGACGATTATCTCGGGATTGCAAGATAACCAAACAAAACTTTTAGTGGATTTCTACTTATTTTATTAAATATCATCTCCACCAAACAGGACAAGCTTGCATGTGTTATAGTTTTGGAGAAAAATGTGTTCATTTCATGTATGCGCAAAATGCCTTTGAAATGGCTTTAAAATGAATTTGGAGCATGGAGACGATTATCTCAGGATGGCAATATAAACAAACGAAACTTTTAGTAGATTTCTACTTATTTTATTAAATATTATCTCCACCAAACAGGACAAGCTTGCATCTGTTATAGTTTTGGAGAAAAATGTGTTCATTTCATGTATGCGCGAAATGCCTTAAAAATGGCTTTAAAATGGATTTGGAGCATGGAGACGATTATCTCGGGATTGCAAGATAACTAAACAAAACTTTTAGTGGATTTCTACTTATTTTATTAAATATCATCTCCACCAAACAGGACAAGCTTGCATCTGTTATAGTTTTGGAGAAAAATGTGTTCATTTCATGTATGCGCGAAATGCCTTAAAAATGGCTTTAAAATGGATTTGGAGCATGGAGACGATTATCTCAGGATTGCAATATAACCAAACAAAACTTTTAGTGGATTTCTACTTATTTTATTAAATATCATCTCCACCAAACAGGACAAGCTTTCATCTTTTATAGTTTTGGAGAAAAATGTGTTCATTTCATGTATGCGCGAAATGCCTTAAAAATGGCTTTAAAATGGATTTGGAGCATGGAGACGATTATCTCGGGATTGCAAGATAACCAAACAAAAATTTTAGTGGATTTCTACTTATTTTATTAAATATCATCTCCACCAAACAGGACAAGCTTGCATCTGTTATAGTTTTGGAGAAAAATGTGTTCATTTCATGTATGCGCGAAATGCCTTAAAAATGGCTTTAAAATGGATTTGGAGCATGGAGACGATTATCTCGGGATTGCAAGATAACCAAACAAAACTTTTAGTGGATTTCTACTTATTTTATTAAATATCATCTCCACCAAACAGGACAAGCTTGCATCTGTTATAGTTTTGGAGAAAAATGTGTTCATTTCATGTATGCGCGAAATGCCTTAAAAATGGCTTTAAAATGGATTTGGAGCATGGAGACGATTATCTCGGGATTGCAAGATAACCAAACAAAACTTTTAGTGGATTTCTACTTATTTTATTAAATATCATCTCCACCAAACAGGACAAGCTTGCATGTGTTATAGTTTTGGAGAAAAATGTGTTCATTTCATGTATGCGCAAAATGCCTTTGAAATGGCTTTAAAATGGATTTGGAGCATGGAGACGATTATCTCAGGATGGCAATATAAACAAACGAAACTTTTAGTAGATTTCTACTTATTTTATTAAATATTATCTCCACCAAACAGGACAAGCTTGCATCTGTTATAGTTTTGGAGAAAAATGTGTTCATTTCATGTATGCGCGAAATGCCTTAAAAATGGCTTTAAAATGGATTTGGAGCATGGAGACGATTATCTCGGGATTGCAAGATAACCAAACAAAACTTTTAGTGGATTTCTACTTATTTTATTAAATATCATCTCCACCAAACAGGACAAGCTTGCATCTGTTATAGTTTTGGAGAAAAATGTGTTCATTTCATGTATGCGCGAAATGCCTTAAAATGGCTTTAAAATGGATTTGGAGCATGGAGACGATTATCTCGGGATTGCAAGATAACCAAACAAAACTTTTAGTGGATTTCTACTTATTTTATTAAATATCATCTCCATCAAACAGGACAAGCTTGCATCTGTTATAGTTTTGGAGAAAAATGTGTTCATTTCATGTATGCGCGAAATGCCTTAAAAATGGCTTTAAAATGGATTTGGAGCATGGAGACGATTATCTCGGGATTGCAAGATAACCAAACAAAACTTTTAGTGGATTTCTACTTATTTTATTAAATATCATCTCCACCAAACAGGACAAGCTTGCATGTGTTATAGTTTTGAAGAAAAATGTGTTCATTTCATGTATGCGCAAAATGCCTTTGAAATGGCTTTAAAATGGATTTGGAGCATGGAGACGATTATCTCAGGATGGCAATATAAACAAACGAAACTTTTAGTAGATTTCTACTTATTTTATTAAATATTATCTCCACCAAACAGGACAAGCTTGCATCTGTTATAGTTTTGGAGAAAAATGTGTTCATTTCATGTATGCGCGAAATGCCTTAAAAATGGCTTTAAAATGGATTTGGAGCATGTAGACGATTATCTCGGGATTGCAAGATAACCAAACAAAACTTTTAGTGGATTTCTACTTATTTTATTAAATATCATCTCCACCAAACAGGACAAGCTTGCATGTGTTATAGTTTTGGAGAAAAATGTGTTCATTTCATGTATGCGCAAAATGCCTTTGAAATGGCTTTAAAATGGATTTGGAGCATGGAGACGATTATCTCAGGATGGCAATATAAACAAACGAAACTTTTAGTAGATTTCTACTTATTTTATTAAATATTATCTCCACCAAACAGGACAAGCTTGCATCTGTTATAGTTTTGGAGAAAAATGTGTTCATTTCATGTATGCGCGAAATGCCTTAAAAATGGCTTTAAAATGGATTTGGAGCATGGAGACGATTATCTCGGGATTGCAAGATAACCAAACAAAACTTTTAGTGGATTTCTACTTATTTTATTAAATATCATCTCCACCAAACAGGACAAGCTTGCATCTGTTATAGTTTTGGAGAAAAATGTGTTCATTTCATGTATGCGCGAAATGCCTTAAAAATGGCTTTAAAATGGATTTGGAGCATGGAGACGATTATCTCGGGATTGCAAGATAACCAAACAAAACTTTTAGTGGATTTCTACTTATTTTATTAAATATCATCTTTACCAAACAGGACAAGCTTGCATCTGTTATAGTTTTGGAGAAAAATGTGTTCATTTCATGTATGCGCGAAATGCCTTAAAAATGGCTTTAAAATGGATTTGGAGCATGGAGACGATTATCTCGGGATTGCAAGATAACCAAACAAAACTTTTAGTGGATTTCTACTTATTTTATTAAATATCATCTCCACCAAACAGGACAAGCTTGCATGTGTTATAGTTTTGGAGAAAAATGTGTTCATTTCATGTATGCGCAAAATGCCTTTGAAATGGCTTTAAAATGAATTTGGAGCATGGAGACGATTATCTCAGGATGGCAATATAAACAAACGAAACTTTTAGTAGATTTCTACTTATTTTATTAAATATTATCTCCACCAAACAGGACAAGCTTGCATCTGTTATAGTTTTGGAGAAAAATGTGTTCATTTCATGTATGCGCGAAATGCCTTAAAAATGGCTTTAAAATGGATTTGGAGCATGGAGACGATTATCTCGGGATTGCAAGATAACTAAACAAAACTTTTAGTGGATTTCTACTTATTTTATTAAATATCATCTCCACCAAACAGGACAAGCTTGCATCTGTTATAGTTTTGGAGAAAAATGTGTTCATTTCATGTATGCGCGAAATGCCTTAAAAATGGCTTTAAAATGGATTTGGAGCATGGAGACGATTATCTCAGGATTGCAATATAACCAAACAAAACTTTTAGTGGATTTCTACTTATTTTATTAAATATCATCTCCACCAAACAGGACAAGCTTTCATCTTTTATAGTTTTGGAGAAAAATGTGTTCATTTCATGTATGCGCGAAATGCCTTAAAAATGGCTTTAAAATGGATTTGGAGCATGGAGACGATTATCTCGGGATTGCAAGATAACCAAACAAAAATTTTAGTGGATTTCTACTTATTTTATTAAATATCATCTCCACCAAACAGGACAAGCTTGCATCTGTTATAGTTTTGGAGAAAAATGTGTTCATTTCATGTATGCGCGAAATGCCTTAAAAATGGCTTTAAAATGGATTTGGAGCATGGAGACGATTATCTCGGGATTGCAAGATAACCAAACAAAACTTTTAGTGGATTTCTACTTATTTTATTAAATATCATCTCCACCAAACAGGACAAGCTTGCATCTGTTATAGTTTTGGAGAAAAATGTGTTCATTTCATGTATGCGCGAAATGCCTTAAAAATGGCTTTAAAATGGATTTGGAGCATGGAGACGATTATCTCGGGATTGCAAGATAACCAAACAAAACTTTTAGTGGATTTCTACTTATTTTATTAAATATCATCTCCACCAAACAGGACAAGCTTGCATGTGTTATAGTTTTGGAGAAAAATGTGTTCATTTCATGTATGCGCAAAATGCCTTTGAAATGGCTTTAAAATGGATTTGGAGCATGGAGACGATTATCTCAGGATGGCAATATAAACAAACGAAACTTTTAGTAGATTTCTACTTATTTTATTAAATATTATCTCCACCAAACAGGACAAGCTTGCATCTGTTATAGTTTTGGAGAAAAATGTGTTCATTTCATGTATGCGCGAAATGCCTTAAAAATGGCTTTAAAATGGATTTGGAGCATGGAGACGATTATCTCGGGATTGCAAGATAACCAAACAAAACTTTTAGTGGATTTCTACTTATTTTATTAAATATCATCTCCACCAAACAGGACAAGCTTGCATCTGTTATAGTTTTGGAGAAAAATGTGTTCATTTCATGTATGCGCGAAATGCCTTAAAATGGCTTTAAAATGGATTTGGAGCATGGAGACGATTATCTCGGGATTGCAAGATAACCAAACAAAACTTTTAGTGGATTTCTACTTATTTTATTAAATATCATCTCCATCAAACAGGACAAGCTTGCATCTGTTATAGTTTTGGAGAAAAATGTGTTCATTTCATGTATGCGCGAAATGCCTTAAAAATGGCTTTAAAATGGATTTGGAGCATGGAGACGATTATCTCGGGATTGCAAGATAACCAAACAAAACTTTTAGTGGATTTCTACTTATTTTATTAAATATCATCTCCACCAAACAGGACAAGCTTGCATGTGTTATAGTTTTGAAGAAAAATGTGTTCATTTCATGTATGCGCAAAATGCCTTTGAAATGGCTTTAAAATGGATTTGGAGCATGGAGACGATTATCTCAGGATGGCAATATAAACAAACGAAACTTTTAGTAGATTTCTACTTATTTTATTAAATATTATCTCCACCAAACAGGACAAGCTTGCATCTGTTATAGTTTTGGAGAAAAATGTGTTCATTTCATGTATGCGCGAAATGCCTTAAAAATGGCTTTAAAATGGATTTGGAGCATGGAGACGATTATCTCGGGATTGCAAGATAACCAAACAAAACTTTTAGTGGATTTCTACTTATTTTATTAAATATCATCTCCACCAAACAGGACAAGCTTGCATCTGTTATAGTTTTGGAGAAAAATGTGTTCATTTCATGTATGCGCGAAATGCCTTAAAAATGGCTTTAAAATGGATTTGGAGCATGGAGACGATTATCTCGGGATTGCAATATAACAAAACAAAACTTTTAGTGGATTTCTACTTATTTTATTAAATATCATCTCCACCAAACAGGACAAGCTTGCATCTGTTATAGTTTTGGAGAAAAATGTGTTCATTTCATGTATGCGCGAAATGCCTTAAAAATGGCTTTAAAATGGATTTGGAGCATGGAGACGATTATCTCGGGATTGCAAGATAACCAAACAAAAATTTTAGTGGATTTCTACTTATTTTATTAAATATCATCTCCACCAAACAGGACAAGCTTGCATCTGTTATAGTTTTGGAGAAAAATGTGTTCATTTCATGTATGCGCGAAATGCCTTAAAAATGGCTTTAAAATGGATTTGGAGCATGGAGACGATTATCTCGGGATTGCAAGATAACCAAACAAAACTTTTAGTGGATTTCTACTTATTTTATTAAATATCATCTCCACCAAACAGGACAAGCTTGCATCTGTTATAGTTTTGGAGAAAAATGTGTTCATTTCATGTATGCGCGAAATGCCTTAAAATGGCTTTAAAATGGATTTGGAGCATGGAGACGATTATCTCGGGATTGCAAGATAACCAAACAAAACTTTTAGTGGATTTCTACTTATTTTATTAAATATCATCTCCATCAAACAGGACAAGCTTGCATCTGTTATAGTTTTGGAGAAAAATGTGTTCATTTCATGTATGCGCGAAATGCCTTAAAAATGGCTTTAAAATGGATTTGGAGCATGGAGACGATTATCTCGGGATTGCAAGATAACCAAACAAAACTTTTAGTGGATTTCTACTTATTTTATTAAATATCATCTCCACCAAACAGGACAAGCTTGCATGTGTTATAGTTTTGAAGAAAAATGTGTTCATTTCATGTATGCGCAAAATGCCTTTGAAATGGCTTTAAAATGGATTTGGAGCATGGAGACGATTATCTCAGGATGGCAATATAAACAAACGAAACTTTTAGTAGATTTCTACTTATTTTATTAAATATTATCTCCACCAAACAGGACAAGCTTGCATCTGTTATAGTTTTGGAGAAAAATGTGTTCATTTCATGTATGCGCGAAATGCCTTAAAAATGGCTTTAAAATGGATTTGGAGCATGGAGACGATTATCTCGGGATTGCAAGATAACCAAACAAAACTTTTAGTGGATTTCTACTTATTTTATTAAATATCATCTCCACCAAACAGGACAAGCTTGCATCTGTTATAGTTTTGGAGAAAAATGTGTTCATTTCATGTATGCGCGAAATGCCTTAAAAATGGCTTTAAAATGGATTTGGAGCATGGAGACGATTATCTCGGGATTGCAATATAACAAAACAAAACTTTTAGTGGATTTCTACTTATTTTATTAAATATCATCTCCACCAAACAGGACAAGCTTGCATCTGTTATAGTTTTGGAGAAAAATGTGTTCATTTCATGTATGCGCGAAATGCCTTAAAAATGGCTTTAAAATGGATTTGGAGCATGGAGACGATTATCTCGGGATTGCAAGATAACCAAACAAAAATTTTAGTGGATTTCTACTTATTTTATTAAATATCATCTCCACCAAACAGGACAAGCTTGCATCTGTTATAGTTTTGGAGAAAAATGTGTTCATTTCATGTATGAGCGAAATGCCTTAAAAATGGCTTTAAAATGGATTTGGAGCATGGAGACGATTATCTCGGGATTGCAAGATAACCAAACAAAACTTTTAGTGGATTTCTACTTATTTTATTAAATATCATCTCCACCAAACAGGACAAGCTTGCATCTGTTATAGTTTTGGAGAAAAATGTGTTCATTTCATGTATGCGCGAAATGCCTTAAAAATGGCTTTAAAATGGATTTGGAGCATGGAGACGATTATCTCGGGATTGCAAGATAACCAAACAAAACTTTTAGTGGATTTCTACTTATTTTATTAAATATCATCTCCACCAAACAGGACAAGCTTGCATGTGTTATAGTTTTGGAGAAAAATGTGTTCATTTCATGTATGCGCAAAATGCCTTTGAAATGGCTTTAAAATGAATTTGGAGCATGGAGACGATTATTTCAGGATGGCAATATAAACAAACGAAACTTTTAGTAGATTTCTACTTATTTTATTAAATATTATCCCCACCAAACAGGACAAGCTTGCATCTGTTATAGTTTTGGAGAAAAATGTGTTCATTTCATGTATGCGCGAAATGCCTTAAAAATGGCTTTAAAATGGATTTGGAGCATGGAGACGATTATCTCGGGATTGCAAGATAACTAAACAAAACTTTTAGTGGATTTCTACTTATTTTATTAAATATCATCTCCACCAAACAGGACAAGCTTGCATCTGTTATAGTTTTGGAGAAAAATGTGTTCATTTCATGTATGCGCGAAATGCCTTAAAAATGGCTTTAAAATGGATTTGGAGCATGGAGACGATTATCTCGGGATTGCAATATAACCAAACAAAACTTTTAGTGGATTTCTACTTATTTTATTAAATATCATCTCCACCAAACAGGACAAGCTTTCATCTTTTATAGTTTTGGAGAAAAATGTGTTCATTTCATGTATGCGCGAAATGCCTTAAAAATGGCTTTAAAATGGATTTGGAGCATGGAGACGATTATCTCGGGATTGCAAGATAACCAAACAAAAATTTTAGTGGATTTCTACTTATTTTATTAAATATCATCTCCACCAAACAGGACAAGCTTGCATCTGTTATAGTTTTGGAGAAAAATGTGTTCATTTCATGTATGCGCGAAATGCCTTAAAAATGGCTTTAAAATGGATTTGGAGCATGGAGACGATTATCTCGGGATTGCAAGATAACCAAACAAAACTTTTAGTGGATTTCTACTTATTTTATTAAATATCATCTCCACCAAACAGGACAAGCTTGCATGTGTTATAGTTTTGGAGAAAAATGTGTTCATTTCATGTATGCGCAAAATGCCTTTGAAATGGCTTTAAAATGGATTTGGAGCATGGAGACGATTATCTCAGGATGGCAATATAAACAAACGAAACTTTTAGTAGATTTCTACTTATTTTATTAAATATTATCTCCACCAAACAGGACAAGCTTGCATCTGTTATAGTTTTGGAGAAAAATGTGTTCATTTCATGTATGCGCGAAATGCCTTAAAAATGGCTTTAAAATGGATTTGGAGCATGGAGACGATTATCTCGGGATTGCAAGATAACCAAACAAAACTTTTAGTGGATTTCTACTTATTTTATTAAATATCATCTCCACCAAACAGGACAAGCTTGCATCTGTTATAGTTTTGGAGAAAAATGTGTTCATTTCATGTATGCGCGAAATGCCTTAAAAATGGCTTTAAAATGGATTTGGAGCTTGGAGACGATTATCTCGGGATTGCAAGATAACCAAACAAAAATTTTAGTGGATTTCTACTTATTTTATTAAATATCATCTCCACCAAACAGGACAAGCTTGCATCTGTTATAGTTTTGAAGAAAAATGTGTTCATTTCATGTATGCGCGAAATGCCTTAAAAATGGCTTTAAAATGGATTTGGAGCATGGAGACGATTATCTCGGGATTGCAAGATAACCAAACAAAACTTTTAGTGGATTTCTACTTATTTTATTAAATATCATCTCCACCAAACAGGACAAGCTTGCATCTGTTATAGTTTTGGAGAAAAATGTGTTCATTTCATGTATGCGCGAAATGCCTTAAAAATGGCTTTAAAATGGATTTGGAGCATGGAGACGATTATCTCGGGATTGCAAGATAACCAAACAAAACTTTTAGTGGATTTCTACTTATTTTATTAAATATCATCTCCACCAAACAGGACAAGCTTGCATGTGTTATAGTTTTGGAGAAAAATGTGTTCATTTCATGTATGCGCAAAATGCCTTTGAAAAGGCTTTAAAATGGATTTGGAGCATGGAGACGATTATCTCGGGATTGCAAGATAACCAAACAAAACTTTTAGTGGATTTCTACTTATTTTATTAAATATCATCTCCACCAAACAGGACAAGCTTGCATCTGTTATAGTTTTGGAGAAAAATGTGTTCATTTCATGTATGCGCGAAATGCCTTAAAATGGCTTTAAAATGGATTTGGAGCATGGAGACGATTATCTCGGGATTGCAAGATAACCAAACAAAACTTTTAGTGGATTTCTACTTATTTTATTAAATATCATCTCCACCAAACAGGACAAGCTTGCATCTGTTATAGTTTTGAAGAAAAATGTGTTCATTTCATGTATGCGCGAAATGCCTTAAAAATGGCTTTAAAATGGATTTGGAGCATGGAGACGATTATCTCGGGATTGCAAGATAACCAAACAAAACTTAGTGGATTTCTACTTATTTTATTAAATATCATCTCCACCAAACAGGACAAGCTTGCATCTGTTATAGTTTTGGAGAAAAATGTGTTCATTTCATGTATGCGCGAAATGCCTTAAAAATGGCTTTAAAATGGATTTGGAGCATGGAGACGATTATCTCGGGATTGCAAGATAACCAAACAAAACTTTTAGTGGATTTCTACTTATTTTATTAAATATCATCTCCACCAAACAGGACAAGCTTGCATGTGTTATAGTTTTGGAGAAAAATGTGTTCATTTCATGTATGCGCAAAATGCCTTTGAAAAGGCTTTAAAATGGATTTGGAGCATGGAGACGATTATCTCGGGATTGCAAGATAACCAAACAAAACTTTTAGTGGATTTCTACTTATTTTATTAAATATCATCTCCACCAAACAGGACAAGCTTGCATCTGTTATAGTTTTGGAGAAAAATGTGTTCATTTCATGTATGCGCGAAATGCCTTAAAATGGCTTTAAAATGGATTTGGAGCATGGAGACGATTATCTCGGGATTGCAAGATAACCAAACAAAACTTTTAGTGGATTTCTACTTATTTTATTAAATATCATCTCCACCAAACAGGACAAGCTTGCATCTGTTATAGTTTTGGAGAAAAATGTGTTCATTTCATGTATGCGCGAAATGCCTTAAAAATGGCTTTAAAATGGATTTGGAGCATGGAGACGATTATCTCGGGATTGCAAGATAACCAAATAAAACTTTTAGTGGATTTCTACTTATTTTATTAAATATCATCTCCACCAAACAGGACAAGCTTGCATGTGTTATAGTTTTGAAGAAAAATGTGTTCATTTCATGTATGCGCAAAATGCCTTTGAAATGGCTTTAAAATGGATTTGGAGCATGGAGACGATTATCTCGGGATTGCAAGATAACCAAACAAAACTTTTAGTGGATTTCTACTTATTTTATTAAATATCATCTCCACCAAACAGGACAAGCTTGCATCTGTTATAGTTTTGGAGAAAAATGTGTTCATTTCATGTATGCGCGAAATGCCTTAAAAATGGCTTTAAAATGGATTTGGAGCATGGAGACGATTATCTCGGGATTGCAATATAACCAAACAAAACTTTTAGTGGATTTCTACTTATTTTATTAAATATCATCTCCACCAAACAGGACAAGCTTGCATCTGTTATAGTTTTGGAGAAAAATGTGTTCATTTCATGTATGCGCGAAATGCCTTTAAAATGGCTTTAAAATGGATTTGGAGCATGGAGACGATTATCTCGGGATTGCAAGATAACCAAACAAAAATTTTAGTGGATTTCTACTTATTTTATTAAATATCATCTCCACCAAACAGGACAAGCTTGCATCTGTTATAGTTTTGGAGAAAAATGTGTTCATTTCATGTATGCGCGAAATGCCTTAAAAATGGCTTTAAAATGGATTTGGAGCATGGAGACGATTATCTCGGGATTGCAAGATAACCAAACAAAACTTTTAGTGGATTTCTACTTATTTTATTAAATATCATCTCCACCAAACAGGACAAGCTTGCATCTGTTATAGTTTTGGAGAAAAATGTGTTCATTTCATGTATGCGCGAAATGCCTTAAAAATGGCTTTAAAATGGATTTGGAGCATGGAGACGATTATCTCGGGATTGCAAGATAACCAAACAAAACTTTTAGTGGATTTCTACTTATTTTATTAAATATCATCTCCACCAAACAGGACAAGCTTGCATGTGTTATAGTTTTGGAGAAAAATGTGTTCATTTCATGTATGCGCAAAATGCCTTTGAAATGGCTTTAAAATGAATTTGGAGCATGGAGACGATTATCTCAGGATGGCAATATAAACAAACGAAACTTTTAGTAGATTTCTACTTATTTTATTAAATATTATCTCCACCAAACAGGACAAGCTTGCATCTGTTATAGTTTTGGAGAAAAATGTGTTCATTTCATGTATGCGCGAAATGCCTTAAAAATGGCTTTAAAATGGATTTGGAGCATGGAGACGATTATCTCGGGATTGCAAGATAACTAAACAAAACTTTTAGTGGATTTCTACTTATTTTATTAAATATCATCTCCACCAAACAGGACAAGCTTGCATCTGTTATAGTTTTGGAGAAAAATGTGTTCATTTCATGTATGCGCGAAATGCCTTAAAAATGGCTTTAAAATGGATTTGGAGCATGGAGACGATTATCTCGGGATTGCAATATAACCAAACAAAACTTTTAGTGGATTTCTACTTATTTTATTAAATATCATCTCCACCAAACAGGACAAGCTTGCATCTGTTATAGTTTTGGAGAAAAATGTGTTCATTTCATGTATGCGCGAAATGCCTTAAAAATGGCTTTAAAATGGATTTGGAGCATGGAGACAATTATCTCGGGATTGCAAGATAACCAAACAAAAATTTTAGTGGATTTGTACTTATTTTATTAAATATCATCTCCACCAAACAGGACAAGCTTGCATCTGTTATAGTTTTGGAGAAAAATGTGTTCATTTCATGTATGCGCAAAATGCCTTAAAAATGGCTTTAAAATGGATTTGGAGCATGGAGACGATTATCTCGGGATTGCAAGATAACCAAACAAAACTTTTAGTGGATTTCTACTTATTTTATTAAATATCATCTCCACCAAACAGGACAAGCTTGCATCTGTTATAGTTTTGGAGAAAAATGTGTTCATTTCATGTATGCGCGAAATGCCTTAAAAATGGCTTTAAAATAGATTTGGAGCATGGAGACGATTATCTCGGGATTGCAAGATAACCAAACAAAACTTTTAGTGGATTTCTACTTATTTTATTAAATATCATCTCCACCAAACAGGACAAGCTTGCATGTGTTATAGTTTTGGAGAAAAATGTGTTCATTTCATGTATGCGCAAAATGCCTTTGAAATGGCTTTAAAATGGATTTGGAGCATGGAGACGATTATCTCGGGATTGCAAGATAACCAAACAAAACTTTTAGTGGATTTCTACTTATTTTATTAAATATCATCTCCACCAAACAGGACAAGCTTGCATCTGTTATAGTTTTGGAGAAAAATGTGTTCATTTCATGTATGCGCGAAATGCCTTAAAAATGGCTTTAAAATGGATTTGGAGCATGGAGACGATTATCTCGGGATTGCAAGATAACCAAACAAAACTTTTAGTGGATTTCTACTTATTTTATTAAATATCATCTCCACCAAACAGGACAAGCTTGCATGTGTTATAGTTTTGGAGAAAAATGTGTTCATTTCATGTATGCGCAAAATGCCTTTGAAATGGCTTTAAAATGGATTTGGAGCATGGAGACGATTATCTCAGGATGGCAATATAAACAAACGAAACTTTTAGTAGATTTCTACTTATTTTATTAAATATTATCTCCACCAAACAGGACAAGCTTGCATCTGTTATAGTTTTGGAGAAAAATGTGTTCATTTCATGTATGCGCGAAATGCCTTAAAAATGGCTTTAAAATGGATTTGGAGCATGGAGACGATTATCTCGGGATTGCAAGATAACCAAACAAAACTTTTAGTGGATTTCTACTTATTTTATTAAATATCATCTCCACCAAACAGGACAAGCTTGCATCTGTTATAGTTTTGGAGAAAAATGTGTTCATTTCATGTATGCGCGAAATGCCTTAAAAATGGCTTTAAAATGGATTTGGAGCATGGAGACGATTATCTCGGGATTGCAATATAACCAAACAAAACTTTTAGTGGATTTCTACTTATTTTATTAAATATCATCTCCACCAAACAGGACAAGCTTGCATCTGTTATAGTTTTGGAGAAAAATGTGTTCATTTCATGTATGCGCGAAATGCCTTAAAAATGGCTTTAAAATGGATTTGGAGCATGGAGACGATTATCTCGGGATTGCAAGATAACCAAACAAAACTTTTAGTGGATTTCTACTTATTTTATTAAATATCATCTCCACCAAACAGGACAAGCTTGCATCTGTTATAGTTTTGGAGAAAAATGTGTTCATTTCATGTATGCGCGAAATGCCTTAAAAATGGCTTTAAAATGGATTTGGAGCATGGAGACGATTATCTCGGGATTGCAAGATAACCAAACAAAACTTTTAGTGGATTTCTACTTATTTTATTAAATATCATCTTCACCAAACAGGACAAGCTTGCATGTGTTATAGTTTTGGAGAAAAATGTGTTCATTTCATGTATGCGCAAAATGCCTTTGAAATGGCTTTAAAATGGATTTGGAGCATGGAGACGATTATCTCGGGATTGCAAGATAACCAAACAAAACTTTTAGTTGATTTCTACTTATTTTATTAAATATCATCTCCACCAAACAGGACAAGCTTGCATCTGTTATAGTTTTGGAGAAAAATGTGTTCATTTCATGTATGCGCGAAATGCCTTAAAAATGGCTTTAAAATGGATTTGGAGCATGGAGACGATTATCTCGGGATTGCAAGATAACCAAACAAAACTTTTAGTGGATTTCTACTTATTTTATTAAATATCATCTCCACCAAACAGGACAAGCTTGCATCTGTTATAGTTTTGGAGAAAAATGTGTTCATTTCATGTATGCGCGAAATGCCTTAAAAATGGCTTTAAAATGGATTTGGAGCATGGAGACGATTATCTCGGGATTGCAAGATAACCAAACAAAACTTTTAGTGGATTTCTACTTATTTTATTAAATATCATCTCCACCAAACAGGACAAGCTTGCATCTGTTATAGTTTTGGAGAAAAATGTGTTCATTTCATGTATGCGCGAAATGCCTTAAAAATGGCTTTACAATGGATTTGGAGCATGGAGACGATTATCTCGGGATTGCAAGATAACCAAACAAAACTTTTAGTGGATTTCTACTTATTTTATTAAATATCATCTCCACCAAACAGGACAAGCTTGCATCTGTTATAGTTTTGGAGAAAAATGTGTTCATTTCATGTATGCGCGAAATGCCTTAAAAATGGCTTTAAAATGGATTTGGAGCATGGAGACGATTATCTCGGGATTGCAAGATAACCAAACAAAACTTTTAGTGGATTTCTACTTATTTTATAAAATATCATCTCCACCAAACAGGACAAGCTTGCATCTGTTATAGTTTTGGAGAAAAATGTGTTCATTTCATGTATGCGCGAAATGCCTTAAAAATGGCTTTAAAATGGATTTGGAGCATGGAGACGATTATCTCGGGATTGCAAGATAACCAAACAAAACTTTTAGTGGATTTCTACTTATTTTATTAAATATCATCTCCACCAAACAGGACAAGCTTGCATGTGTTATAGTTTTGGAGAAAAATGTGTTCATTTCATGTATGCGCAAAATGCCTTTGAAATGGCTTTAAAATGGATTTGGAGCATGGAGACGATTATCTCGGGATTGCAAGATAACCAAACAAAACTTTTAGTGGATTTCTACTTATTTTATTAAATATCATCTCCACCAAACAGGACAAGCTTGCATCTGTTATAGTTTTGGAGAAAAATGTGTTCATTTCATGTATGCGCGAAATGCCTTAAAAATGGCTTTAAAATGTATTTGGAGCATGGAGACGATTATCTCGGGATTGCAAGATAACCAAACAAAACTTTTAGTGGATTTCTACTTATTTTATTAAATATCATCTCCACCAAACAGGACAAGCTTGCATCTGTTATAGTTTTGGAGAAAAATGTGTTCATTTCATGTATGCGCGAAATGCCTTAAAAATGGCTTTAAAATGGATTTGGAGCATGGAGACGATTATCTCGGGATTGCAAGATAACCAAACAAAACTTTTAGTGGATTTCTACTTATTTTATTAAATATCATCTCCACCAAACAGGACAAACTTGCATCTGTTATAGTTTTGGAGAAAAATGTGTTCATTTCATATATGCGCGAAATGCCTTAAAAATGGCTTTAAAATGGATTTGGAGCATGGAGACGATTATCTCGGGATTGCAAGATAACCAAACAAAACTTTTAGTGGATTTCTACTTATTTTATTAAATATCATCTCCACCAAACAGGACAAGCTTGCATCTGTTATAGTTTTGGAGAAAAATGTGTTCATTTCATGTATGCGCGAAATGCCTTAAAAATGGCTTTAAAATGGATTTGGAGCATGGAGACGATTATCTCGGGATTGCAAGATAACCAAACAAAACTTTTAGTGGATTTCTACTTATTTTATTAAATATCATCTCCACCAAACAGGACAAGCTTGCATGTGTTATAGTTTTGGAGAAAAATGTGTTCATTTCATGTATGCGCAAAATGCCTTTGAAATGGCTTTAAAATGGATTTGGAGCATGGAGACGATTATCTCAGGATGGCAATATAAACAAACGAAACTTTTAGTAGATTTCTACTTATTTTATTAAATATTATCTCCACCAAACAGGACAAGCTTGCATCTGTTATAGTTTTGGAGAAAAATGTGTTCATTTCATGTATGCGCGAAATGCCTTAAAAATGGCTTTAAAATGGATTTGGAGCATGGAGACGATTATCTCGGGATTGCAAGATAACCAAACAAAACTTTTAATGGATTTCTACTTATTTTATTAAATATCATCTCCACCAAACAGGACAAGCTTGCATGTGTTATAGTTTTGGAGAAAAATGTGTTCATTTCATGTATGCGCAAAATGCCTTTGAAATGGCTTTAAAATGGATTTGGAGCATGGAGACGATTATCTCAGGATGGCAATATAAACAAACGAAACTTTTAGTAGATTTCTACTTATTTTATTAAATATTATCTCCACCAAACAGGACAAGCTTGCATCTGTTATAGTTTTGGAGAAAAATGTGTTCATTTCATGTATGCGCGAAATGCCTTAAAAATGGCTTTAAAATGGATTTGGAGCATGGAGACGATTATCTCGGGATTGCAAGATAACCAAACAAAACTTTTAGTGGATTTCTACTTATTTTATTAAATATCATCTCCACCAAACAGGACAAGCTTGCATCTGTTATAGTTTTGGAGAAAAATGTGTTCATTTCATGTATGCGCGAAATGCCTTAAAAATGGCTTTAAAATGGATTTGGAGCATGGAGACGATTATCTCGGGATTGCAAGATAACCAAACAAAACTTTTAGTGGATTTCTACTTATTTTATTAAATATCATCTCCACCAAACAGGACAAGCTTGCATGTGTTATAGTTTTGGAGAAAAATGTGTTCATTTCATGTATGCGCAAAATGCCTTTGAAATGGCTTTAAAATGGATTTGGAGCATGGAGACGATTATCTCAGGATGGCAATATAAACAAACGAAACTTTTAGTAGATTTCTACTTATTTTATTAAATATTATCTCCACCAAACAGGACAAGCTTGCATCTGTTATAGTTTTGGAGAAAAATGTGTTCATTTCATGTATGCGCGAAATGCCTTAAAAATGGCTTTAAAATGGATTTGGAGCATGGAGACGATTATCTCGGGATTGCAAGATAACCAAACAAAACTTTTAGTGGATTTCTACTTATTTTATTAAATATCATCTCCACCAAACAGGACAAGCTTGCATCTGTTATAGTTTTGGAGAAAAATGTGTTCATTTCATGTATGCGCGAAATGCCTTAAAAATGGCTTTAAAATGGATTTGGAGCATGGAGACGATTATCTCGGGATTGCAAGATAACCAAACAAAACTTTTAGTGGATTTCTACTTATTTTATTAAATATCATCTCCACCAAACAGGACAAGCTTGCATCTGTTATAGTTTTGGAGAAAAATGTGTTCATTTCATGTATGCGCGAAATGCCTTAAAAATGGCTTTAAAATGGATTTGGAGCATGGAGACGATTATCTCGGGATTGCAAGATAACGAAACAAAAATTTTAGTGGATTTCTACTTATTTTATTAAATATCATCTCCACCAAACAGGACAAGCTTGCATCTGTTATAGTTTTGGAGAAAAATGTGTTCATTTCATGTATGCGCGAAATGCCTTAAAAATGGCTTTAAAATGGATTTGGAGCATGGAGACGATTATCTCGGGATTGCAAGATAACCAAACAAAACTTTTAGTGGATTTCTACTTATTTTATTAAATATCATCTCCACCAAACAGGACAAGCTTGCATCTGTTATAGTTTTGGAGAAAAATGTGTTCATTTCATGTATGCGCGAAATGCCTTAAAAATGGCTTTAAAATGGATTTGGAGCATGGAGACGATTATCTCGGGATTGCAAGATAACCAAACAAAACTTTTAGTGGATTTCTACTTATTTTATTAAATATCATCTCCACCAAACAGGACAAGCTTGCATGTGTTATAGTTTTGGAGAAAAATGTGTTCATTTCATGTATGCGCAAAATGCCTTTGAAATGGCTTTAAAATGGATTTGGAGCATGGAGACGATTATCTCGGGATTGCAAGATAACCAAACAAAACTTTTAGTGGATTTCTACTTATTTTATTAAATATCATCTCCACCAAACAGGACAAGCTTGCATCTGTTATAGTTTTGGAGAAAAATGTGTTCATTTCATGTATGCGCGAAATGCCTTAAAAATGGCTTTAAAATGGATTTGGAGCATGGAGACGATTATCTCGGGATTGCAAGATAACCAAACAAAACTTTTAGTGGATTTCTACTTATTTTATTAAATATCATCTCCACCAAACAGGACAAGCTTGCATGTGTTATAGTTTTGGAGAAAAATGTGTTCATTTCATGTATGCGCAAAATGCCTTTGAAATGGCTTTAAAATGGATTTGGAGCACGGAGACGATTATCTCAGGATGGCAATATAAACAAACGAAACTTTTAGTAGATTTCTACTTATTTTATTAAATATTATCTCCACCAAACAGGACAAGCTTGCATCTGTTATAGTTTTGGAGAAAAATGTGTTCATTTCATGTATGCGCGAAATGCCTTAAAAATGGCTTTAAAATGGATTTGGAGCATGGAGACGATTATCTCGGGATTGCAAGATAACCAAACAAAACTTTTAGTGGATTTCTACTTATTTTATTAAATATCATCTCCACCAAACAGGACAAGCTTGCATCTGTTATAGTTTTGGAGAAAAATGTGTTCATTTCATGTATGCGCGAAATGCCTTAAAAATGGCTTTAAAATGGATTTGGAGCATGGAGACGATTATCTCGGGATTGCAATATAACCAAACAAAACTTTTAGTGGATTTCTACTTATTTTATTAAATATCATCTCCACCAAACAGGACAAGCTTGCATCTGTTATAGTTTTGGAGAAAAATGTGTTCATTTCATGTATGCGCGAAATGCCTTAAAAATGGCTTTAAAATGGATTTGGAGCATGGAGACGATTATCTCGGGATTGCAAGATAACCAAACAAAAATTTTAGTGGATTTCTACTTATTTTATTAAATATCATCTCCACCAAACAGGACAAGCTTGCATCTGTTATAGTTTTGGAGAAAAATGTGTTCATTTCATGTATGCGCGAAATGCCTTAAAAATGGCTTTAAAATGGATTTGGAGCATGGAGACGATTATCTCGGGATTGCAAGATAACCAAACAAAACTTTTAGTGGATTTCTACTTATTTTATTAAATATCATCTCCACCAAACAGGACAAGCTTGCATCTGTTATAGTTTTGGAGAAAAATGTGTTCATTTCATGTATGCGCGAAATGCCTTAAAAATGGCTTTAAAATGGATTTGGAGCATGGAGACGATTATCTCGGGATTGCAAGATAACCAAACAAAACTTTTAGTGGATTTCTACTTATTTTATTAAATATCATCTCCACCAAACAGGACAAGCTTGCATGTGTTATAGTTTTGGAGAAAAATGTGTTCATTTCATGTATGCGCAAAATGCCTTTGAAATGGCTTTAAAATGGATTTGGAGCATGGAGATGATTATCTCGGGATTGCAAGATAACCAAACAAAACTTTTAGTGGATTTCTACTTATTTTATTAAATATCATCTCCACCAAACAGGACAAGCTTGCATCTGTTATAGTTTTGGAGAAAAATGTGTTCATTTCATGTATGCGCGAAATGCCTTAAAAATGGCTTTAAAATGGATTTGGAGCAACAAAACTTTTAGTGGATTTCTACTTATTTTATTAAATATCATCTCCACCAAACAGGACAAGCTTGCATCTGTTATAGTTTTGGAGAAAAATGTGTTCATTTCATGTATGCGCGAAGTGCCTTAAAAATGGCTTTAAAATGGATTTGGAGCATGGAGACGATTATTTAGGGATTGCAAGATAACCAAACAAAACTTTTAGTGGATTTCTACTTATTTTATTAAATATCATCTCCACCAAACAGGACAAGCTTGCATCTGTTATAGTTTTGGAGAAAAATGTGTTCATTTCATGTATGCGCGAAATGTTTTAAAAATGGCTTTAAAATGGATTTGGAGCATGGAGACGATTATCTCGGGATTCCAAGATAACCAAACAAAACTTTTAGTGGATTTCTACTTATTTTATTAAATATCATCTCCACCAAACAGGACAAGCTTGCATCTGTTATAGTTTTGGAGAAAAATGTGTTCATTTCATGTATTCGCGAAATGCCTTAAAAATGGCTTTAAAATGGATTTGGAGCATGGAGACGATTATCTCGGGATTGCAAGATAACCAAACAAAACTTTTAGTGGATTTCTACTTATTTTATTAAATATCATCTCCACCAAACAGGACAAGCTTGCAAGTGTTATAGTTTTGGAGAAAAATGTGTTCATTTCATGTATGCGCAAAATGCCTTTGAAATGGCTTTAAAATGGATTTGGAGCATGGAGACGATTATCTCAGGATGGCAATATAAACAAACGAAACTTTTAGTAGATTTCTACTTATTTTATTAAATATTATCTCCACCAAACAGGACAAGCTTGCATCTGTTATAGTTTTGGAGAAAAATGTGTTCATTTCATGTATGCGCGAAATGCCTTAAAAATGGCTTTAAAATGGATTTGGAGCATGGAGACGATTATCTCGGGATTGCAAGATAACCAAACAAAACTTTTAGTGGATTTCTACTTATTTTATTAAATATCATCTCCACCAAACAGGACAAGCTTGCATCTGTTATAGTTTTGGAGAAAAATGTGTTCATTTCATGTATGCGCGAAATGCCTTAAAAATGGCTTTAAAATGGATTTGGAGCATGGAGACGATTATCTCGGGATTGCAAGATAACCAAACAAAACTTTTAGTGGATTTCTACTTATTTTATTAAATATCATCTCCACCAAACAGGACAAGCTTGCATGTGTTATAGTTTTGGAGAAAAATGTGTTCATTTCATGTATGCGCAAAATGCCTTTGAAATGGCTTTAAAATGGATTTGGAGCATGGAGACGATTATCTCGGGATTGCAAGATAACCAAACAAAACTTTTAGTGGATTTCTACTTATTTTATTAAATATCATCTCCACCAAACAGGACAAGCTTGCATCTGTTATAGTTTTGGAGAAAAATGTGTTCATTTCACGTATGCGCGAAATGCCTTAAAAATGGCTTTAAAATGGATTTGGAGCATGGAGACGATTATCTCGGGATTGCAAGATAACCAAACAAAACTTTTAGTGGATTTCTACTTATTTTATTAAATATCATCTCCACCAAACAGGACAAGCTTGCATCTGTTATAGTTTTGGAGAAAAATGTGTTCATTTCATGTATGCGCGAAATGCCTTAAAAATGGCTTTAAAATGGATTTGGAGCATGGAGACGATTATCTCGGGATTGCAAGATAACCAAACAAAACTTTTAGTGGATTTCTACTTATTTTATTAAATATCATCTCCACCAAACAGGACAAGCTTGCATCTGTTATAGTTTTGGAGAAAAATGTGTTCATTTCATGTATTCGCGAAATGCCTTAAAAATGGCTTTAAAATGGATTTGGAGCATGGAGACGATTATCTCGGGATTGCAAGATAACCAAACAAAACTTTTAGTGGATTTCTACTTATTTTATTAAATATCATCTCCACCAAACAGGACAAGCTTGCAAGTGTTATAGTTTTGGAGAAAAATGTGTTCATTTCATGTATGCGCGAAATGCCTTAAAAATGGCTTTAAAATGGATTTGGAGCATGGAGACGATTATCTCGGGATTGCAAGATAACCAAACAAAACTTTTAGTGGATTTCTACTTATTTTATTAAATATCATCTCCACCAAACAGGACAAGCTTGCATCTGTTATAGTTTTGGAGAAAAATGTGTTCATTTCATGTATGCGCGAAATGCCTTAAAAATGGCTTTAAAATGGATTTGGAGCATGGAGACGATTATCTCGGGATTGCAAGATAACCAAACAAAACTTTTAGTGGATTTCTACTTATTTTATTAAATATCATCTCCACCAAACAGGACAAGCTTGCATGTGTTATAGTTTTGGAGAAAAATGTGTTCATTTCATGTATGCGCAAAATGCCTTTGAAATGGCTTTAAAATGGATTTGGAGCATGGAGACGATTATCTCAGGATGGCAATATAAACAAACGAAACTTTTAGTAGATTTCTACTTATTTTATTAAATATTATCTCCACCAAACAGGACAAGCTTGCATCTGTTATAATTTTGGAGAAAAATGTGTTCATTTCATGTATGCGCGAAATGCCTTAAAAATGGCTTTAAAATGGATTTGGAGCATGGAGACGATTATCTCGGGATTGCAAGATAACCAAACAAAACTTTTAGTGGATTTCTACTTATTTTATTAAATATCATCTCCACCAAACAGGACAAGCTTGCATCTGTTATAGTTTTGGAGAAAAATGTGTTCATTTCATGTATGCGCAAAATGCCTTAAAAATGGCTTTAAAATGGATTTGGAGCATGGAGACGATTATCTCGGGATTGCAAGATAACCAAACAAAACTTTTAGTGGATTTCTACTTATTTTATTAAATATCATCTCCACCAAACAGGACAAGCTTGCATCTGTTATAGTTTTGGAGAAAAATGTGTTCATTTCATGTATGCGCGAAATGCCTTAAAAATGGCTTTAAAATGGATTTGGAGCATGGAGACGATTATCTCGGGATTGCAAGATAACCAAACAAAACTTTTAGTGGATTTCTACTTATTTTATTAAATATCATCTCCACCAAACAGGACAAGCTTGCATGTGTTATAGTTTTGGAGAAAAATGTGTTCATTTCATGTATGCGCAAAATGCCTTTGAAATGGCTTTAAAATGGATTTGGAGCATGGAGACGATTATCTCAGGATGGCAATATAAACAAACGAAACTTTTAGTAGATTTCTACTTATTTTATTAAATATTATCTCCACCAAACAGGACAAGCTTGCATCTGTTATAGTTTTGGAGAAAAATGTGTTCATTTCATGTATGCGCGAAATGCCTTAAAAATGGCTTTAAAATGGATTTGGAGCATGGAGACGATTATCTCGGGATTGCAAGATAACCAAACAAAACTTTTAGTGGATTTCTACTTATTTTATTAAATATCATCTCCACCAAACAGGACAAGCTTGCATCTGTTATAGTTTTGGAGAAAAATGTGTTCATTTCATGTATGCGCGAAATGCCTTAAAAATGGCTTTAAAATGGATTTGGAGCATGGAGACGATTATCTCGGGATTGCAATATAACCAAACAAAACTTTTAGTGGATTTCTACTTATTTTATTAAATATCATCTCCACCAAACAGGACAAGCTTGCATCTGTTATAGTTTTGGAGAAAAATGTGTTCATTTCATGTATGCGCGAAATGCCTTAAAAATGGCTTTAAAATGGATTTGGAGCATGGAGACGATTATCTCGGGATTGCAAGATAACCAAACAAAAATTTTAGTGGATTTCTACTTATTTTATTAAATATCATCTCCACCAAACAGGACAAGCTTGCATCTGTTATAGTTTTGGAGAAAAATGTGTTCATTTCATGTATGCGCGAAATGCCTTAAAAATGGCTTTAAAATGGATTTGGAGCATGGAGACGATTATCTCGGGATTGCAAGATAACCAAACAAAACTTTTAGTGGATTTCTACTTATTTTATTAAATATCATCTCCACCAAACAGGACAAGCTTGCATCTGTTATAGTTTTGGAGAAAAATGTGTTCATTTCATGTATGCGCGAAATGCCTTAAAAATGGCTTTAAAATGGATTTGGAGCATGGAGACGATTATCTCGGGATTGCAAGATAACCAAACAAAACTTTTAGTGGATTTCTACTTATTTTATTAAATATCATCTCCACCAAACAGGACAAGCTTGCATGTGTTATAGTTTTGGAGAAAAATGTGTTCATTTCATGTATGCGCAAAATGCCTTTGAAATGGCTTTAAAATGGATTTGGAGCATGGAGACGATTATCTCGGGATTGCAAGATAACCAAACAAAACTTTTAGTGGATTTCTACTTATTTTATTAAATATCATCTCCACCAAACAGGACAAGCTTGCATCTGTTATAGTTTTGGAGAAAAATGTGTTCATTTCATGTATGCGCGAAATGCCTTAAAAATGACTTTAAAATGGATTTGGAGCAACAAAACTTTTAGTGGATTTCTACTTATTTTATTAAATATCATCTCCACCAAACAGGACAAGCTTGCATCTGTTATAGTTTTGGAGAAAAATGTGTTCATTTCATGTATGCGCGAAATGCCTTAAAAATGGCTTTAAAATGGATTTGGAGCATGGAGACGATTATTTAGGGATTGCAAGATAACCAAACAAAACTTTTAGTGGATTTCTACTTATTTTATTAAATATCATCTCCACCAAACAGGACAAGCTTGCATCTGTTATAGTTTTGGAGAAAAATGTGTTCATTTCATGTATGCGCGAAATGCCTTAAAAATGGCTTTAAAATGGATTTGGAGCATGGAGACGATTATCTCGGGATTCCAAGATAACCAAACAAAACTTTTAGTGGATTTCTACTTATTTTATTAAATATCATCTCCACCAAACAGGACAAGCTTGCATCTGTTATAGTTTTGGAGAAAAATGTGTTCATTTCATGTATGCGCGAAATGCCTTAAAAATGGCTTTAAAATGGATTTGGAGCATGGAGACGATTATCTCGGGATTGCAAGATAACCAAACAAAACTTTTAGTGGATTTCTACTTATTTTATTAAATATCATCTCCACCAAACAGGACAAGCTTGCATCTGTTATAGTTTTGGAGAAAAATGTGTTCATTTCATGTATGCGCGAAATGCCTTAAAAATGGCTTTAAAATGGATTTGGAGCATGGAGACGATTATCTCGGGATTGCAATATAACCAAACAAAACTTTTAGTGGATTTCTACTTATTTTATTAAATATCATCTCCACCAAACAGGACAAGCTTGCATCTGTTATAGTTTTGGAGAAAAATGTGTTCATATCATGTATGCGCGAAATGCCTTAAAAATGGCTTTAAAATGGATTTGGAGCATGGAGACGATTATCTCGGGATTGCAAGATAACCAAACAAAAATTTTAGTGGATTTCTACTTATTTTATTAAATATCATCTCCACCAAACAGGACAAGCTTGCATCTGTTATAGTTTTGGAGAAAAATGTGTTCATTTCATGTATGCGCGAAATGCCTTAAAAATGGCTTTAAAATGGATTTGGAGCATGGAGACGATTATCTCGGGATTGCAAGATAACCAAACAAAACTTTTAGTGGATTTCTACTTATTTTATTAAATATCATCTCCACCAAACAGGACAAGCTTGCATCTGTTATAGTTTTGGAGAAAAATGTGTTCATTTCATGTATGCGCGAAATGCCTTAAAAATGGCTTTAAAATGGATTTGGAGCATGGAGACGATTATCTCGGGATTGCAAGATAACCAAACAAAACTTTTAGTGGATTTCTACTTATTTTATTAAATATCATCTCCACCAAACCGGACAAGCTTGCATGTGTTATAGTTTTGGAGAAAAATGTGTTCATTTCATGTATGCGCAAAATGCCTTTGAAATGGCTTTAAAATGGATTTGGAGCATGGAGACGATTATCTCGGGATTGCAAGATAACCAAACAAAACTTTTAGTGGATTTCTACTTATTTTATTAAATATCATCTCCACCAAACAGGACAAGCTTGCATCTGTTATAGTTTTGGAGAAAAATGTGTTCATTTCATGTATGCGCGAAATGCCTTAAAAATGGCTTTAAAATGGATTTGGAGCAACAAAACTTTTAGTGGATTTCTACTTATTTTATTAAATATCATCTCCACCAAACAGGACAAGCTTGCATCTGTTATAGTTTTGGAGAAAAATGTGTTCATTTCATGTATGCGCGAAATGCCTTAAAAATGGCTTTAAAATGGATTTGGAGCATGGAGACGATTATTTAGGGATTGCAAGATAACCAAACAAAACTTTTAGTGGATTTCTACTTATTTTATTAAATATCATCTCCACCAAACAGGACAAGCTTGCATCTGTTATAGTTTTGGAGAAAAATGTGTTCATTTCATGTATGCGCGAAATGCCTTAAAAATGGCTTTAAAATGGATTTGGAGCATGGAGACGATTATCTCGGGATTCCAAGATAACCAAACAAAACTTTTAGTGGATTTCTACTTATTTTATTAAATATCATCTCCACCAAACAGGACAAGCTTGCATCTGTTATAGTTTTGGAGAAAAATGTGTTCATTTCATGTATTCGCGAAATGCCTTAAAAATGGCTTTACAATGGATTTGGAGCATGGAGACGATTATCTCGGGATTGCAAGATAACCAAACAAAACTTTTAGTGGATTTCTACTTATTTTATTAAATATCATCTCCACCAAACAGGACAAGCTTGCATGTGTTATAGTTTTGGAGAAAAATGTGTTCATTTCATGTATGCGCAAAATGCCTTTGAAATGGCTTTAAAATGGATTTGGGGCATGGAGACGAATATCTCAGGATGGCAATATAAACAAACGAAACTTTTAGTAGATTTCTACTTATTTTATTAAATATTATCTCCACCAAACAGGACAAGCTTGCATCTGTTATAGTTTTGGAGAAAAATGTGTTCATTTCATGTATGCGCGAAATGCCTTAAAAATGGCTTTAAAATGGATTTGGAGCATGGAGACGATTATCTCGGGATTGCAATATAACCAAACAAAACTTTTAGTGGATTTCTACTTATTTTATTAAATATCATCTCCACCAAACAGGACAAGCTTGCATCTGTTATAGTTTTGGAGAAAAATGTGTTCATTTCATGTATGCGCGAAATGCCTTAAAAATGGCTTTAAAATGGATTTGGAGCATGGAGACGATTATCTCGGGATTGCAAGATAACCAAACAAAACTTTTAGTGGATTTCTACTTATTTTATTAAATATCATCTCCACCAAACAGGACAAGCTTGCATCTGTTATAGTTTTGGAGAAAAATGTGTTCATTTCATGTATGCGCGAAATGCCTTAAAAATGGCTTTAAAATGGATTTGGAGCATGGAGACGATTATCTCGGGATTGCAATATAACCAAACAAAACTTTTAGTGGATTTCTACTTATTTTATTAAATATCATCTCCACCAAACAGGACAAGCTTGCATCTGTTATAGTTTTGGAGAAAAATGTGTTCATTTCATGTATGCGCGAAATGCCTTAAAAATGGCTTTAAAATGGATTTGGAGCATGGAGACGATTATCTCGGGATTGCAAGATAACCAAACAAAAATTTTAGTGGATTTCTACTTATTTTATTAAATATCATCTCCACCAAACAGGACAAGCTTGCATCTGTTATAGTTTTGGAGAAAAATGTGTTCATTTCATGTATGCGCGAAATGCCTTAAAAATGGCTTTAAAATGGATTTGGAGCATGGAGACGATTATCTCGGGATTGCAAGATAACCAAACAAAACTTTTAGTGGATTTCTACTTATTTTATTAAATATCATCTCCACCAAACAGGACAAGCTTGCATCTGTTATAGTTTTGGAGAAAAATGTGTTCATTTCATGTATGCGCGAAATGCCTTAAAAATGGCTTTAAAATGGATTTGGAGCATGGAGACGATTATCTCGGGATTGCAAGATAACCAAACAAAACTTTTAGTGGATTTCTACTTATTTTATTAAATATCATCTCCACCAAACAGGACAAGCTTGCATGTGTTATAGTTTTGGAGAAAAATGTGTTCATTTCATGTATGCGCAAAATGCCTTTGAAATGGCTTTAAAATGGATTTGGAGCATGGAGACGATTATCTCGGGATTGCAAGATAACCAAACAAAACTTTTAGTGGATTTCTACTTATTTTATTAAATATCATCTCCACCAAACAGGACAAGCTTGCATCTGTTATAGTTTTGGAGAAAAATGTGTTCATTTCATGTATGCGCGAAATGCCTTAAAAATGACTTTAAAATGGATTTGGAGCAACAAAACTTTTAGTGGATTTCTACTTATTTTATTAAATATCATCTCCACCAAACAGGACAAGCTTGCATCTGTTATAGTTTTGGAGAAAAATGTGTTCATTTCATGTATGCGCGAAATGCCTTAAAAATGGCTTTAAAATGGATTTGGAGCATGGAGACGATTATTTAGGGATTGCAAGATAACCAAACAAAACTTTTAGTGGATTTCTACTTATTTTATTAAATATCATCTCCACCAAACAGGACAAGCTTGCATCTGTTATAGTTTTGGAGAAAAATGTGTTCATTTCATGTATGCGCGAAATGCCTTAAAAATGGCTTTAAAATGGATTTGGAGCATGGAGACGATTATCTCGGGATTCCAAGATAACCAAACAAAACTTTTAGTGGATTTCTACTTATTTTATTAAATATCATCTCCACCAAACAGGACAAGCTTGCATCTGTTATAGTTTTGGAGAAAAATGTGTTCATTTCATGTATGCGCGAAATGCCTTAAAAATGGCTTTAAAATGGATTTGGAGCATGGAGACGATTATCTCGGGATTGCAAGATAACCAAACAAAACTTTTAGTGGATTTCTACTTATTTTATTAAATATCATCTCCACCAAACAGGACAAGCTTGCATCTGTTATAGTTTTGGAGAAAAATGTGTTCATTTCATGTATGCGCGAAATGCCTTAAAAATGGCTTTAAAATGGATTTGGAGCATGGAGACGATTATCTCGGGATTGCAATATAACCAAACAAAACTTTTAGTGGATTTCTACTTATTTTATTAAATATCATCTCCACCAAACAGGACAAGCTTGCATCTGTTATAGTTTTGGAGAAAAATGTGTTCATATCATGTATGCGCGAAATGCCTTAAAAATGGCTTTAAAATGGATTTGGAGCATGGAGACGATTATCTCGGGATTGCAAGATAACCAAACAAAAATTTTAGTGGATTTCTACTTATTTTATTAAATATCATCTCCACCAAACAGGACAAGCTTGCATCTGTTATAGTTTTGGAGAAAAATGTGTTCATTTCATGTATGCGCGAAATGCCTTAAAAATGGCTTTAAAATGGATTTGGAGCATGGAGACGATTATCTCGGGATTGCAAGATAACCAAACAAAACTTTTAGTGGATTTCTACTTATTTTATTAAATATCATCTCCACCAAACAGGACAAGCTTGCATCTGTTATAGTTTTGGAGAAAAATGTGTTCATTTCATGTATGCGCGAAATGCCTTAAAAATGGCTTTAAAATGGATTTGGAGCATGGAGACGATTATCTCGGGATTGCAAGATAACCAAACAAAACTTTTAGTGGATTTCTACTTATTTTATTAAATATCATCTCCACCAAACCGGACAAGCTTGCATGTGTTATAGTTTTGGAGAAAAATGTGTTCATTTCATGTATGCGCAAAATGCCTTTGAAATGGCTTTAAAATGGATTTGGAGCATGGAGACGATTATCTCGGGATTGCAAGATAACCAAACAAAACTTTTAGTGGATTTCTACTTATTTTATTAAATATCATCTCCACCAAACAGGACAAGCTTGCATCTGTTATAGTTTTGGAGAAAAATGTGTTCATTTCATGTATGCGCGAAATGCCTTAAAAATGGCTTTAAAATGGATTTGGAGCAACAAAACTTTTAGTGGATTTCTACTTATTTTATTAAATATCATCTCCACCAAACAGGACAAGCTTGCATCTGTTATAGTTTTGGAGAAAAATGTGTTCATTTCATGTATGCGCGAAATGCCTTAAAAATGGCTTTAAAATGGATTTGGAGCATGGAGACGATTATTTAGGGATTGCAAGATAACCAAACAAAACTTTTAGTGGATTTCTACTTATTTTATTAAATATCATCTCCACCAAACAGGACAAGCTTGCATCTGTTATAGTTTTGGAGAAAAATGTGTTCATTTCATGTATGCGCGAAATGCCTTAAAAATGGCTTTAAAATGGATTTGGAGCATGGAGACGATTATCTCGGGATTCCAAGATAACCAAACAAAACTTTTAGTGGATTTCTACTTATTTTATTAAATATCATCTCCACCAAACAGGACAAGCTTGCATCTGTTATAGTTTTGGAGAAAAATGTGTTCATTTCATGTATTCGCGAAATGCCTTAAAAATGGCTTTACAATGGATTTGGAGCATGGAGACGATTATCTCGGGATTGCAAGATAACCAAACAAAACTTTTAGTGGATTTCTACTTATTTTATTAAATATCATCTCCACCAAACAGGACAAGCTTGCATGTGTTATAGTTTTGGAGAAAAATGTGTTCATTTCATGTATGCGCAAAATGCCTTTGAAATGGCTTTAAAATGGATTTGGGGCATGGAGACGAATATCTCAGGATGGCAATATAAACAAACGAAACTTTTAGTAGATTTCTACTTATTTTATTAAATATTATCTCCACCAAACAGGACAAGCTTGCATCTGTTATAGTTTTGGAGAAAAATGTGTTCATTTCATGTATGCGCGAAATGCCTTAAAAATGGCTTTAAAATGGATTTGGAGCATGGAGACGATTATCTCGGGATTGCAATATAACCAAACAAAACTTTTAGTGGATTTCTACTTATTTTATTAAATATCATCTCCACCAAACAGGACAAGCTTGCATCTGTTATAGTTTTGGAGAAAAATGTGTTCATTTCATGTATGCGCGAAATGCCTTAAAAATGGCTTTAAAATGGATTTGGAGCATGGAGACGATTATCTCGGGATTGCAAGATAACCAAACAAAAATTTTAGTGGATTTCTACTTATTTTATTAAATATCATCTCCACCAAACAGGACAAGCTTGCATGTGTTATAGTTTTGGAGAAAAATGTGTTCATTTCATGTATGCGCAAAATGCCTTTGAAATGGCTTTAAAATGGATTTGGAGCATGGAGACGATTATCTCGGGATTGCAAGATAACCAAACAAAACTTTTAGTGGATTTCTACTTATTTTATTAAATATCATCTCCACCAAACAGGACAAGCTTGCATCTGTTATAGTTTTGGAGAAAAATGTGTTCATTTCATGTATGCGCGAAATGCCTTAAAAATGGCTTTAAAATGGATTTGGAGCATGGAGACGATTATCTCGGGATTGCAAGATAACCAAACAAAACTTTTAGTGGATTTCTACTTATTTTATTAAATATCATCTCCACCAAACAGGACAAGCTTGCATCTGTTATAGTTTTGGAGAAAAATGTGTTCATTTCATGTATGCGCGAAATGCCTTAAAAATGGCTTTAAAATGGATTTGGAGCATGGAGACGATTATCTCGGGATTGCAAGATAACCAAACAAAACTTTTAGTGGATTTCTACTTATTTTATTAAATATCATCTCCACCAAACAGGACAAGCTTGCATCTGTTATAGTTTTGGAGAAAAATGTGTTCATTTCATGTATGCGCGAAATGCCTTAAAAATGGCTTTAAAATGGATTTGGAGCATGGAGACGATTATCTCGGGATTGCAAGATAACCAAACAAAACTTTTAGTGGATTTCTACTTATTTTATTAAATATCATCTCCACCAAACAGGACAAGCTTGCATGTGTTATAGTTTTGGAGAAAAATGTGTTCATTTCATGTATGCGCAAAATGCCTTTGAAATGGCTTTAAAATGGATTTGGAGCATGGAGACGATTATCTCAGGATGGCAATATAAACAAACGAAACTTTTAGTAGATTTCTACTTATTTTATTAAATATTATCTCCACCAAACAGGACAAGCTTGGATCTGTTATAGTTTTGGAGAAAAATGTGTTCATTTCATGTATGCGCGAAATGCCTTAAAAATGGCTTTAAAATGGATTTGGAGCATGGAGACGATTATCTCGGGATTGCAAGATAACCAAACAAAACTTTTAGTGGATTTCTACTTATTTTATTAAATATCATCTCCACCAAACAGGACAAGCTTGCATCTGTTATAGTTTTGGAGAAAAATGTGTTCATTTCATGTATGCGCGAAATGCCTTAAAAATGGCATTAAAATGGATTTGGAGCATGGAGACGATTATCTCGGGATTGCAATATAACCAAACAAAACTTTTAGTGGATTTCTACTTATTTTATTAAATATCATCTCCACCAAACAGGACAAGCTTGCATCTGTTATAGTTTTGGAGAAAAATGTGTTCATTTCATGTATGCGCGAAATGCCTTAAAAATGGCTTTAAAATGGATTTGGAGCATGGAGACGATTATCTCGGGATTGCAAGATAACCAAACAAAAATTTTAGTGGATTTCTACTTATTTTATTAAATATCATCTCCACCAAACAGGACAAGCTTGCATCTGTTATAGTTTTGGAGAAAAATGTGTTCATTTCATGTATGCGCGAAATGCCTTAAAAATGGCTTTAAAATGGATTTGGAGCATGGAGACGATTATCTCGGGATTGCAAGATAACCAAACAAAACTTTTAGTGGATTTCTACTTATTTTATTAAATATCATCTCCACCAAACAGGACAAGCTTGCATCTGTTATAGTTTTGGAGAAAAATGTGTTCATTTCATGTATGCGCGAAATGCCTTAAAAATGGCTTTAAAATGGATTTGGAGCATGGAGACGATTATCTCGGGATTGCAAGATAACCAAACAAAACTTTTAGTGGATTTCTACTTATTTTATTAAATATCATCTCCACCAAACAGGACAAGCTTGCATGTGTTATAGTTTTGGAGAAAAATGTGTTCATTTCATGTATGCGCAAAATGCCTTTGAAATGGCTTTAAAATGGATTTGGAGCATGGAGATGATTATCTCGGGATTGCAAGATAACCAAACAAAACTTTTAGTGGATTTCTACTTATTTTATTAAATATCATCTCCACCAAACAGGACAAGCTTGCATCTGTTATAGTTTTGGAGAAAAATGTGTTCATTTCATGTATGCGCGAAATGCCTTAAAAATGGCTTTAAAATGGATTTGGAGCAACAAAACTTTTAGTGGATTTCTACTTATTTTATTAAATATCATCTCCACCAAACAGGACAAGCTTGCATCTGTTATAGTTTTGGAGAAAAATGTGTTCATTTCATGTATGCGCGAAATGTTTTAAAAATGGCTTTAAAATGGATTTGGAGCATGGAGACGATTATCTCGGGATTCCAAGATAACCAAACAAAACTTTTAGTGGATTTCTACTTATTTTATTAAATATCATCTCCACCAAACAGGACAAGCTTGCATCTGTTATAGTTTTGGAGAAAAATGTGTTCATTTCATGTATTCGCGAAATGCCTTAAAAATGGCTTTAAAATGGATTTGGAGCATGGAGACGATTATCTCGGGATTGCAAGATAACCAAACAAAACTTTTAGTGGATTTCTACTTATTTTATTAAATATCATCTCCACCAAACAGGACAAGCTTGCATGTGTTATAGTTTTGGAGAAAAATGTGTTCATTTCATGTATGCGCAAAATGCCTTTGAAATGGCTTTAAAATGGATTTGGAGCATGGAGACGATTATCTCAGGATGGCAATATAAACAAACGAAACTTTTAGTAGATTTCTACTTATTTTATTAAATATTATCTCCACCAAACAGGACAAGCTTGCATCTGTTATAGTTTTGGAGAAAAATGTGTTCATTTCATGTATGCGCGAAATGCCTTAAAAATGGCTTTAAAATGGATTTGGAGCATGGAGACGATTATCTCGGGATTGCAAGATAACCAAACAAAACTTTTAGTGGATTTCTACTTATTTTATTAAATATCATCTCCACCAAACAGGACAAGCTTGCATCTGTTATAGTTTTGGAGAAAAATGTGTTCATTTCATGTATGCGCGAAATGCCTTAAAAATGGCTTTAAAATGGATTTGGAGCATGGAGACGATTATCTCGGGATTGCAATATAACCAAACAAAACTTTTAGTGGATTTCTACTTATTTTATTAAATATCATCTCCACCAAACAGGACAAGCTTGCATCTGTTATAGTTTTGGAGAAAAATGTGTTCATTTCATGTATGCGCGAAATGCCTTAAAAATGGCTTTAAAATGGATTTGGAGCATGGAGACGATTATCTCGGGATTGCAAGATAACCAAACAAAAATTTTAGTGGATTTCTACTTATTTTATTAAATATCATCTCCACCAAACAGGACAAGCTTGCATCTGTTATAGTTTTGGAGAAAAATGTGTTCATTTCATGTATGCGCGAAATGCCTTAAAAATGGCTTTAAAATGGATTTGGAGCATGGAGACGATTATCTCGGGATTGCAAGATAACCAAACAAAACTTTTAGTGGATTTCTACTTATTTTATTAAATATCATCTCCACCAAACAGGACAAGCTTGCATCTGTTATAGTTTTGGAGAAAAATGTGTTCATTTCATGTATGCGCGAAATGCCTTAAAAATGGCTTTAAAATGGATTTGGAGCATGGAGACGATTTTCTCGGGATTGCAAGATAACCAAACAAAACTTTTAGTGGATTTCTACTTATTTTATTAAATATCATCTCCACCAAACAGGACAAGCTTGCATGTGTTATAGTTTTGGAGAAAAATGTGTTCATTTCATGTATGCGCAAAATGCCTTTGAAATGGCTTTAAAATGGATTTGGAGCATGGAGACGATTATCTCGGGATTGCAAGATAACCAAACAAAACTTTTAGTGGATTTCTACTTATTTTATTAAATATCATCTCCACCAAACAGGACAAGCTTGCATCTGTTATAGTTTTGGAGAAAAATGTGTTCATTTCATGTATGCGCGAAATGCCTTAAAAATGGCTTTAAAATGGATTTGGAGCATGGAGACGATTATCTCGGGATTGCAAGATAACCAAACAAAACTTTTAGTGGATTTCTACTTATTTTATTAAATATCATCTCCACCAAACAGGAC
This sequence comes from Anomaloglossus baeobatrachus, assembly GCF_048569485.1. NCBI lineage: Eukaryota > Metazoa > Chordata > Amphibia > Anura > Aromobatidae > Anomaloglossus > Anomaloglossus baeobatrachus. The sequence continues at coordinate 123,222 of NW_027442271.1, forward strand.
AAGCTTGCATCTGTTATAGTTTTGGAGAAAAATGTGTTCATTTCATGTATGCGCGAAATGCCTTAAAAATGGCTTTAAAATGGATTTGGAGCATGGAGACGATTATCTCGGGATTGCAAGATAACCAAACAAAACTTTTAGTGGATTTCTACTTATTTTATTAAATATCATCTCCACCAAACAGGACAAGCTTGCATCTGTTATAGTTTTGGAGAAAAATGTGTTCATTTCATGTATGCGCGAAATGCCTTAAAAATGGCTTTAAAATGGATTTGGAGCATGGAGACGATTATCTCGGGATTGCAAGATAACCAAACAAAACTTTTAGTGGATTTCTACTTATTTTATTAAATATCATCTCCACCAAACAGGACAAGCTTGCATGTGTTATAGTTTTGGAGAAAAATGTGTTCATTTCATGTATGCGCAAAATGCCTTTGAAATGGCTTTAAAATGGATTTGGAGCATGGAGACGATTATCTCGGGATTGCAAGATAACCAAACAAAACTTTTAGTGGATTTCTACTTATTTTATTAAATATCATCTCCACCAAACAGGACAAGCTTGCATCTGTTATAGTTTTGGAGAAAAATGTGTTCATTTCATGTATGCGCGAAATGCCTTAAAAATGGCTTTAAAATGGATTTGGAGCATGGAGACGATTATCTCGGGATTGCAAGATAACCAAACAAAACTTTTAGTGGATTTCTACTTATTTTATTAAATATCATCTCCACCAAACAGGACAAGCTTGCATCTGTTATAGTTTTGGAGAAAAATGTGTTCATTTCATGTATGCGCGAAATGCCTTAAAAATGGCTTTAAAATGGATTTGGAGCATGGAGACGATTATCTCGGGATTGCAAGATAACCAAACAAAACTTTTAGTGGATTTCTTCTTATTTTATTAAATATCATCTCCACCAAACAGGACAAGCTTGCATCTGTTATAGTTTTGGAGAAAAATGTGTTCATTTCATGTATGCGCGAAATGCCTTAAAAATGGCTTTAAAATGGATTTGGAGCATGGAGACGATTATCTCGGGATTGCAAGATAACCAAACAAAACTTTTAGTGGATTTCTACTTATTTTATTAAATATCATCTCCACCAAACAGGACAAGCTTGCATCTGTTATAGTTTTGGAGAAAAATGTGTTCATTTCATGTATGCGCGAAATGCCTTAAAAATGGCTTTAAAATGGATTTGGAGCATGGAGACGATTATCTCGGGATTGCAAGATAACCAAACAAAACTTTTAGTGGATTTCTACTTATTTTATTAAATATCATCTCCACCAAACAGGACAAGCTTGCATGTGTTATAGTTTTGGAGAAAAATGTGTTCATTTCATGTATGCGCAAAATGCCTTTGAAATGGCTTTAAAATGGATTTGGAGCATGGAGACGATTATCTCAGGATGGCAATATAAACAAACGAAACTTTTAGTAGATTTCTACTTATTTTATTAAATATTATCTCCACCAAACAGGACAAGCTTGCATCTGTTATAGTTTTGGAGAAAAATGTGTTCATTTCATGTATGCGCGAAATGCCTTAAAAATGGCTTTAAAATGGATTTGGAGAATGGAGACGATTATCTCGGGATTGCAAGATAACCAAACAAAAATTTTAGTGGATTTCTACTTATTTTATTAAATATCATCTCCACCAAACAGGACAAGCTTGCATCTGTTATAGTTTTGGAGAAAAATGTGTTCATTTCATGTATGCGCGAAATGCCTTAAAAATGGCTTTAAAATGGATTTGGAGCATGGAGACGATTATCTCGGGATTGCAAGATAACCAAACAAAACTTTTAGTGGATTTCTACTTATTTTATTAAATATCATCTCCACCAAACAGGACAAGCTTGCATCTGTTATAGTTTTGGAGAAAAATGTGTTCATTTCATGTATGCGCGAAATGCCTTAAAAATGGCTTTAAAGTGGATTTGGAGCATGGAGACGATTATCTCGGGATTGCAAGATAACCAAACAAAACTTTTAGTGGATTTCTACTTATTTTATTAAATATCATCTCCACCAAACAGGACAAGCTTGCATGTGTTATAGTTTTGGAGAAAAATGTGTTCATTTCATGTATGCGCAAAATGCCTTTGAAATGGCTTTAAAATGGATTTGGAGCATGGAGACGATTATCTCGGGATTGCAAGATAACCAAACAAAACTTTTAGTGGATTTCTACTTATTTTATTAAATATCATCTCCACCAAACAGGACAAGCTTGCATCTGTTATAGTTTTGGAGAAAAATGTGTTCATTTCATGTATGCGCGAAATGCCTTAAAAATGGCTTTAAAATGGATTTGGAGCATGGAGACGATTATCTCGGGATTGCAAGATAACCAAACAAAACTTTTAGTGGATTTCTACTTATTTTATTAAATATCATCTCCACCAAACAGGACAAGCTTGCATCTGTTATAGTTTTGGAGAAAAATGTGTTCATTTCATGTATGCGCGAAATGCCTTAAAAATGGCTTTAAAATGGATTTGGAGCATGGAGACGATTATCTCGGGATTGCAAGATAACCAAACAAAACTTTTAGTGGATTTCTACTTATTTTATTAAATATCATCTCCACCAAACAGGACAAGCTTGCATCTGTTATAGTTTTGGAGAAAAATGTGTTCATTTCATGTATGCGCGAAATGCCTTAAAAATGGCTTTAAAATGGATTTGGAGCATGGAGACGATTATCTCGGGATTGCAAGATAACCAAACAAAACTTTTAGTGGATTTCTACTTATTTTATTAAATATCATCTCCACCAAACAGGACAAGCTTGCATCTGTTATAGTTTTGGAGAAAAATGTGTTCATTTCATGTATGCGCGAAATGCCTTAAAAATGGCTTTAAAATGGATTTGGAGCATGGAGACGATTATCTCGGGATTGCAAGATAACCAAACAAAACTTTTAGTGGATTTCTACTTATTTTATTAAATATCATCTCCACCAAACAGGACAAGCTTGCATGTGTTATAGTTTTGGAGAAAAATGTGTTCATTTCATGTATGCGCAAATTGCCTTTGAAATGGCTTTAAAATGGATTTGGAGCATGGAGACGATTATCTCAGGATGGCAATATAAACAAACGAAACTTTTAGTAGATTTCTACTTATTTTATTAAATATTATCTCCACCAAACAGGACAAGCTTGCATCTGTTATAGTTTTGGAGAAAAATGTGTTCATTTCATGTATGCGCGAAATGCCTTAAAAATGGCTTTAAAATGGATTTGGAGCATGGAGACGATTATCTCGGGATTGCAAGATAACCAAACAAAACTTTTAGTGGATTTCTACTTATTTTATTAAATATCATCTCCACCAAACAGGACAAGCTTGCATCTGTTATAGTTTTGGAGAAAAATGTGTTCATTTCATGTATGCGCGAAATGCCTTAAAAATGGCTTTAAAATGGATTTGGAGCATGGAGACGATTATCTCGGGATTGCAATATAACCAAACAAAACTTTTAGTGGATTTCTACTTATTTTATTAAATATCATCTCCACCAAACAGGACAAGCTTGCATCTGTTATAGTTTTGGAGAAAAATGTGTTCATTTCATGTATGCGCGAAATGCCTTAAAAATGGCTTTAAAATGGATTTGGAGCATGGAGACGATTATCTCGGGATTGCAAGATAACCAAACAAAAATTTTAGTGGATTTCTACTTATTTTATTAAATATCATCTCCACCAAACAGGACAAGCTTGCATCTGTTATAGTTTTGGAGAAAATGTGTTCATTTCATGTATGCGCGAAATGCCTTAAAAATGGCTTTAAAATGGATTTGGAGCATGGAGACGATTATCTCGGGATTGCAAGATAACCAAACAAAACTTTTAGTGGATTTCTACTTATTTTATTAAATATCATCTCCACCAAACAGGACAAGCTTGCATCTGTTATAGTTTTGGAGAAAAATGTGTTCATTTCATGTATGCGCGAAATGCCTTAAAAATGGCTTTAAAATGGATTTGGAGCATGGAGACGATTATCTCGGGATTGCAAGATAACCAAACAAAACTTTTAGTGGATTTCTACTTATTTTATTAAACATCATCTCCACCAAACAGGACAAGCTTGCATGTGTTATAGTTTTGGAGAAAAATGTGTTCATTTCATGTATGCGCAAAATGCCTTTGAAATGGCTTTAAAATGGATTTGGAGCATGGAGACGATTATCTCGGGATTGCAAGATAACCAAACAAAACTTTTAGTGGATTTCTACTTATTTTATTAAATATCATCTCCACCAAACAGGACAAGCTTGCATCTGTTATAGTTTTGGAGAAAAATGTGTTCATTTCATGTATGCGCGAAATGCCTTAAAAATGGCTTTAAAATGGATTTGGAGCATGGAGACGATTATCTCGGGATTGCAAGATAACCAAACAAAACTTTTAGTGGATTTCTACTTATTTTATTAAATATCATCTCCACCAAACAGGACAAGCTTGCATCTGTTATAGTTTTGGAGAAAAATGTGTTCATTTCATGTATGCGCGAAATGCCTTAAAAATGGCTTTAAAATGGATTTGGAGCATGGAGACGATTATCTCGGGATTGCAAGATAACCAAACAAAACTTTTAGTGGATTTCTACTTATTTTATTAAATATCATCTCCACCAAACAGGACAAGCTTGCATGTGTTATAGTTTTGGAGAAAAATGTGTTCATTTCATGTATGCGCAAATTGCCTTTGAAATGGCTTTAAAATGGATTTGGAGCATGGAGACGATTATCTCAGGATGGCAATATAAACAAACGAAACTTTTAGTAGATTTCTACTTATTTTATTAAATATTATCTCCACCAAACAGGACAAGCTTGCATCTGTTATAGTTTTGGAGAAAAATGTGTTCATTTCATGTATGCGCGAAATGCCTTAAAAATGGCTTTAAAATGGATTTGGAGCATGGAGACGATTATCTCGGGATTGCAAGATAACCAAACAAAACTTTTAGTGGATTTCTACTTATTTTATTAAATATCATCTCCACCAAACAGGACAAGCTTGCATCTGTTATAGTTTTGGAGAAAAATGTGTTCATTTCATGTATGCGCGAAATGCCTTAAAAATGGCTTTAAAATGGATTTGGAGCATGGAGACGATTATCTCGGGATTGCAAGATAACCAAACAAAACTTTTAGTGGATTTCTACTTATTTTATTAAATATCATCTCCACCAAACAGGACAAGCTTGCATCTGTTATAGTTTTGGAGAAAAATGTGTTCATTTCATGTATGCGCGAAATGCCTTAAAAATGGCTTTAAAATGGATTTGGAGCATGGAGACGATTATCTCGGGATTGCAAGATAACCAAACAAAACTTTTAGTGGATTTCTACTTATTTTATTAAATATCATCTCCACCAAACAGGACAAGCTTGCATGTGTTATAGTTTTGGAGAAAAATGTGTTCATTTCATGTATGCGCAAATTGCCTTTGAAATGGCTTTAAAATGGATTTGGAGCATGGAGACGATTATCTCAGGATGGCAATATAAACAAACGAAACTTTTAGTAGATTTCTACTTATTTTATTAAATATTATCTCCACCAAACAGGACAAGCTTGCATCTGTTATAGTTTTGGAGAAAAATGTGTTCATTTCATGTATGCGCGAAATGCCTTAAAAATGGCTTTAAAATGGATTTGGAGCATGGAGACGATTATCTCGGGATTGCAAGATAACCAAACAAAACTTTTAGTGGATTTCTACTTATTTTATTAAATATCATCTCCACCAAACAGGACAAGCTTGCATCTGTTATAGTTTTGGAGAAAAATGTGTTCATTTCATGTATGCGCGAAATGCCTTAAAAATGGCTTTAAAATGGATTTGGAGCATGGAGACGATTATCTCGGGATTGCAATATAACCAAACAAAACTTTTAGTGGATTTCTACTTATTTTATTAAATATCATCTCCACCAAACAGGACAAGCTTGCATCTGTTATAGTTTTGGAGAAAAATGTGTTCATTTCATGTATGCGCGAAATGCCTTAAAAAAGGCTTTAAAATGGATTTGGAGCATGGAGACGATTATCTCGGGATTGCAAGATAACCAAACAAAAATTTTAGTGGATTTCTACTTATTTTATTAAATATCATCTCCACCAAACAGGACAAGCTTGCATCTGTTATAGTTTTGGAGAAAAATGTGTTCATTTCATGTATGCGCGAAATGCCTTAAAAATGGCTTTAAAATGGATTTGGAGCATGGAGACGATTATCTCGGGATTGCAAGATAACCAAACAAAACTTTTAGTGGATTTCTACTTATTTTATTAAATATCATCTCCACCAAACAGGACAAGCTTGCATGTGTTATAGTTTTGGAGAAAAATGTGTTCATTTCATGTATGCGCAAATTGCCTTTGAAATGGCTTTAAAATGGATTTGGAGCATGGAGACGATTATCTCAGGATGGCAATATAAACAAACGAAACTTTTAGTAGATTTCTACTTATTTTATTAAATATTATCTCCACCAAACAGGACAAGCTTGCATCTGTTATAGTTTTGGAGAAAAATGTGTTCATTTCATGTATGCGCGAAATGCCTTAAAAATGGCTTTAAAATGGATTTGGAGCATGGAGACGATTATCTCGGGATTGCAAGATAACCAAACAAAACTTTTAGTGGATTTCTACTTATTTTATTAAATATCATCTCCACCAAACAGGACAAGCTTGCATCTGTTATAGTTTTGGAGAAAAATGTGTTCATTTCATGTATGCGCGAAATGCCTTAAAAATGGCTTTAAAATGGATTTGGAGCATGGAGACGATTATCTCGGGATTGCAATATAACCAAACAAAACTTTTAGTGGATTTCTACTTATTTTATTAAATATCATCTCCACCAAACAGGACAAGCTTGCATCTGTTATAGTTTTGGAGAAAAATGTGTTCATTTCATGTATGCGCGAAATGCCTTAAAAATGGCTTTAAAATGGATTTGGAGCATGGAGACGATTATCTCGGGATTGCAAGATAACCAAACAAAAATTTTAGTGGATTTCTACTTATTTTATTAAATATCATCTCCACCAAACAGGACAAGCTTGCATCTGTTATAGTTTTGGAGAAAATGTGTTCATTTCATGTATGCGCGAAATGCCTTAAAAATGGCTTTAAAATGGATTTGGAGCATGGAGACGATTATCTCGGGATTGCAAGATAACCAAACAAAACTTTTAGTGGATTTCTACTTATTTTATTAAATATCATCTCCACCAAACAGGACAAGCTTGCATCTGTTATAGTTTTGGAGAAAAATGTGTTCATTTCATGTATGCGCGAAATGCCTTAAAAATGGCTTTAAAATGGATTTGGAGCATGGAGACGATTATCTCGGGATTGCAAGATAACCAAACAAAACTTTTAGTGGATTTCTACTTATTTTATTAAACATCATCTCCACCAAACAGGACAAGCTTGCATGTGTTATAGTTTTGGAGAAAAATGTGTTCATTTCATGTATGCGCAAAATGCCTTTGAAATGGCTTTAAAATGGATTTGGAGCATGGAGACGATTATCTCGGGATTGCAAGATAACCAAACAAAACTTTTAGTGGATTTCTACTTATTTTATTAAATATCATCTCCACCAAACAGGACAAGCTTGCATCTGTTATAGTTTTGGAGAAAAATGTGTTCATTTCATGTATGCGCGAAATGCCTTAAAAATGGCTTTAAAATGGATTTGGAGCATGGAGACGATTATCTCGGGATTGCAAGATAACCAAACAAAACTTTTAGTGGATTTCTACTTATTTTATTAAATATCATCTCCACCAAACAGGACAAGCTTGCATCTGTTATAGTTTTGGAGAAAAATGTGTTCATTTCATGTATGCGCGAAATGCCTTAAAAATGGCTTTAAAATGGATTTGGAGCATGGAGACGATTATCTCGGGATTGCAAGATAACCAAACAAAACTTTTAGTGGATTTCTACTTATTTTATTAAATATCATCTCCACCAAACAGGACAAGCTTGCATGTGTTATAGTTTTGGAGAAAAATGTGTTCATTTCATGTATGCGCAAATTGCCTTTGAAATGGCTTTAAAATGGATTTGGAGCATGGAGACGATTATCTCAGGATGGCAATATAAACAAACGAAACTTTTAGTAGATTTCTACTTATTTTATTAAATATTATCTCCACCAAACAGGACAAGCTTGCATCTGTTATAGTTTTGGAGAAAAATGTGTTCATTTCATGTATGCGCGAAATGCCTTAAAAATGGCTTTAAAATGGATTTGGAGCATGGAGACGATTATCTCGGGATTGCAAGATAACCAAACAAAACTTTTAGTGGATTTCTACTTATTTTATTAAATATCATCTCCACCAAACAGGACAAGCTTGCATCTGTTATAGTTTTGGAGAAAAATGTGTTCATTTCATGTATGCGCGAAATGCCTTAAAAATGGCTTTAAAATGGATTTGGAGCATGGAGACGATTATCTCGGGATTGCAATATAACCAAACAAAACTTTTAGTGGATTTCTACTTATTTTATTAAATATCATCTCCACCAAACAGGACAAGCTTGCATCTGTTATAGTTTTGGAGAAAAATGTGTTCATTTCATGTATGCGCGAAATGCCTTAAAAATGGCTTTAAAATGGATTTGGAGCATGGAGACGATTATCTCGGGATTGCAAGATAACCAAACAAAAATTTTAGTGGATTTCTACTTATTTTATTAAATATCATCTCCACCAAACAGGACAAGCTTGCATCTGTTATAGTTTTGGAGAAAAATGTGTTCATTTCATGTATGCGCGAAATGCCTTAAAAATGGCTTTAAAATGGATTTGGAGCATGGAGACGATTATCTCGGGATTGCAAGATAACCAAACAAAACTTTTAGTGGATTTCTACTTATTTTATTAAATATCATCTCCACCAAACAGGACAAGCTTGCATCTGTTATAGTTTTGGAGAAAAATGTGTTCATTTCATGTATGCGCGAAATGCCTTAAAAATGGCTTTAAAATGGATTTGGAGCATGGAGACGATTATCTCGGGATTGCAAGATAACCAAACAAAACTTTTAGTGGATTTCTACTTATTTTATTAAACATCATCTCCACCAAACAGGACAAGCTTGCATGTGTTATAGTTTTGGAGAAAAATGTGTTCATTTCATGTATGCGCAAAATGCCTTTGAAATGGCTTTAAAATGGATTTGGAGCATGGAGACGATTATCTCGGGATTGCAAGATAACCAAACAAAACTTTTAGTGGATTTCTACTTATTTTATTAAATATCATCTCCACCAAACAGGACAAGCTTGCATCTGTTATAGTTTTGGAGAAAAATGTGTTCATTTCATGTATGCGCGAAATGCCTTAAAAATGGCTTTAAAATGGATTTGGAGCATGGAGACGATTATCTCGGGATTGCAAGATAACCAAACAAAACTTTTAGTGGATTTCTACTTATTTTATTAAATATCATCTCCACCAAACAGGACAAGCTTGCATCTGTTATAGTTTTGGAGAAAAATGTGTTCATTTCATGTATGCGCGAAATGCCTTAAAAATGGCTTTAAAATGGATTTGGAGCATGGAGACGATTATCTCGGGATTGCAAGATAACCAAACAAAACTTTTAGTGGATTTCTACTTATTTTATTAAATATCATCTCCACCAAACAGGACAAGTTTGCATCTGTTATAGTTTTGGAGAAAAATGTGTTCATTTCATGTATGCGCGAAATGCCTTAAAAATGGCTTTAAAATGGATTTGGAGCATGGAGACGATTATCTCGGGATTGCAAGATAACCAAACAAAACTTTTAGTGGATTTCTACTTATTTTATTAAATATCATCTCCACCAAACAGGACAAGCTTGCATCTGTTATAGTTTTGGAGAAAAATGTGTTCATTTCATGTATGCGCGAAATGCCTTTGAAATGGCTTTAAAATGGATTTGGAGCATGGAGACGATTATCTCGGGATTGCAAGATAACCAAACAAAACTTTTAGTGGATTTCTACTTATTTTATTAAATATCATCTCCACCAAACAGGACAAGCTTGCATGTGTTATAGTTTTGGAGAAAAATGTGTTCATTTCATGTATGCGCAAAATGCCTTTGAAATGGCTTTAAAATGGATTTGGAGCATGGAGACGATTATCTCAGGATGGCAATATAAACAAACGAAACTTTTAGTAGATTTCTACTTATTTTATTAAATATTATCTCCACCAAACAGGACAAGCTTGCATCTGTTATAGTTTTGGAGAAAAATGTGTTCATTTCATGTATGCGCGAAATGCCTTAAAAATGGCTTTAAAATGGATTTGGAGCATGGAGACGATTATCTCGGGATTGCAAGATAACCAAACAAAACTTTTAGTGGATTTCTACTTATTTTATTAAATATCATCTCCACCAAACAGGACAAGCTTGCATCTGTTATAGTTTTGGAGAAAAATGTGTTCATTTCATGTATGCGCGAAATGCCTTAAAAATGGCTTTAAAATGGATTTGGAGCATGGAGACGATTATCTCGGGATTGCAATATAACCAAACAAAACTTTTAGTGGATTTCTACTTATTTTATTAAATATCATCTCCACCAAACAGGACAAGCTTGCATCTGTTATAGTTTTGGAGAAAAATGTGTTCATTTCATGTATGCGCGAAATGCCTTAAAAATGGCTTTAAAATGGATTTGGAGCATGGAGACGATTATCTCGGGATTGCAAGATAACCAAACAAAAATTTTAGTGGATTTCTACTTATTTTATTAAATATCATCTCCACCAAACAGGACAAGCTTGCATCTGTTATAGTTTTGGAGAAAAATGTGTTCATTTCATGTATGCGCGAAATGCCTTAAAAATGGCTTTAAAATGGATTTGGAGCATGGAGACGATTATCTCGGGATTGCAAGATAACCAAACAAAACTTTTAGTGGATTTCTACTTATTTTATTAAATATCATCTCCACCAAACAGGACAAGCTTGCATCTGTTATAGTTTTGGAGAAAAATGTGTTCATTTCATGTATGCGCGAAATGCCTTAAAAATGGCTTTAAAATGGATTTGGAGCATGGAGACGATTATCTCGGGATTGCAAGATAACCAAACAAAACTTTTAGTGGATTTCTACTTATTTTATTAAATATCATCTCCACCAAACAGGACAAGCTTGCATGTGTTATAGTTTTGGAGAAAAATGTGTTCATTTCATGTATGCGCAAAATGCCTTTGAAATGGCTTTAAAATGGATTTGGAGCATGGAGACGATTATCTCGGGATTGCAAGATAACCAAACAAAACTTTTAGTAGATTTCTACTTATTTTATTAAATATCATCTCCACCAAACAGGACAAGCTTGCATCTGTTATAGTTTTGGAGAAAAATGTGTTCATTTCATGTATGCGCGAAATGCCTTAAAAATGGCTTTAAAATGGATTTGGAGCATGGAGACGATTATCTCGGGATTGCAAGATAACCAAACAAAACTTTTAGTGGATTTCTACTTATTTTATTAAATATCATCTCCACCAAACAGGACAAGCTTGCATCTGTTATAGTTTTGGAGAAAAATGTGTTCATTTCATGTATGCGCGAAATGCCTTAAAAATGGCTTTAAAATGGATTTGGAGCATGGAGACGATTATCTCGGGATTGCAAGATAACCAAACAAAACTTTTAGTGGATTTCTACTTATTTTATTAAATATCATCTCCACCAAACAGGACAAGCTTGCATCTGTTATAGTTTTGGAGAAAAATGTGTTCATTTCATGTATGCGCGAAATGCCTTAAAAATGGCTTTAAAATGGATTTGGAGCATGGAGACGATTATCTCGGGATTGCAAGATAACCAAACAAAACTTTTAGTGGATTTCTACTTATTTTATTAAATATCATCTCCACCAAACAGGACAAGCTTGCATGTGTTATAGTTTTGGAGAAAAATGTGTTCATTTCATGTATGCGCAAAATGCCTTTGAAATGGCTTTAAAATGGATTTGGAGCATGGAGACGATTATCTCAGGATGGCAATATAAACAAACGAAACTTTTAGTAGATTTCTACTTATTTTATTAAATATTATATCCACCAAACAGGACAAGCTTGCATCTGTTATAGTTTTGGAGAAAAATGTGTTCATTTCATGTATGCGCGAAATGCCTTAAAAATGGCTTTAAAATGGATTTGGAGCATGGAGACGATTATCTCGGGATTGCAATATAACCAAACAAAACTTTTAGTGGCTTTCTACTTATTTTATTAAATATCATCTCCACCAAACAGGAAAAGCTTGCATCTGTTATAGTTTTGGAGAAAAATGTGTTCATTTCATGTATGCGCGAAATGCCTTAAAAATGGCTTTAAAATGGATTTGGAGCATGGAGACAATTATCTCGGGATTGCAAGATAACCAAACAAAACTTTTAGTGGATTTCTACTTATTTTATTAAATATCATCTCCACCAAACAGGACAAGCTTGCATGTGTTATAGTTTTGGAGAAAAATGTGTTCATTTCATGTATGCGCAAAATGCCTTTGAAATGGCTTTAAAATGGATTTGGAGCATGGAGACGATTATCTCAGGATGGCAATATAAACAAACGAAACTTTTAGTAGATTTCTACTTATTTTATTAAATATTATCTCCACCAAACAGGACAAGCTTGCATCTGTTATAGTTTTGGAGAAAAATGTGTTCATTTCATGTATGCGCGAAATGCCTTAAAAATGGCTTTAAAATGGATTTGGAGCATGGAGACGATTATCTCGGGATTGCAATATAACCAAACAAAACTTTTAGTGGATTTCTACTTATTTTATTAAATATCATCTCCACCAAACAGGACAAGCTTGCATCTGTTATAGTTTTGGAGAAAAATGTGTTCATTTCATGTATGCGCGAAATGCCTTAAAAATGGCTTTAAAATGGATTTGGAGCATGTAGACGATTATCTCGGGATTGCAAGATAACCAAACAAAAATTTTAGTGGATTTCTACTTATTTTATTAAATATCATCTCCACCAAACAGGACAAGCTTGCATCTGTTATAGTTTTGGAGAAAAATGTGTTCATTTCATGTATGCGCGAAATGCCTTAAAAATGGCTTTAAAATGGATTTGGAGCATGGAGACGATTATCTCGGGATTGCAAGATAACCAAACAAAAATTTTAGTGGATTTCTACTTATTTTATTAAATATCATCTCCACCAAACAGGACAAGCTTGCATCTGTTATAGTTTTGGAGAAAAATGTGTTCATTTCATGTATGCGCGAAATGCCTTAAAAATGGCTTTAAAATGGATTTGGAGCATGGAGACGATTATCTCGGGATTGCAAGATAACCAAACAAAACTTTTAGTGGATTTCTACTTATTTTATTAAATATCATCTCCACCAAACAGGACAAGCTTGCATGTGTTATAGTTTTGGAAAAAAATGTGTTCATTTCATGTATGCGCAAAATGCCTTTGAAATGGCTTTAAAATGGATTTGGAGCATGGAGACGATTATCTCGGGATTGCAAGATAACCAAACAAAACTTTTAGTGGATTTCTACTTATTTTATTAAATATCATCTCCACCAAACAGGACAAGCTTGCATCTGTTATAGTTTTGGAGAAAAATGTGTTCATTTCATGTATGCGCGAAATGCCTTAAAAATGGCTTTAAAATGGATTTGGAGCATGGAGACGATTATCTCGGGATTGCAAGATAACCAAACAAAAATTTTAGTGGATTTCTACTTATTTTATTAAATATCATCTCCACCAAACAGGACAAGCTTGCATCTGTTATAGTTTTGGAGAAAAATGTGTTCATTTCATGTATGCGCGAAATGCCTTAAAAATGGCTTTAAAATGGATTTGGAGCATGGAGACGATTATCTCGGGATTGCAAGATAACCAAACAAAACTTTTAGTGGATTTCTACTTATTTTATTAAATATCATCTCCACCAAACAGGACAAGCTTGCATGTGTTATAGTTTTGGAGAAAAATGTGTTCATTTCATGTATGCGCAAAATGCCTTTGAAATGGCTTTAAAATGGATTTGGAGCATGGAGACGATTATCTCAGGATGGCAATATAAACAAACGAAACTTTTAGTAGATTTCTACTTATTTTATTAAATATTATATCCACCAAACAGGACAAGCTTGCATCTGTTATAGTTTTGGAGAAAAATGTGTTCATTTCATGTATGCGCGAAATGCCTTAAAAATGGCTTTAAAATGGATTTGGAGCATGGAGACGATTATCTCGGGATTGCAATATAACCAAACAAAACTTTTAGTGGCTTTCTACTTATTTTATTAAATATCATCTCCACCAAACAGGAAAAGCTTGCATCTGTTATAGTTTTGGAGAAAAATGTGTTCATTTCATGTATGCGCGAAATGCCTTAAAAATGGCTTTAAAATGGATTTGGAGCATGGAGACAATTATCTCGGGATTGCAAGATAACCAAACAAAACTTTTAGTGGATTTCTACTTATTTTATTAAATATCATCTCCACCAAACAGGACAAGCTTGCATGTGTTATAGTTTTGGAGAAAAATGTGTTCATTTCATGTATGCGCAAAATGCCTTTGAAATGGCTTTAAAATGGATTTGGAGCATGGAGACGATTATCTCAGGATGGCAATATAAACAAACGAAACTTTTAGTAGATTTCTACTTATTTTATTAAATATTATCTCCACCAAACAGGACAAGCTTGCATCTGTTATAGTTTTGGAGAAAAATGTGTTCATTTCATGTATGCGCGAAATGCCTTAAAAATGGCTTTAAAATGGATTTGGAGCATGGAGACGATTATCTCGGGATTGCAATATAACCAAACAAAACTTTTAGTGGATTTCTACTTATTTTATTAAATATCATCTCCACCAAACAGGACAAGCTTGCATCTGTTATAGTTTTGGAGAAAAATGTGTTCATTTCATGTATGCGCGAAATGCCTTAAAAATGGCTTTAAAATGGATTTGGAGCATGTAGACGATTATCTCGGGATTGCAAGATAACCAAACAAAAATTTTAGTGGATTTCTACTTATTTTATTAAATATCATCTCCACCAAACAGGACAAGCTTGCATCTGTTATAGTTTTGGAGAAAAATGTGTTCATTTCATGTATGCGCGAAATGCCTTAAAAATGGCTTTAAAATGGATTTGGAGCATGGAGACGATTATCTCGGGATTGCAAGATAACCAAACAAAAATTTTAGTGGATTTCTACTTATTTTATTAAATATCATCTCCACCAAACAGGACAAGCTTGCATCTGTTATAGTTTTGGAGAAAAATGTGTTCATTTCATGTATGCGCGAAATGCCTTAAAAATGGCTTTAAAATGGATTTGGAGCATGGAGACGATTATCTCGGGATTGCAAGATAACCAAACAAAACTTTTAGTGGATTTCTACTTATTTTATTAAATATCATCTCCACCAAACAGGACAAGCT
Source organism: Anomaloglossus baeobatrachus (assembly GCF_048569485.1). Taxonomy (NCBI): domain Eukaryota; kingdom Metazoa; phylum Chordata; class Amphibia; order Anura; family Aromobatidae; genus Anomaloglossus; species Anomaloglossus baeobatrachus. The sequence continues at coordinate 138,746 of NW_027442271.1, forward strand.
TGCATGTGTTATAGTTTTGGAAAAAAATGTGTTCATTTCATGTATGCGCAAAATGCCTTTGAAATGGCTTTAAAATGGATTTGGAGCATGGAGACGATTATCTCGGGATTGCAAGATAACCAAACAAAACTTTTAGTGGATTTCTACTTATTTTATTAAATATCATCTCCACCAAACAGGACAAGCTTGCATCTGTTATAGTTTTGGAGAAAAATGTGTTCATTTCATGTATGCGCGAAATGCCTTAAAAATGGCTTTAAAATGGATTTGGAGCATGGAGACGATTATCTCGGGATTGCAAGATAACCAAACAAAAATTTTAGTGGATTTCTACTTATTTTATTAAATATCATCTCCACCAAACAGGACAAGCTTGCATCTGTTATAGTTTTGGAGAAAAATGTGTTCATTTCATGTATGCGCGAAATGCCTTAAAAATGGCTTTAAAATGGATTTGGAGCATGGAGACGATTATCTCGGGATTGCAAGATAACCAAACAAAACTTTTAGTGGATTTCTACTTATTTTATTAAATATCATCTCCACCAAACAGGACAAGCTTGCATCTGTTATAGTTTTGGAGAAAAATGTGTTCATTTCATGTATGCGCGAAATGCCTTAAAAATGGCTTTAAAATGGATTTGGAGCATGGAGACGATTATCTCGGGATTGCAAGATAACCAAACAAAACTTTTAGTGGATTTCTACTTATTTTATTAAATATCATCTCCACCAAACAGGACAAGCTTGCATGTGTTATAAATTTGGAGAAAAATGTGTTCATTTCATGTATGCGCAAAATGCCTTTGAAATGGCTTTAAAATGGATTTGGAGCATGGAGACGATTATCTCGGGATTGCAAGATAACCAAACAAAACTTTTAGTAGATTTCTACTTATTTTATTAAATATCATCTCCACCAAACAGGACAAGCTTGCATCTGTTATAGTTTTGGAGAAAAATGTGTTCATTTCATGTATGCGCGAAATGCCTTAAAAATGGCTTTAAAATGGATTTGGAGCATGGAGACGATTATCTCGGGATTGCAAGATAACCAAACAAAACTTTTAGTGGATTTCTACTTATTTTATTAAATATCATCTCCACCAAACAGGACAAGCTTGCATCTGTTATAGTTTTGGAGAAAAATGTGTTCATTTCATGTATGCGCGAAATGCCTTAAAAATGGCTTTAAAATGGATTTGGAGCATGGAGACGATTATCTCGGGATTGCAAGATAACCAAACAAAACTTTTAGTGGATTTCTACTTATTTTATTAAATATCATCTCCACCAAACAGGACAAGCTTGCATCTGTTATAGTTTTGGAGAAAAATGTGTTCATTTCATGTATGCGCGAAATGCCTTAAAAATGGCTTTAAAATGGATTTGGAGCATGGAGACGATTATCTCGGGATTGCAAGATAACCAAACAAAACTTTTAGTGGATTTCTACTTATTTTATTAAATATCATCTCCACCAAACAGGACAAGCTTGCATCTGTTATAGTTTTGGAGAAAAATGTGTTCATTTCATGTATGCGCAAAATGCCTTTGAAATGGCTTTAAAATGGATTTGGAGCATGGAGACGATTATCTCAGGATGGCAATATAAACAAACGAAACTTTTAGTAGATTTCTACTTATTTTATTAAATATTATATCCACCAAACAGGACAAGCTTGCATCTGTTATAGTTTTGGAGAAAAATGTGTTCATTTCATGTATGCGCGAAATGCCTTAAAAATGGCTTTAAAATGGATTTGGAGCATGGAGACGATTATCTCGGGATTGCAATATAACCAAACAAAACTTTTAGTGGCTTTCTACTTATTTTATTAAATATCATCTCCACCAAACAGGACAAGCTTGCATCTGTTATAGTTTTGGAGAAAAATGTGTTCATTTCATGTATGCGCGAAATGCCTTAAAAATGGCTTTAAAATGGATTTGGAGCATGGAGACAATTATCTCGGGATTGCAAGATTACCAAACAAAACTTTTAGTGGATTTCTACTTATTTTATTAAATATCATCTCCACCAAACAGGACAAGCTTGCATGTGTTATAGTTTTGGAGAAAAATGTGTTCATTTCATGTATGCGCAAAATGCCTTTGAAATGGCTTTAAAATGGATTTGGAGCATGGAGACGATTATCTCAGGATGGCAATATAAACAAACGAAACTTTTAGTAGATTTCTACTTATTTTATTAAATATTATCTCCACCAAACAGGACAAGCTTGCATCTGTTATAGTTTTGGAGAAAAATGTGTTCATTTCATGTATGCGCGAAATGCCTTAAAAATGGCTTTAAAATGGATTTGGAGCATGGAGACGATTATCTCGGGATTGCAATATAACCAAACAAAACTTTTAGTGGATTTCTACTTATTTTATTAAATATCATCTCCACCAAACAGGACAAGCTTGCATCTGTTATAGTTTTGGAGAAAAATGTGTTCATTTCATGTATGCGCGAAATGCCTTAAAAATGGCTTTAAAATGGATTTGGAGCATGTAGACGATTATCTCGGGATTGCAAGATAACCAAACAAAAATTTTAGTGGATTTCTACTTATTTTATTAAATATCATCTCCACCAAACAGGACAAGCTTGCATCTGTTATAGTTTTGGAGAAAAATGTGTTCATTTCATGTATGCGCGAAATGCCTTAAAAATGGCTTTAAAATGGATTTGGAGCATGGAGACGATTATCTCGGGATTGCAAGATAACCAAACAAAAATTTTAGTGGATTTCTACTTATTTTATTAAATATCATCTCCACCAAACAGGACAAGCTTGCATCTGTTATAGTTTTGGAGAAAAATGTGTTCATTTCATGTATGCGCGAAATGCCTTAAAAATGGCTTTAAAATGGATTTGGAGCATGGAGACGATTATCTCGGGATTGCAAGATAACCAAACAAAACTTTTAGTGGATTTCTACTTATTTTATTAAATATCATCTCCACCAAACAGGACAAGCTTGCATGTGTTATAGTTTTGGAAAAAAATGTGTTCATTTCATGTATGCGCAAAATGCCTTTGAAATGGCTTTAAAATGGATTTGGAGCATGGAGACGATTATCTCGGGATTGCAAGATAACCAAACAAAACTTTTAGTGGATTTCTACTTATTTTATTAAATATCATCTCCACCAAACAGGACAAGCTTGCATCTGTTATAGTTTTGGAGAAAAATGTGTTCATTTCATGTATGCGCGAAATGCCTTAAAAATGGCTTTAAAATGGATTTGGAGCATGGAGACGATTATCTCGGGATTGCAAGATAACCAAACAAAACTTTTAGTGGATTTCTACTTATTTTATTAAATATCATCTCCACCAAACAGGACAAGCTTGCATCTGTTATAGTTTTGGAGAAAAATGTGTTCATTTCATGTATGCGCGAAATGCCTTAAAAATGGCTTTAAAATGGATTTGGAGCATGGAGACGATTATCTCGGGATTGCAAGATAACCAAACAAAACTTTTAGTGGATTTCTACTTATTTTATTAAATATCATCTCCACCAAACAGGACAAGCTTGCATCTGTTATAGTTTTGGAGAAAAATGTGTTCATTTCATGTATGCGCAAAATGCCTTAAAAATGGCTTTAAAATGGATTTGGAGCATGGAGACGATTATCTCGGGATTGCAAGATAACCAAACAAAACTTTTAGTGGATTTCTACTTATTTTATTAAATATCATCTCCACCAAACAGGACAAGCTTGCATGTGTTATAGTTTTGGAGAAAAATGTGTTCATTTCATGTATGCGCAAAATGCCTTTGAAATGGCTTTAAAATGGATTTGGAGCATGGAGACGATTATCTCAGGATGGCAATATAAACAAACGAAACTTTTAGTAGATTTCTACTTATTTTATTAAATATTATCTCCACCAAACAGGACAAGCTTGCATCTGTTATAGTTTTGGAGAAAAATGTGTTCATTTCATGTATGCGCGAAATGCCTTAAAAATGGCTTTAAAATGGATTTGGAGCATGGAGACGATTATCTCGGGATTGCAAGATAACCAAACAAAACTTTTAGTGAATTTCTACTTATTTTATTAAATATCATCTCCACCAAACAGGACAAGCTTGCATCTGTTATAGTTTTGGAGAAAAATGTGTTCATTTCATGTATGCGCGAAATGCCTTAAAAATGGCTTTAAAATGGATTTGGAGCATGGAGACGATTATCTCGGGATTGCAATATAACCAAACAAAACTTTTAGTGGATTTCTACTTATTTTATTAAATATCATCTCCACCAAACAGGACAAGCTTGCATCTGTTATAGTTTTGGAGAAAAATGTGTTCATTTCATGTATGCGCGAAATGCCTTAAAAATGGCTTTAAAATGGATTTGGAGCATGGAGACGATTATCTCGGGATTGCAAGATAACCAAACAAAAATTTTAGTGGATTTCTACTTATTTTATTAAATATCATCTCCACCAAACAGGACAAGCTTGCATCTGTTATAGTTTGGGAGAAAAATGTGTTCATTTCATGTATGCGCGAAATGCCTTAAAAATGGCTTTAAAATGGATTTGGAGCATGGAGACGATTATCTCGGGATTGCAAGATAACCAAACAAAACTTTTAGTGGATTTCTACTTATTTTATTAAATATCATCTCCACCAAACAGGACAAGCTTGCATCTGTTATAGTTTGGGAGAAAAATGTGTTCATTTCATGTATGCGCGAAATGCCTTAAAAATGGCTTTAAAATGGATTTGGAGCATGGAGACGATTATCTCGGGATTGCAAGATAACCAAACAAAAATTTTAGTGGATTTCTACTTATTTTATTAAATATCATCTCCACCAAACAGGACAAGCTTGCATGTGTTATAGTTTTGGAGAAAAATGTGTTCATTTCATGTATGCGCAAAATGCCTTTGAAATGGCTTTAAAATGGATTTGGAGCATGGAGACGATTATCTCGGGATTGCAATATAACCAAACAAAACTTTTAGTGGATTTCTACTTATTTTATTAAATATCATCTCCACCAAACAGGACAAGCTTGCATCTGTTATAGTTTTGGAGAAAAATGTGTTCATTTCATGTATGCGCGAAATGCCTTAAAAATGGCTTTAAAATGGATTTGGAGCATGGAGACGATTATCTCGGGATTGCAAGATAACCAAACAAAAATTTTAGTGGATTTCTACTTATTTTATTAAATATCATCTCCACCAAACAGGACAAGCTTGCATCTGTTATAGTTTTGGAGAAAAATGTGTTCATTTCATGTATGCGCGAAATGCCTTAAAAATGGCTTTAAAATGGATTTGGAGCATGGAGACGATTATCTCGGGATTGCAAGATAACCAAACAAAACTTTTAGTGGATTTCTACTTATTTTATTAAATATCATCTCCACCAAACAGGACAAGCTTGCATCTGTTATAGTTTTGGAGAAAAATGTGTTCATTTCATGTATGCGCGAAATGCCTTAAAAATGGCTTTAAAATGGATTTGGAGCATGGAGACGATTATCTCGGGATTGCAGGATAACCAAACAAAACTTTTAGTGGATTTCTACTTATTTTATTAAATATCATCTCCACCAAACAGGACAAGCTTGCATGTGTTATAGTTTTGGAGAAAAATGTGTTCATTTCATGTATGCGCAAAATGCCTTTGAAATGGCTTTAAAATGGATTTGGAGCATGGAGACGATTATCTCGGGATTGCAAGATAACCAAACAAAACTTTTAGTGGATTTCTACTTATTTTATTAAATATCATCTCCACCAAACAGGACAAGCTTGCATCTGTTATAGTTTTGAAGAAAAATGTGTTCATTTCATGTATGCGCGAAATGCCTTAAAAATGGCTTTAAAATGGATTTGGAGCATGGAGACGATTATCTCGGGATTGCAAGATAACCAAACAAAACTTTTAGTGGATTTCTACTTATTTTATTAAATATGATCTCCACCAAACAGGACAAGCTTGCATCTGTTATAGTTTTGGAGAAAAATGTGTTCATTTCATGTATGCGCGAAATGCCTTAAAAATGGCTTTAAAATGGATTTGGAGCATGGAGACGATTATCTCGGGATTGCAAGATAACCAAAGAAAACTTTTAGTGGATTTCTACTTATTTTATTAAATATCATCTCCACCAAACAGGACAAGCTTGCATCTGTTATAGTTTTGGAGAAAAATGTGTTCATTTCATGTATGCGCGAAATGCCTTAAAAATGGCTTTAAAATGGATTTGGAGCATGGAGACGATTATCTCGGGATTGCAAGATAACCAAACAAAACTTTTAGTGGATTTCTACTTATTTTATTAAATATGATCTCCACCAAACAGGACAAGCTTGCATCTGTTATAGTTTTGGAGAAAAATGTGTTCATTTCATGTATGCGCGAAATGCCTTAAAAATGGCTTTAAAATGGATTTGGAGCATGGAGACGATTATCTCGGGATTGCAAGATAACCAAACAAAACTTTTAGTGGATTTCTACTTATTTTATTAAATATCATCTCCACCAAACAGGACAAGCTTGCATCTGTTATAGTTTTGGAGAAAAATGTGTTCATTTCATGTATGCGCGAAATGCCTTAAAAATGGCTTTAAAATGGATTTGGAGCATGGAGACGATTATCTCGGGATTGCAAGATAACCAAACAAAACTTTTAGTGGATTTCTACTTATTTTATTAAATATCATCTCCACCAAACAGGACAAGCTTGCATCTGTTATAGTTTTGGAGAAAAATGTGTTCATTTCATGTATGCGCGAAATGCCTTAAAAATGGCTTTAAAATGGATTTGGAGCATGGAGACGATTATCTCGGGATTGCAAGATAACCAAACAAAACTTTTAGTGGATTTCTACTTATTTTATTAAATATCATCTCCACCAAACAGGACAAGCTTGCATCTGTTATAGTTTTGGAGAAAAATGTGTTCATTTCATGTATGCGCGAAATGCCTTAAAAATGGCTTTAAAATGGATTTGGAGCATGGAGACGATTATCTCGGGATTGCAAGATAACCAAACAAAACTTTTAGTGGATTTCTACTTATTTTATTAAATATCATCTCCACCAAACAGGACAAGCTTGCATCTGTTATAGTTTTGGAGAAAAATGTGTTCATTTCATGTATGCGCGAAATGCCTTAAAAATGGCTTTAAAATGGATTTGGAGCATGTAGACGATTATCTCGGGATTGCAAGATAACCAAACAAAACTTTTAGTGGATTTCTACTTATTTTTTTAAATATCATCTCCACCAAACAGGACAAGCTTGCATCTGTTATAGTTTTGGAGAAAATGTTTTCATTTCATGTATGCGCGAAATGCCTTAAAAATGGCTTTAAAATGGATTTGGAGCATGGAGACGATTATCTCGGGATTGCAAGATAACCAAACAAAACTTTTAGTGGATTTCTACTTATTTTATTAAATATCATCTCCACCAAACAGGACAAGCTTGCATCTGTTATAGTTTTGGAGAAAAATGTGTTCATTTCATGTATGCGCAAAATGCCTTAAAAATGGCTTTAAAATGGATTTGGAGCATGGAGACGATTATCTCGGGATTGCAAGATAACCAAACAAAACTTTTAGTGGATTTCTACTTATTTAATTAAATATCATCTCCACCAAACAGGACAAGCTTGCATGTGTTATAGTTTTGGAGAAAAATGTGTTCATTTCATGTATGCGCAAAATGCCTTTGAAATGGCTTTAAAATGGATTTGGAGCATGGAGACGATTATCTCGGGATTGCAAGATAACCAAACAAAACTTTTAGTAGATTTCTACTTATTTTATTAAATATCATCTCCACCAAACAGGACAAGCTTGCATCTGTTATAGTTTTGGAGAAAAATGTGTTCATTTCATGTATGCGCGAAATGCCTTAAAAATGGCTTTTAAATGGATTTGGAGCATGGAGACGATTATCTCGGGATTGCAAGATAACCAAACAAAACTTTTAGTGGATTTCTACTTATTTTATTAAATATCATCTCCACCAAACAGGACAAGCTTGCATCTGTTATAGTTTTGGAGAAAAATGTGTTCATTTCATGTATGCGCGAAATGCCTTAAAAATGGCTTTAAAATGGATTTGGAGCATGGAGACGATTATCTCGGGATTGCAAGATAACCAAACAAAACTTTTAGTGGATTTCTACTTATTTTATTAAATATCATCTCCACCAAACAGGACAAGCTTGCATCTGTTATAGTTTTGGAGAAAAATGTGTTCATTTCATGTATGCGCGAAATGCCTTAAAAATGGCTTTAAAATGGATTTGGAGCATGGAGACGATTATCTCGGGATTGCAAGATAACCAAACAAAACTTTTAGTGGATTTCTACTTATTTTATTAAATATCATCTCCACCAAACAGGACAAGCTTGCATGTGTTATAGTTTTGGAGAAAAATGTGTTCATTTCATGTATGCGCAAAATGCCTTTGAAATGGCTTTAAAATGGATTTGGAGCATGGAGACGATTATCTCAGGATGGCAATATAAACAAACGAAACTTTTAGTAGATTTCTACTTATTTTATTAAATATTATATCCACCAAACAGGACAAGCTTGCATCTGTTATAGTTTTGGAGAAAAATGTGTTCATTTCATGTATGCGCGAAATGCCTTAAAAATGGCTTTAAAATGGATTTGGAGCATGGAGACGATTATCTCGGGATTGCAATATAACCAAACAAAACTTTTAGTGGCTTTCTACTTATTTTATTAAATATCATCTCCACCAAACAGGACAAGCTTGCATCTGTTATAGTTTTGGAGAAAAATGTGTTCATTTCATGTATGCGCGAAATGCCTTAAAAATGGCTTTAAAATGGATTTGGAGCATGGAGACAATTATCTCGGGATTGCAAGATAACCAAACAAAACTTTTAGTGGATTTCTACTTATTTTATTAAATATCATCTCCACCAAACAGGACAAGCTTGCATGTGTTATAGTTTTGGAGAAAAATGTGTTCATTTCATGTATGCGCAAAATGCCTTTGAAATGGCTTTAAAATGGATTTGGAGCATGGAGACGATTATCTCAGGATGGCAATATAAACAAACGAAACTTTTAGTAGATTTCTACTTATTTTATTAAATATTATCTCCACCAAACAGGACAAGCTTGCATCTGTTATAGTTTTGGAGAAAAATGTGTTCATTTCATGTATGCGCGAAATGCCTTAAAAATGGCTTTAAAATGGATTTGGAGCATGGAGACGATTATCTCGGGATTGCAATATAACCAAACAAAACTTTTAGTGGATTTCTACTTATTTTATTAAATATCATCTCCACCAAACAGGACAAGCTTGCATCTGTTATAGTTTTGGAGAAAAATGTGTTCATTTCATGTATGCGCGAAATGCCTTAAAAATGGCTTTAAAATGGATTTGGAGCATGTAGACGATTATCTCGGGATTGCAAGATAACCAAACAAAAATTTTAGTGGATTTCTACTTATTTTATTAAATATCATCTCCACCAAACAGGACAAGCTTGCATCTGTTATAGTTTTGGAGAAAAATGTGTTCATTTCATGTATGCGCGAAATGCCTTAAAAATGGCTTTAAAATGGATTTGGAGCATGGAGACGATTATCTCGAAATTGCAAGATAACCAAACAAAAATTTTAGTGGATTTCTACTTATTTTATTAAATATCATCTCCACCAAACAGGACAAGCTTGCATCTGTTATAGTTTTGGAGAAAAATGTGTTCATTTCATGTATGCGCGAAATGCCTTAAAAATGGCTTTAAAATGGATTTGGAGCATGGAGACGATTATCTCGGGATTGCAAGATAACCAAACAAAACTTTTAGTGGATTTCTACTTATTTTATTAAATATCATCTCCACCAAACAGGACAAGCTTGCATATGTTATAGTTTTGGAAAAAAATGTGTTCATTTCATGTATGCGCAAAATGCCTTTGAAATGGCTTTAAAATGGATTTGGAGCATGGAGACGATTATCTCGGGATTGCAAGATAACCAAACAAAACTTTTAGTGGATTTCTACTTATTTTATTAAATATCATCTCCACCAAACAGGACAAGCTTGCATCTGTTATAGTTTTGGAGAAAAATGTGTTCATTTCATGTATGCGCGAAATGCCTTAAAAATGGCTTTAAAATGGATTTGGAGCATGGAGACGATTATCTCGGGATTGCAAGATAACCAAACAAAACTTTTAGTGGATTTCTACTTATTTTATTAAATATCATCTCCACCAAACAGGACAAGCTTGCATCTGTTATAGTTTTGGAGAAAAATGTGTTCATTTCATGTATGCGCGAAATGCCTTAAAAATGGCTTTAAAATGGATTTGGAGCATGGAGACGATTATCTCGGGATTGCAAGATAACCAAACAAAACTTTTAGTGGATTTCTACTTATTTTATTAAATATCATCTCCACCAAACAGGACAAGCTTGCATCTGTTATAGTTTTGGAGAAAAATGTGTTCATTTCATGTATGCGCAAAATGCCTTAAAAATGGCTTTAAAATGGATTTGGAGCATGGAGACGATTATCTCGGGATTGCAAGATAACCAAACAAAACTTTTAGTGGATTTCTACTTATTTTATTAAATATCATCTCCACCAAACAGGACAAGCTTGCATGTGTTATAGTTTTGGAGAAAAATGTGTTCATTTCATGTATGCGCAAAATGCCTTTGAAATGGCTTTAAAATGGATTTGGAGCATGGAGACGATTATCTCAGGATGGCAATATAAACAAACGAAACTTTTAGTAGATTTCTACTTATTTTATTAAATATTATCTCCACCAAACAGGACAAGCTTGCATCTGTTATAGTTTTGGAGAAAAATGTGTTCATTTCATGTATGCGCGAAATGCCTTAAAAATGGCTTTAAAATGGATTTGGAGCATGGAGACGATTATCTCGGGATTGCAAGATAACCAAACAAAACTTTTAGTGAATTTCTACTTATTTTATTAAATATCATCTCCACCAAACAGGACAAGCTTGCATCTGTTATAGTTTTGGAGAAAAATGTGTTCATTTCATGTATGCGCGAAATGCCTTAAAAATGGCTTTAAAATGGATTTGGAGCATGGAGACGATTATCTCGGGATTGCAATATAACCAAACAAAACTTTTAGTGGATTTCTACTTATTTTATTAAATATCATCTCCACCAAACAGGACAAGCTTGCATCTGTTATAGTTTTGGAGAAAAATGTGTTCATTTCATGTATGCGCGAAATGCCTTAAAAATGGCTTTAAAATGGATTTGGAGCATGGAGACGATTATCTCGGGATTGCAAGATAACCAAACAAAACTTTTAGTGGATTTCTACTTATTTTATTAAATATCATCTCCACCAAACAGGACAAGCTTGCATCTGTTATAGTTTGGGAGAAAAATGTGTTCATTTCATGTATGCGCGAAATGCCTTAAAAATGGCTTTAAAATGGATTTGGAGCATGGAGACGATTATCTCGGGATTGCAAGATAACCAAACAAAAATTTTAGTGGATTTCTACTTATTTTATTAAATATCATCTCCACCAAACAGGACAAGCTTGCATGTGTTATAGTTTTGGAGAAAAATGTGTTCATTTCATGTATGCGCAAAATGCCTTTGAAATGGCTTTAAAATGGATTTGGAGCATGGAGACGATTATCTCGGGATTGCAATATAACCAAACAAAACTTTTAGTGGATTTCTACTTATTTTATTAAATATCATCTCCACCAAACAGGACAAGCTTGCATCTGTTATAGTTTTGGAGAAAAATGTGTTCATTTCATGTATGCGCGAAATGCCTTAAAAATGGCTTTAAAATGGATTTGGAGCATGGAGACGATTATCTCGGGATTGCAAGATAACCAAACAAAAATTTTAGTGGATTTCTACTTATTTTATTAAATATCATCTCCACCAAACAGGACAAGCTTGCATCTGTTATAGTTTTGGAGAAAAATGTGTTCATTTCATGTATGCGCGAAATGCCTTAAAAATGGCTTTAAAATGGATTTGGAGCATGGAGACGATTATCTCGGGATTGCAAGATAACCAAACAAAACTTTTAGTGGATTTCTACTTATTTTATTAAATATCATCTCCACCAAACAGGACAAGCTTGCATCTGTTATAGTTTTGGAGAAAAATGTGTTCATTTCATGTATGCGCGAAATGCCTTAAAAATGGCTTTAAAATGGATTTGGAGCATGGAGACGATTATCTCGGGATTGCAGGATAACCAAACAAAACTTTTAGTGGATTTCTACTTATTTTATTAAATATCATCTCCACCAAACAGGACAAGCTTGCATGTGTTATAGTTTTGGAGAAAAATGTGTTCATTTCATGTATGCGCAAAATGCCTTTGAAATGGCTTTAAAATGGATTTGGAGCATGGAGACGATTATCTCGGGATTGCAAGATAACCAAACAAAACTTTTAGTGGATTTCTACTTATTTTATTAAATATCATCTCCACCAAACAGGACAAGCTTGCATCTGTTATAGTTTTGAAGAAAAATGTGTTCATTTCATGTATGCGCGAAATGCCTTAAAAATGGCTTTAAAATGGATTTGGAGCATGGAGACGATTATCTCGGGATTGCAAGATAACCAAACAAAACTTTTAGTGGATTTCTACTTATTTTATTAAATATGATCTCCACCAAACAGGACAAGCTTGCATCTGTTATAGTTTTGGAGAAAAATGTGTTCATTTCATGTATGCGCGAAATGCCTTAAAAATGGCTTTAAAATGGATTTGGAGCATGGAGACGATTATCTCGGGATTGCAAGATAACCAAAGAAAACTTTTAGTGGATTTCTACTTATTTTATTAAATATCATCTCCACCAAACAGGACAAGCTTGCATCTGTTATAGTTTTGGAGAAAAATGTGTTCATTTCATGTATGCGCGAAATGCCTTAAAAATGGCTTTAAAATGGATTTGGAGCATGGAGACGATTATCTCGGGATTGCAAGATAACCAAACAAAACTTTTAGTGGATTTCTACTTATTTTATTAAATATGATCTCCACCAAACAGGACAAGCTTGCATCTGTTATAGTTTTGGAGAAAAATGTGTTCATTTCATGTATGCGCGAAATGCCTTAAAAATGGCTTTAAAATGGATTTGGAGCATGGAGACGATTATCTCGGGATTGCAAGATAACCAAACAAAACTTTTAGTGGATTTCTACTTATTTTATTAAATATCATCTCCACCAAACAGGACAAGCTTGCATCTGTTATAGTTTTGGAGAAAAATGTGTTCATTTCATGTATGCGCGAAATGCCTTAAAAATGGCTTTAAAATGGATTTGGAGCATGGAGACGATTATCTCGGGATTGCAAGATAACCAAACAAAACTTTTAGTGGATTTCTACTTATTTTATTAAATATCATCTCCACCAAACAGGACAAGCTTGCATCTGTTATAGTTTTGGAGAAAAATGTGTTCATTTCATGTATGCGCGAAATGCCTTAAAAATGGCTTTAAAATGGATTTGGAGCATGGAGACGATTATCTCGGGATTGCAAGATAACCAAACAAAACTTTTAGTGGATTTCTACTTATTTTATTAAATATCATCTCCACCAAACAGGACAAGCTTGCATCTGTTATAGTTTTGGAGAAAAATGTGTTCATTTCATGTATGCGCGAAATGCCTTAAAAATGGCTTTAAAATGGATTTGGAGCATGGAGACGATTATCTCGGGATTGCAAGATAACCAAACAAAACTTTTAGTGGATTTCTACTTATTTTATTAAATATCATCTCCACCAAACAGGACAAGCTTGCATCTGTTATAGTTTTGGAGAAAAATGTGTTCATTTCATGTATGCGCGAAATGCCTTAAAAATGGCTTTAAAATGGATTTGGAGCATGGAGACGATTATCTCGGGATTGCAAGATAACCAAACAAAACTTTTAGTGGATTTCTACTTATTTTTTTAAATATCATCTCCACCAAACAGGACAAGCTTGCATCTGTTATAGTTTTGGAGAAAATGTTTTCATTTCATGTATGCGCGAAATGCCTTAAAAATGGCTTTAAAATGGATTTGGAGCATGGAGACGATTATCTCGGGATTGCAAGATAACCAAACAAAACTTTTAGTGGATTTCTACTTATTTTATTAAATATCATCTCCACCAAACAGGACAAGCTTGCATCTGTTATAGTTTTGGAGAAAAATGTGTTCATTTCATGTATGCGCAAAATGCCTTAAAAATGGCTTTAAAATGGATTTGGAGCATGGAGACGATTATCTCGGGATTGCAAGATAACCAAACAAAACTTTTAGTGGATTTCTACTTATTTAATTAAATATCATCTCCACCAAACAGGACAAGCTTGCATGTGTTATAGTTTTGGAGAAAAATGTGTTCATTTCATGTATGCGCAAAATGCCTTTGAAATGGCTTTAAAATGGATTTGGAGCATGGAGACGATTATCTCGGGATTGCAAGATAACCAAACAAAACTTTTAGTAGATTTCTACTTATTTTATTAAATATCATCTCCACCAAACAGGACAAGCTTGCATCTGTTATAGTTTTGGAGAAAAATGTGTTCATTTCATGTATGCGCGAAATGCCTTAAAAATGGCTTTAAAATGGATTTGGAGCATGGAGACGATTATCTCGGGATTGCAAGATAACCAAACAAAACTTTTAGTGGATTTCTACTTATTTTATTAAATATCATCTCCACCAAACAGGACAAGCTTGCATCTGTTATAGTTTTGGAGAAAAATGTGTTCATTTCATGTATGCGCGAAATGCCTTAAAAATGGCTTTAAAATGGATTTGGAGCATGGAGACGATTATCTCGGGATTGCAAGATAACCAAACAAAACTTTTAGTGGATTTCTACTTATTTTATTAAATATCATCTCCACCAAACAGGACAAGCTTGCATCTGTTATAGTTTTGGAAAAAAATGTGTTCATTTCATGTATGCGCAAAATGCCTTTGAAATGGCTTTAAAATGGATTTGGAGCATGGAGACGATTATCTCGGGATTGCAAGATAACCAAACAAAACTTTTAGTGGATTTCTACTTATTTTATTAAATATCATCTCCACCAAACAGGACAAGCTTGCATCTGTTATAGTTTTGGAGAAAAATGTGTTCATTTCATGTATGCGCGAAATGCCTTAAAAATGGCTTTAAAATGGATTTGGAGCATGGAGACGATTATCTCGGGATTGCAAGATAACCAAACAAAACTTTTAGTGGATTTCTACTTATTTTATTAAATATCATCTCCACCAAACAGGACAAGCTTGCATCTGTTATAGTTTTGGAGAAAAATGTGTTCATTTCATGTATGCGCGAAATGCCTTAAAAATGGCTTTAAAATGGATTTGGAGCATGGAGACGATTATCTCGGGATTGCAAGATAACCAAACAAAACTTTTAGTGGATTTCTACTTATTTTATTAAATATCATCTCCACCAAACAGGACAAGCTTGCATCTGTTATAGTTTTGGAGAAAAATGTGTTCATTTCATGTATGCGCAAAATGCCTTAAAAATGGCTTTAAAATGGATTTGGAACATGGAGACGATTATCTCGGGATTGCAAGATAACCAAACAAAACTTTTAGTGGATTTCTACTTATTTTATTAAATATCATCTCCACCAAACAGGACAAGCTTGCATGTGTTATAGTTTTGGAGAAAAATGTGTTCATTTCATGTATGCGCAAAATGCCTTTGAAATGGCTTTAAAATGGATTTGGAGCATGGAGACGATTATCTCAGGATGGCAATATAAACAAACGAAACTTTTAGTAGATTTCTACTTATTTTATTAAATATTATCTCCACCAAACAGGACAAGTTTGCATCTGTTATAGTTTTGGAGAAAAATGTGTTCATTTCATGTATGCGCGAAATGCCTTAAAAATGGCTTTACAATGGATTTGGAGCATGGAGACGATTATCTCGGGATTGCAAGATAACCAAACAAAACTTTTAGTGGATTTCTACTTATTTTATTAAATATCATCTCCACCAAACAGGACAAGCTTGCATCTGTTATAGTTTTGGAGAAAAATGTGTTCATTTCATGTATGCGCGAAATGCCTTAAAAATGGCTTTAAAATGGATTTGGAGCATGGAGACGATTATCTCGGGATTGCAATATAACCAAACAAAACTTTTAGTGGATTTCTACTTATTTTATTAAATATCATCTCCACCAAACAGGACAAGCTTGCATCTGTTATAGTTTTGGAGAAAAATGTGTTCATTTCATGTATGCGCGAAATGCCTTAAAAATGGCTTTAAAATGGATTTGGAGCATGGAGACGATTATCTCGGGATTGCAAGATAACCAAACAAAAATTTTAGTGGATTTCTACTTATTTTATTAAATATCATCTCCACCAAACAGGACAAGCTTGCATCTGTTATAGTTTGGGAGAAAAATGTGTTCATTTCATGTATGCGCGAAATGCCTTAAAAATGGCTTTAAAATGGATTTGGAGCATGGAGACGATTATCTCGGGATTGCAAGATAACCAAACAAAACTTTTAGTGGATTTCTACTTATTTTATTAAATATCATCTCCACCAAACAGAACAAGCTTGCATCTGTTATAGTTTTGGAGAAAAATGTGTTCATTTCATGTATGCGCGAAATGCCTTAAAAATGGCTTTAAAATGGATTTGGAGCATGGAGACGATTATCTCGGGATTGCAAGATAACCAAACAAAACTTTTAGTGGATTTCTACTTATTTTATTAAATATCATCTCCACCAAACAGGACAAGCTTGCATGTGTTATAGTTTTGGAGAAAAATGTGTTCATTTCATGTATGCGCAAAATGCCTTTGAAATGGCTTTAAAATGGATTTGGAGCATGGAGACGATTATCTCGGGATTGCAATATAACCAAACAAAACTTTTAGTGGATTTCTACTTATTTTATTAAATATCATCTCCACCAAACAGGACAAGCTTGCATCTGTTATAGTTTTGGAGAAAAATGTGTTCATTTCATGTATGCGCGAAATGCCTTAAAAATGGCTTTAAAATGGATTTGGAGCATGGAGACGATTATCTCGGGATTGCAAGATAACCAAACAAAAATTTTAGTGGATTTCTACTTATTTTATTAAATATCATCTCCACCAAACAGGACAAGCTTGCATCTGTTATAGTTTTGGAGAAAAATGTGTTCATTTCATGTATGCGCGAAATGCCTTAAAAATGGCTTTAAAATGGATTTGGAGCATGGAGACGATTATCTCGGGATTGCAAGATAACCAAACAAAACTTTTAGTGGATTTCTACTTATTTTATTAAATATCATCTCCACCAAACAGGACAAGCTTGCATCTGTTATAGTTTTGGAGAAAAATGTGTTCATTTCATGTATGCGCGAAATGCCTTAAAAATGGCTTTAAAATGGATTTGGAGCATGGAGACGATTATCTCGGGATTGCAGGATAACCAAACAAAACTTTTAGTGGATTTCTACTTATTTTATTAAATATCATCTCCACCAAACAGGACAAGCTTGCATGTGTTATAGTTTTGGAGAAAAATGTGTTCATTTCATGTATGCGCAAAATGCCTTTGAAATGGCTTTAAAATGGATTTGGAGCATGGAGACGATTATCTCGGGATTGCAAGATAACCAAACAAAACTTTTAGTGGATTTCTACTTATTTTATTAAATATCATCTCCACCAAACAGGACAAGCTTGCATCTGTTATAGTTTTGAAGAAAAATGTGTTCATTTCATGTATGCGCGAAATGCCTTAAAAATGGCTTTAAAATGGATTTGGAGCATGGAGACGATTATCTCGGGATTGCAAGATAACCAAACAAAACTTTTAGTGGATTTCTACTTATTTTATTAAATATGATCTCCACCAAACAGGACAAGCTTGCATCTGTTATAGTTTTGGAGAAAAATGTGTTCATTTCATGTATGCGCGAAATGCCTTAAAAATGGCTTTAAAATGGATTTGGAGCATGGAGACGATTATCTCGGGATTGCAAGATAACCAAAGAAAACTTTTAGTGGATTTCTACTTATTTTATTAAATATCATCTCCACCAAACAGGACAAGCTTGCATCTGTTATAGTTTTGGAGAAAAATGTGTTCATTTCATGTATGCGCGAAATGCCTTAAAAATGGCTTTAAAATGGATTTGGAGCATGGAGACGATTATCTCGGGATTGCAAGATAACCAAACAAAACTTTTAGTGGATTTCTACTTATTTTATTAAATATCATCTCCACCAAACAGGACAAGCTTGCATCTGTTATAGTTTTGGAGAAAAATGTGTTCATTTCATGTATGCGCGAAATGCCTTAAAAATGGCTTTAAAATGGATTTGGAGCATGGAGACGATTATCTCGGGATTGCAAGATAACCAAACAAAACTTTTAGTGGATTTCTACTTATTTTATTAAATATCATCTCCACCAAACAGGACAAGCTTGCATGTGTTATAGTTTTGGAGAAAAATGTGTTCATTTCATGTATGCGCAAAATGCCTTTGAAATGGCTTTAAAATGGATTTGGAGCATGGAGACGATTATCTCGGGATTGCAAGATAACCAAACAAAACTTTTAGTAGATTTCTACTTATTTTATTAAATATCATCTCCACCAAACAGGACAAGCTTGCATCTGTTATAGTTTGGGAGAAAAATGTGTTCATTTCATGTATGCGCGAAATGCCTTAAAAATGGCTTTAAAATGGATTTGGAGCATGGAGACGATTATCTCGGGATTGCAAGATAACCAAACAAAACTTTTAGTGGATTTCTACTTATTTTATTAAATATCATCTCCACCAAACAGAACAAGCTTGCATCTGTTATAGTTTTGGAGAAAAATGTGTTCATTTCATGTATGCGCGAAATGCCTTAAAAATGGCTTTAAAATGGATTTGGAGCATGGAGACGATTATCTCGGGATTGCAAGATAACCAAACAAAACTTTTAGTGGATTTCTACTTATTTTATTAAATATCATCTCCACCAAACAGGACAAGCTTGCATGTGTTATAGTTTTGGAGAAAAATGTGTTCATTTCATGTATGCGCAAAATGCCTTTGAAATGGCTTTAAAATGGATTTGGAGCATGGAGACGATTATCTCGGGATTGCAATATAACCAAACAAAACTTTTAGTGGATTTCTACTTATTTTATTAAATATCATCTCCACCAAACAGGACAAGCTTGCATCTGTTATAGTTTTGGAGAAAAATGTGTTCATTTCATGTATGCGCGAAATGCCTTAAAAATGGCTTTAAAATGGATTTGGAGCATGGAGACGATTATCTCGGGATTGCAAGATAACCAAACAAAAATTTTAGTGGATTTCTACTTATTTTATTAAATATCATCTCCACCAAACAGGACAAGCTTGCATCTGTTATAGTTTTGGAGAAAAATGTGTTCATTTCATGTATGCGCGAAATGCCTTAAAAATGGCTTTAAAATGGATTTGGAGCATGGAGACGATTATCTCGGGATTGCAAGATAACCAAACAAAACTTTTAGTGGATTTCTACTTATTTTATTAAATATCATCTCCACCAAACAGGACAAGCTTGCATCTGTTATAGTTTTGGAGAAAAATGTGTTCATTTCATGTATGCGCGAAATGCCTTAAAAATGGCTTTAAAATGGATTTGGAGCATGGAGACGATTATCTCGGGATTGCAGGATAACCAAACAAAACTTTTAGTGGATTTCTACTTATTTTATTAAATATCATCTCCACCAAACAGGACAAGCTTGCATGTGTTATAGTTTTGGAGAAAAATGTGTTCATTTCATGTATGCGCAAAATGCCTTTGAAATGGCTTTAAAATGGATTTGGAGCATGGAGACGATTATCTCGGGATTGCAAGATAACCAAACAAAACTTTTAGTGGATTTCTACTTATTTTATTAAATATCATCTCCACCAAACAGGACAAGCTTGCATCTGTTATAGTTTTGAAGAAAAATGTGTTCATTTCATGTATGCGCGAAATGCCTTAAAAATGGCTTTAAAATGGATTTGGAGCATGGAGACGATTATCTCGGGATTGCAAGATAACCAAACAAAACGTTTAGTGGATTTCTACTTATTTTATTAAATATGATCTCCACCAAACAGGACAAGCTTGCATCTGTTATAGTTTTGGAGAAAAATGTGTTCATTTCATGTATGCGCGAAATGCCTTAAAAATGGCTTTAAAATGGATTTGGAGCATGGAGACGATTATCTCGGGATTGCAAGATAACCAAAGAAAACTTTTAGTGGATTTCTACTTATTTTATTAAATATCATCTCCACCAAACAGGACAAGCTTGCATCTGTTATAGTTTTGGAGAAAAATGTGTTCATTTCATGTATGCGCGAAATGCCTTAAAAATGGCTTTAAAATGGATTTGGAGCATGGAGACGATTATCTCGGGATTGCAAGATAACCAAACAAAACTTTTAGTGGATTTCTACTTATTTTATTAAATATCATCTCCACCAAACAGGACAAGCTTGCATCTGTTATAGTTTTGGAGAAAAATGTGTTCATTTCATGTATGCGCGAAATGCCTTAAAAATGGCTTTAAAATGGATTTGGAGCATGGAGACGATTATCTCGGGATTGCAAGATAACCAAACAAAACTTTTAGTGGATTTCTACTTATTTTATTAAATATCATCTCCACCAAACAGGACAAGCTTGCATCTGTTATAGTTTTGGAGAAAAATGTGTTCATTTCATGTATGCGCGAAATGCCTTAAAAATGGCTTTAAAATGGATTTGGAGCATGGAGACGATTATCTCGGGATTGCAAGATAACCAAACAAAACTTTTAGTGGATTTCTACTTATTTTATTAAATATCATCTCCACCAAACAGGACAAGTTTGCATCTGTTATAGTTTTGGAGAAAAATGTGTTCATTTCATGTATGCGCGAAATGCCTTAAAAATGGCTTTAAAATGGATTTGGAGCATGGAGACGATTATCTCGGGATTGCAAGATAACCAAACAAAACTTTTAGTGGATTTCTACTTATTTTATTAAATATCATCTCCACCAAACAGGACAAGCTTGCATCTGTTATAGTTTTGGAGAAAAATGTGTTCATTTCATGTATGCGCGAAATGCCTTTGAAATGGCTTTAAAATGGATTTGGAGCATGGAGACGATTATCTCGGGATTGCAAGATAACCAAACAAAACTTTTAGTGGATTTCTACTTATTTTATTAAATATCATCTCCACCAAACAGGACAAGCTTGCATGTGTTATAGTTTTGGAGAAAAATGTGTTCATTTCATGTATGCGCAAAATGCCTTTGAAATGGCTTTAAAATGGATTTGGAGCATGGAGACGATTATCTCAGGATGGCAATATAAACAAACGAAACTTTTAGTAGATTTCTACTTATTTTATTAAATATTATCTCCACCAAACAGGACAAGCTTGCATCTGTTATAGTTTTGGAGAAAAATGTGTTCATTTCATGTATGCGCGAAATGCCTTAAAAATGGCTTTAAAATGGATTTGGAGCATGGAGACGATTATCTCGGGATTGCAAGATAACCAAACAAAACTTTTAGTGGATTTCTACTTATTTTATTAAATATCATCTCCACCAAACAGGACAAGCTTGCATCTGTTATAGTTTTGGAGAAAAATGTGTTCATTTCATGTATGCGCGAAATGCCTTAAAAATGGCTTTAAAATGGATTTGGAGCATGGAGACGATTATCTCGGGATTGCAATATAACCAAACAAAACTTTTAGTGGATTTCTACTTATTTTATTAAATATCATCTCCACCAAACAGGACAAGCTTGCATCTGTTATAGTTTTGGAGAAAAATGTGTTCATTTCATGTATGCGCGAAATGCCTTAAAAATGGCTTTAAAATGGATTTGGAGCATGGAGACGATTATCTCGGGATTGCAAGATAACCAAACAAAAATTTTAGTGGATTTCTACTTATTTTATTAAATATCATCTCCACCAAACAGGACAAGCTTGCATCTGTTATAGTTTTGGAGAAAAATGTGTTCATTTCATGTATGCGCGAAATGCCTTAAAAATGGCTTTAAAATGGATTTGGAGCATGGAGACGATTATCTCGGGATTGCAAGATAACCAAACAAAACTTTTAGTGGATTTCTACTTATTTTATTAAATATCATCTCCACCAAACAGGACAAGCTTGCATCTGTTATAGTTTTGGAGAAAAATGTGTTCATTTCATGTATGCGCGAAATGCCTTAAAAATGGCTTTAAAATGGATTTGGAGCATGGAGACGATTATCTCGGGATTGCAAGATAACCAAACAAAACTTTTAGTGGATTTCTACTTATTTTATTAAATATCATCTCCACCAAACAGGACAAGCTTGCATGTGTTATAGTTTTGGAGAAAAATGTGTTCATTTCATGTATGCGCAAAATGCCTTTGAAATGGCTTTAAAATGGATTTGGAGCATGGAGACGATTATCTCGGGATTGCAAGATAACCAAACAAAACTTTTAGTAGATTTCTACTTATTTTATTAAATATCATCTCCACCAAACAGGACAAGCTTGCATCTGTTATAGTTTTGGAGAAAAATGTGTTCATTTCATGTATGCGCGAAATGCCTTAAAAATGGCTTTAAAATGGATTTGGAGCATGGAGACGATTATCTCGGGATTGCAAGATAACCAAACAAAACTTTTAGTGGATTTCTACTTATTTTATTAAATATCATCTCCACCAAACAGGACAAGCTTGCATCTGTTATAGTTTTGGAGAAAAATGTGTTCATTTCATGTATGCGCGAAATGCCTTAAAAATGGCTTTAAAATGGATTTGGAGCATGGAGACGATTATCTCGGGATTGCAAGATAACCAAACAAAACTTTTAGTGGATTTCTACTTATTTTATTAAATATCATCTCCACCAAACAGGACAAGCTTGCATCTGTTATAGTTTTGGAGAAAAATGTGTTCATTTCATGTATGCGCGAAATGCCTTAAAAATGGCTTTAAAATGGATTTGGAGCATGGAGACGATTATCTCGGGATTGCAAGATAACCAAACAAAACTTTTAGTGGATTTCTACTTATTTTATTAAATATCATCTCCACCAAACAGGACAAGCTTGCATGTGTTATAGTTTTGGAGAAAAATGTGTTCATTTCATGTATGCGCAAAATGCCTTTGAAATGGCTTTAAAATGGATTTGGAGCATGGAGACGATTATCTCAGGATGGCAATATAAACAAACGAAACTTTTAGTAGATTTCTACTTATTTTATTAAATATTATATCCACCAAACAGGACAAGCTTGCATCTGTTATAGTTTTGGAGAAAAATGTGTTCATTTCATGTATGCGCGAAATGCCTTAAAAATGGCTTTAAAATGGATTTGGAGCATGGAGACGATTATCTCGGGATTGCAATATAACCAAACAAAACTTTTAGTGGCTTTCTACTTATTTTATTAAATATCATCTCCACCAAACAGGAAAAGCTTGCATCTGTTATAGTTTTGGAGAAAAATGTGTTCATTTCATGTATGCGCGAAATGCCTTAAAAATGGCTTTAAAATGGATTTGGAGCATGGAGACAATTATCTCGGGATTGCAAGATAACCAAACAAAACTTTTAGTGGATTTCTACTTATTTTATTAAATATCATCTCCACCAAACAGGACAAGCTTGCATGTGTTATAGTTTTGGAGAAAAATGTGTTCATTTCATGTATGCGCAAAATGCCTTTGAAATGGCTTTAAAATGGATTTGGAGCATGGAGACGATTATCTCAGGATGGCAATATAAACAAACGAAACTTTTAGTAGATTTCTACTTATTTTATTAAATATTATCTCCACCAAACAGGACAAGCTTGCATCTGTTATAGTTTTGGAGAAAAATGTGTTCATTTCATGTATGCGCGAAATGCCTTAAAAATGGCTTTAAAATGGATTTGGAGCATGGAGACGATTATCTCGGGATTGCAATATAACCAAACAAAACTTTTAGTGGATTTCTACTTATTTTATTAAATATCATCTCCACCAAACAGGACAAGCTTGCATCTGTTATAGTTTTGGAGAAAAATGTGTTCATTTCATGTATGCGCGAAATGCCTTAAAAATGGCTTTAAAATGGATTTGGAGCATGTAGACGATTATCTCGGGATTGCAAGATAACCAAACAAAAATTTTAGTGGATTTCTACTTATTTTATTAAATATCATCTCCACCAAACAGGACAAGCTTGCATCTGTTATAGTTTTGGAGAAAAATGTGTTCATTTCATGTATGCGCGAAATGCCTTAAAAATGGCTTTAAAATGGATTTGGAGCATGGAGACGATTATCTCGGGATTGCAAGATAACCAAACAAAAATTTTAGTGGATTTCTACTTATTTTATTAAATATCATCTCCACCAAACAGGACAAGCTTGCATCTGTTATAGTTTTGGAGAAAAATGTGTTCATTTCATGTATGCGCGAAATGCCTTAAAAATGGCTTTAAAATGGATTTGGAGCATGGAGACGATTATCTCGGGATTGCAAGATAACCAAACAAAACTTTTAGTGGATTTCTACTTATTTTATTAAATATCATCTCCACCAAACAGGACAAGCTTGCATGTGTTATAGTTTTGGAAAAAAATGTGTTCATTTCATGTATGCGCAAAATGCCTTTGAAATGGCTTTAAAATGGATTTGGAGCATGGAGACGATTATCTCGGGATTGCAAGATAACCAAACAAAACTTTTAGTGGATTTCTACTTATTTTATTAAATATCATCTCCACCAAACAGGACAAGCTTGCATCTGTTATAGTTTTGGAGAAAAATGTGTTCATTTCATGTATGCGCGAAATGCCTTAAAAATGGCTTTAAAATGGATTTGGAGCATGGAGACGATTATCTCGGGATTGCAAGATAACCAAACAAAAATTTTAGTGGATTTCTACTTATTTTATTAAATATCATCTCCACCAAACAGGACAAGCTTGCATCTGTTATAGTTTTGGAGAAAAATGTGTTCATTTCATGTATGCGCGAAATGCCTTAAAAATGGCTTTAAAATGGATTTGGAGCATGGAGACGATTATCTCGGGATTGCAAGATAACCAAACAAAACTTTTAGTGGATTTCTACTTATTTTATTAAATATCATCTCCACCAAACAGGACAAGCTTGCATCTGTTATAGTTTTGGAGAAAAATGTGTTCATTTCATGTATGCGCGAAATGCCTTAAAAATGGCTTTAAAATGGATTTGGAGCATGGAGACGATTATCTCGGGATTGCAAGATAACCAAACAAAACTTTTAGTGGATTTCTACTTATTTTATTAAATATCATCTCCACCAAACAGGACAAGCTTGCATGTGTTATAGTTTTGGAGAAAAATGTGTTCATTTCATGTATGCGCAAAATGCCTTTGAAATGGCTTTAAAATGGATTTGGAGCATGGAGACGATTATCTCGGGATTGCAAGATAACGAAACAAAACTTTTAGTAGATTTCTACTTATTTTATTAAATATCATCTCCACCAAACAGGACAAGCTTGCATCTGTTATAGTTTTGGAGAAAAATGTGTTCATTTCATGTATGCGCGAAATGCCTTAAAAATGGCTTTAAAATGGATTTGGAGCATGGAGACGATTATCTCGGGATTGCAAGATAACCAAACAAAACTTTTAGTGGATTTCTACTTATTTTATTAAATATCATCTCCACCAAACAGGACAAGCTTGCATCTGTTATAGTTTTGGAGAAAAATGTGTTCATTTCATGTATGCGCGAAATGCCTTAAAAATGGCTTTAAAATGGATTTGGAGCATGGAGACGATTATCTCGGGATTGCAAGATAACCAAACAAAACTTTTAGTGGATTTCTACTTATTTTATTAAATATCATCTCCACCAAACAGGACAAGCTTGCATCTGTTATAGTTTTGGAGAAAAATGTGTTCATTTCATGTATGCGCGAAATGCCTTAAAAATGGCTTTAAAATGGATTTGGAGCATGGAGACGATTATCTCGGGATTGCAAGATAACCAAACAAAACTTTTAGTGGATTTCTACTTATTTTATTAAATATCATCTCCACCAAACAGGACAAGCTTGCATCTGTTATAGTTTTGGAGAAAAATGTGTTCATTTCATGTATGCGCAAAATGCCTTTGAAATGGCTTTAAAATGGATTTGGAGCATGGAGACGATTATCTCAGGATGGCAATATAAACAAACGAAACTTTTAGTAGATTTCTACTTATTTTATTAAATATTATATCCACCAAACAGGACAAGCTTGCATCTGTTATAGTTTTGGAGAAAAATGTGTTCATTTCATGTATGCGCGAAATGCCTTAAAAATGGCTTTAAAATGGATTTGGAGCATGGAGACGATTATCTCGGGATTGCAATATAACCAAACAAAACTTTTAGTGGCTTTCTACTTATTTTATTAAATATCATCTCCACCAAACAGGACAAGCTTGCATCTGTTATAGTTTTGGAGAAAAATGTGTTCATTTCATGTATGCGCGAAATGCCTTAAAAATGGCTTTAAAATGGATTTGGAGCATGGAGACAATTATCTCGGGATTGCAAGATTACCAAACAAAACTTTTAGTGGATTTCTACTTATTTTATTAAATATCATCTCCACCAAACAGGACAAGCTTGCATGTGTTATAGTTTTGGAGAAAAATGTGTTCATTTCATGTATGCGCAAAATGCCTTTGAAATGGCTTTAAAATGGATTTGGAGCATGGAGACGATTATCTCAGGATGGCAATATAAACAAACGAAACTTTTAGTAGATTTCTACTTATTTTATTAAATATTATCTCCACCAAACAGGACAAGCTTGCATCTGTTATAGTTTTGGAGAAAAATGTGTTCATTTCATGTATGCGCGAAATGCCTTAAAAATGGCTTTAAAATGGATTTGGAGCATGGAGACGATTATCTCGGGATTGCAATATAACCAAACAAAACTTTTAGTGGATTTCTACTTATTTTATTAAATATCATCTCCACCAAACAGGACAAGCTTGCATCTGTTATAGTTTTGGAGAAAAATGTGTTCATTTCATGTATGCGCGAAATGCCTTAAAAATGGCTTTAAAATGGATTTGGAGCATGTAGACGATTATCTCGGGATTGCAAGATAACCAAACAAAAATTTTAGTGGATTTCTACTTATTTTATTAAATATCATCTCCACCAAACAGGACAAGCTTGCATCTGTTATAGTTTTGGAGAAAAATGTGTTCATTTCATGTATGCGCGAAATGCCTTAAAAATGGCTTTAAAATGGATTTGGAGCATGGAGATGATTATCTCGGGATTGCAAGATAACCAAACAAAAATTTTAGTGGATTTCTACTTATTTTATTAAATATCATCTCCACCAAACAGGACAAGCTTGCATCTGTTATAGTTTTGGAGAAAAATGTGTTCATTTCATGTATGCGCGAAATGCCTTAAAAATGGCTTTAAAATGGATTTGGAGCATGGAGACGATTATCTCGGGATTGCAAGATAACCAAACAAAACTTTTAGTGGATTTCTACTTATTTTATTAAATATCATCTCCACCAAACAGGACAAGCTTGCATGTGTTATAGTTTTGGAAAAAAATGTGTTCATTTCATGTATGCGCAAAATGCCTTTGAAATGGCTTTAAAATGGATTTGGAGCATGGAGACGATTATCTCGGGATTGCAAGATAACCAAACAAAACTTTTAGTGGATTTCTACTTATTTTATTAAATATCATCTCCACCAAACAGGACAAGCTTGCATCTGTTATAGTTTTGGAGAAAAATGTGTTCATTTCATGTATGCGCGAAATGCCTTAAAAATGGCTTTAAAATGGATTTGGAGCATGGAGACGATTATCTCGGGATTGCAAGATAACCAAACAAAACTTTTAGTGGATTTCTACTTATTTTATTAAATATCATCTCCACCAAACAGGACAAGCTTGCATCTGTTATAGTTTTGGAGAAAAATGTGTTCATTTCATGTATGCGCGAAATGCCTTAAAAATGGCTTTAAAATGGATTTGGAGCATGGAGACGATTATCTCGGGATTGCAAGATAACCAAACAAAACTTTTAGTGGATTTCTACTTATTTTATTAAATATCATCTCCACCAAACAGGACAAGCTTGCATCTGTTATAGTTTTGGAGAAAAATGTGTTCATTTCATGTATGCGCAAAATGCCTTAAAAATGGCTTTAAAATGGATTTGGAGCATGGAGACGATTATCTCGGGATTGCAAGATAACCAAACAAAACTTTTAGTGGATTTCTACTTATTTTATTAAATATCATCTCCACCAAACAGGACAAGCTTGCATGTGTTATAGTTTTGGAGAAAAATGTGTTCATTTCATGTATGCGCAAAATGCCTTTGAAATGGCTTTAAAATGGATTTGGAGCATGGAGACGATTATCTCAGGATGGCAATATAAACAAACGAAACTTTTAGTAGATTTCTACTTATTTTATTAAATATTATCTCCACCAAACAGGACAAGCTTGCATCTGTTATAGTTTTGGAGAAAAATGTGTTCATTTCATGTATGCGCGAAATGCCTTAAAAATGGCTTTAAAATGGATTTGGAGCATGGAGACGATTATCTCGGGATTGCAAGATAACCAAACAAAACTTTTAGTGAATTTCTACTTATTTTATTAAATATCATCTCCACCAAACAGGACAAGCTTGCATCTGTTATAGTTTTGGAGAAAAATGTGTTCATTTCATGTATGCGCGAAATGCCTTAAAAATGGCTTTAAAATGGATTTGGAGCATGGAGACGATTATCTCGGGATTGCAATATAACCAAACAAAACTTTTAGTGGATTTCTACTTATTTTATTAAATATCATCTCCACCAAACAGGACAAGCTTGCATCTGTTATAGTTTTGGAGAAAAATGTGTTCATTTCATGTATGCGCGAAATGCCTTAAAAATGGCTTTAAAATGGATTTGGAGCATGGAGACGATTATCTCGGGATTGCAAGATAACCAAACAAAAATTTTAGTGGATTTCTACTTATTTTATTAAATATCATCTCCACCAAACAGGACAAGCTTGCATCTGTTATAGTTTGGGAGAAAAATGTGTTCATTTCATGTATGCGCGAAATGCCTTAAAAATGGCTTTAAAATGGATTTGGAGCATGGAGACGATTATCTCGGGATTGCAAGATAACCAAACAAAACTTTTAGTGGATTTCTACTTATTTTATTAAATATCATCTCCACCAAACAGGACAAGCTTGCATCTGTTATAGTTTGGGAGAAAAATGTGTTCATTTCATGTATGCGCGAAATGCCTTAAAAATGGCTTTAAAATGGATTTGGAGCATGGAGACGATTATCTCGGGATTGCAAGATAACCAAACAAAAATTTTAGTGGATTTCTACTTATTTTATTAAATATCATCTCCACCAAACAGGACAAGCTTGCATGTGTTATAGTTTTGGAGAAAAATGTGTTCATTTCATGTATGCGCAAAATGCCTTTGAAATGGCTTTAAAATGGATTTGGAGCATGGAGACGATTATCTCGGGATTGCAATATAACCAAACAAAACTTTTAGTGGATTTCTACTTATTTTATTAAATATCATCTCCACCAAACAGGACAAGCTTGCATCTGTTATAGTTTTGGAGAAAAATGTGTTCATTTCATGTATGCGCGAAATGCCTTAAAAATGGCTTTAAAATGGATTTGGAGCATGGAGACGATTATCTCGGGATTGCAAGATAACCAAACAAAAATTTTAGTGGATTTCTACTTATTTTATTAAATATCATCTCCACCAAACAGGACAAGCTTGCATCTGTTATAGTTTTGGAGAAAAATGTGTTCATTTCATGTATGCGCGAAATGCCTTAAAAATGGCTTTAAAATGGATTTGGAGCATGGAGACGATTATCTCGGGATTGCAAGATAACCAAACAAAACTTTTAGTGGATTTCTACTTATTTTATTAAATATCATCTCCACCAAACAGGACAAGCTTGCATCTGTTATAGTTTTGGAGAAAAATGTGTTCATTTCATGTATGCGCGAAATGCCTTAAAAATGGCTTTAAAATGGATTTGGAGCATGGAGACGATTATCTCGGGATTGCAGGATAACCAAACAAAACTTTTAGTGGATTTCTACTTATTTTATTAAATATCATCTCCACCAAACAGGACAAGCTTGCATGTGTTATAGTTTTGGAGAAAAATGTGTTCATTTCATGTATGCGCAAAATGCCTTTGAAATGGCTTTAAAATGGATTTGGAGCATGGAGACGATTATCTCGGGATTGCAAGATAACCAAACAAAACTTTTAGTGGATTTCTACTTATTTTATTAAATATCATCTCCACCAAACAGGACAAGCTTGCATCTGTTATAGTTTTGAAGAAAAATGTGTTCATTTCATGTATGCGCGAAATGCCTTAAAAATGGCTTTAAAATGGATTTGGAGCATGGAGACGATTATCTCGGGATTGCAAGATAACCAAACAAAACTTTTAGTGGATTTCTACTTATTTTATTAAATATGATCTCCACCAAACAGGACAAGCTTGCATCTGTTATAGTTTTGGAGAAAAATGTGTTCATTTCATGTATGCGCGAAATGCCTTAAAAATGGCTTTAAAATGGATTTGGAGCATGGAGACGATTATCTCGGGATTGCAAGATAACCAAAGAAAACTTTTAGTGGATTTCTACTTATTTTATTAAATATCATCTCCACCAAACAGGACAAGCTTGCATCTGTTATAGTTTTGGAGAAAAATGTGTTCATTTCATGTATGCGCGAAATGCCTTAAAAATGGCTTTAAAATGGATTTGGAGCATGGAGACGATTATCTCGGGATTGCAAGATAACCAAACAAAACTTTTAGTGGATTTCTACTTATTTTATTAAATATGATCTCCACCAAACAGGACAAGCTTGCATCTGTTATAGTTTTGGAGAAAAATGTGTTCATTTCATGTATGCGCGAAATGCCTTAAAAATGGCTTTAAAATGGATTTGGAGCATGGAGACGATTATCTCGGGATTGCAAGATAACCAAACAAAACTTTTAGTGGATTTCTACTTATTTTATTAAATATCATCTCCACCAAACAGGACAAGCTTGCATCTGTTATAGTTTTGGAGAAAAATGTGTTCATTTCATGTATGCGCGAAATGCCTTAAAAATGGCTTTAAAATGGATTTGGAGCATGGAGACGATTATCTCGGGATTGCAAGATAACCAAACAAAACTTTTAGTGGATTTCTACTTATTTTATTAAATATCATCTCCACCAAACAGGACAAGCTTGCATCTGTTATAGTTTTGGAGAAAAATGTGTTCATTTCATGTATGCGCGAAATGCCTTAAAAATGGCTTTAAAATGGATTTGGAGCATGGAGACGATTATCTCGGGATTGCAAGATAACCAAACAAAACTTTTAGTGGATTTCTACTTATTTTATTAAATATCATCTCCACCAAACAGGACAAGCTTGCATCTGTTATAGTTTTGGAGAAAAATGTGTTCATTTCATGTATGCGCGAAATGCCTTAAAAATGGCTTTAAAATGGATTTGGAGCATGGAGACGATTATCTCGGGATTGCAAGATAACCAAACAAAACTTTTAGTGGATTTCTACTTATTTTATTAAATATCATCTCCACCAAACAGGACAAGCTTGCATCTGTTATAGTTTTGGAGAAAAATGTGTTCATTTCATGTATGCGCGAAATGCCTTAAAAATGGCTTTAAAATGGATTTGGAGCATGTAGACGATTATCTCGGGATTGCAAGATAACCAAACAAAACTTTTAGTGGATTTCTACTTATTTTTTTAAATATCATCTCCACCAAACAGGACAAGCTTGCATCTGTTATAGTTTTGGAGAAAATGTTTTCATTTCATGTATGCGCGAAATGCCTTAAAAATGGCTTTAAAATGGATTTGGAGCATGGAGACGATTATCTCGGGATTGCAAGATAACCAAACAAAACTTTTAGTGGATTTCTACTTATTTTATTAAATATCATCTCCACCAAACAGGACAAGCTTGCATCTGTTATAGTTTTGGAGAAAAATGTGTTCATTTCATGTATGCGCAAAATGCCTTAAAAATGGCTTTAAAATGGATTTGGAGCATGGAGACGATTATCTCGGGATTGCAAGATAACCAAACAAAACTTTTAGTGGATTTCTACTTATTTAATTAAATATCATCTCCACCAAACAGGACAAGCTTGCATGTGTTATAGTTTTGGAGAAAAATGTGTTCATTTCATGTATGCGCAAAATGCCTTTGAAATGGCTTTAAAATGGATTTGGAGCATGGAGACGATTATCTCGGGATTGCAAGATAACCAAACAAAACTTTTAGTAGATTTCTACTTATTTTATTAAATATCATCTCCACCAAACAGGACAAGCTTGCATCTGTTATAGTTTTGGAGAAAAATGTGTTCATTTCATGTATGCGCGAAATGCCTTAAAAATGGCTTTTAAATGGATTTGGAGCATGGAGACGATTATCTCGGGATTGCAAGATAACCAAACAAAACTTTTAGTGGATTTCTACTTATTTTATTAAATATCATCTCCACCAAACAGGACAAGCTTGCATCTGTTATAGTTTTGGAGAAAAATGTGTTCATTTCATGTATGCGCGAAATGCCTTAAAAATGGCTTTAAAATGGATTTGGAGCATGGAGACGATTATCTCGGGATTGCAAGATAACCAAACAAAACTTTTAGTGGATTTCTACTTATTTTATTAAATATCATCTCCACCAAACAGGACAAGCTTGCATCTGTTATAGTTTTGGAGAAAAATGTGTTCATTTCATGTATGCGCGAAATGCCTTAAAAATGGCTTTAAAATGGATTTGGAGCATGGAGACGATTATCTCGGGATTGCAAGATAACCAAACAAAACTTTTAGTGGATTTCTACTTATTTTATTAAATATCATCTCCACCAAACAGGACAAGCTTGCATGTGTTATAGTTTTGGAGAAAAATGTGTTCATTTCATGTATGCGCAAAATGCCTTTGAAATGGCTTTAAAATGGATTTGGAGCATGGAGACGATTATCTCAGGATGGCAATATAAACAAACGAAACTTTTAGTAGATTTCTACTTATTTTATTAAATATTATATCCACCAAACAGGACAAGCTTGCATCTGTTATAGTTTTGGAGAAAAATGTGTTCATTTCATGTATGCGCGAAATGCCTTAAAAATGGCTTTAAAATGGATTTGGAGCATGGAGACGATTATCTCGGGATTGCAATATAACCAAACAAAACTTTTAGTGGCTTTCTACTTATTTTATTAAATATCATCTCCACCAAACAGGACAAGCTTGCATCTGTTATAGTTTTGGAGAAAAATGTGTTCATTTCATGTATGCGCGAAATGCCTTAAAAATGGCTTTAAAATGGATTTGGAGCATGGAGACAATTATCTCGGGATTGCAAGATAACCAAACAAAACTTTTAGTGGATTTCTACTTATTTTATTAAATATCATCTCCACCAAACAGGACAAGCTTGCATGTGTTATAGTTTTGGAGAAAAATGTGTTCATTTCATGTATGCGCAAAATGCCTTTGAAATGGCTTTAAAATGGATTTGGAGCATGGAGACGATTATCTCAGGATGGCAATATAAACAAACGAAACTTTTAGTAGATTTCTACTTATTTTATTAAATATTATCTCCACCAAACAGGACAAGCTTGCATCTGTTATAGTTTTGGAGAAAAATGTGTTCATTTCATGTATGCGCGAAATGCCTTAAAAATGGCTTTAAAATGGATTTGGAGCATGGAGACGATTATCTCGGGATTGCAATATAACCAAACAAAACTTTTAGTGGATTTCTACTTATTTTATTAAATATCATCTCCACCAAACAGGACAAGCTTGCATCTGTTATAGTTTTGGAGAAAAATGTGTTCATTTCATGTATGCGCGAAATGCCTTAAAAATGGCTTTAAAATGGATTTGGAGCATGTAGACGATTATCTCGGGATTGCAAGATAACCAAACAAAAATTTTAGTGGATTTCTACTTATTTTATTAAATATCATCTCCACCAAACAGGACAAGCTTGCATCTGTTATAGTTTTGGAGAAAAATGTGTTCATTTCATGTATGCGCGAAATGCCTTAAAAATGGCTTTAAAATGGATTTGGAGCATGGAGACGATTATCTCGAAATTGCAAGATAACCAAACAAAAATTTTAGTGGATTTCTACTTATTTTATTAAATATCATCTCCACCAAACAGGACAAGCTTGCATCTGTTATAGTTTTGGAGAAAAATGTGTTCATTTCATGTATGCGCGAAATGCCTTAAAAATGGCTTTAAAATGGATTTGGAGCATGGAGACGATTATCTCGGGATTGCAAGATAACCAAACAAAACTTTTAGTGGATTTCTACTTATTTTATTAAATATCATCTCCACCAAACAGGACAAGCTTGCATATGTTATAGTTTTGGAAAAAAATGTGTTCATTTCATGTATGCGCAAAATGCCTTTGAAATGGCTTTAAAATGGATTTGGAGCATGGAGACGATTATCTCGGGATTGCAAGATAACCAAACAAAACTTTTAGTGGATTTCTACTTATTTTATTAAATATCATCTCCACCAAACAGGACAAGCTTGCATCTGTTATAGTTTTGGAGAAAAATGTGTTCATTTCATGTATGCGCGAAATGCCTTAAAAATGGCTTTAAAATGGATTTGGAGCATGGAGACGATTATCTCGGGATTGCAAGATAACCAAACAAAACTTTTAGTGGATTTCTACTTATTTTATTAAATATCATCTCCACCAAACAGGACAAGCTTGCATCTGTTATAGTTTTGGAGAAAAATGTGTTCATTTCATGTATGCGCGAAATGCCTTAAAAATGGCTTTAAAATGGATTTGGAGCATGGAGACGATTATCTCGGGATTGCAAGATAACCAAACAAAACTTTTAGTGGATTTCTACTTATTTTATTAAATATCATCTCCACCAAACAGGACAAGCTTGCATCTGTTATAGTTTTGGAGAAAAATGTGTTCATTTCATGTATGCGCAAAATGCCTTAAAAATGGCTTTAAAATGGATTTGGAGCATGGAGACGATTATCTCGGGATTGCAAGATAACCAAACAAAACTTTTAGTGGATTTCTACTTATTTTATTAAATATCATCTCCACCAAACAGGACAAGCTTGCATGTGTTATAGTTTTGGAGAAAAATGTGTTCATTTCATGTATGCGCAAAATGCCTTTGAAATGGCTTTAAAATGGATTTGGAGCATGGAGACGATTATCTCAGGATGGCAATATAAACAAACGAAACTTTTAGTAGATTTCTACTTATTTTATTAAATATTATCTCCACCAAACAGGACAAGCTTGCATCTGTTATAGTTTTGGAGAAAAATGTGTTCATTTCATGTATGCGCGAAATGCCTTAAAAATGGCTTTAAAATGGATTTGGAGCATGGAGACGATTATCTCGGGATTGCAAGATAACCAAACAAAACTTTTAGTGAATTTCTACTTATTTTATTAAATATCATCTCCACCAAACAGGACAAGCTTGCATCTGTTATAGTTTTGGAGAAAAATGTGTTCATTTCATGTATGCGCGAAATGCCTTAAAAATGGCTTTAAAATGGATTTGGAGCATGGAGACGATTATCTCGGGATTGCAATATAACCAAACAAAACTTTTAGTGGATTTCTACTTATTTTATTAAATATCATCTCCACCAAACAGGACAAGCTTGCATCTGTTATAGTTTTGGAGAAAAATGTGTTCATTTCATGTATGCGCGAAATGCCTTAAAAATGGCTTTAAAATGGATTTGGAGCATGGAGACGATTATCTCGGGATTGCAAGATAACCAAACAAAACTTTTAGTGGATTTCTACTTATTTTATTAAATATCATCTCCACCAAACAGGACAAGCTTGCATCTGTTATAGTTTGGGAGAAAAATGTGTTCATTTCATGTATGCGCGAAATGCCTTAAAAATGGCTTTAAAATGGATTTGGAGCATGGAGACGATTATCTCGGGATTGCAAGATAACCAAACAAAAATTTTAGTGGATTTCTACTTATTTTATTAAATATCATCTCCACCAAACAGGACAAGCTTGCATGTGTTATAGTTTTGGAGAAAAATGTGTTCATTTCATGTATGCGCAAAATGCCTTTGAAATGGCTTTAAAATGGATTTGGAGCATGGAGACGATTATCTCGGGATTGCAATATAACCAAACAAAACTTTTAGTGGATTTCTACTTATTTTATTAAATATCATCTCCACCAAACAGGACAAGCTTGCATCTGTTATAGTTTTGGAGAAAAATGTGTTCATTTCATGTATGCGCGAAATGCCTTAAAAATGGCTTTAAAATGGATTTGGAGCATGGAGACGATTATCTCGGGATTGCAAGATAACCAAACAAAAATTTTAGTGGATTTCTACTTATTTTATTAAATATCATCTCCACCAAACAGGACAAGCTTGCATCTGTTATAGTTTTGGAGAAAAATGTGTTCATTTCATGTATGCGCGAAATGCCTTAAAAATGGCTTTAAAATGGATTTGGAGCATGGAGACGATTATCTCGGGATTGCAAGATAACCAAACAAAACTTTTAGTGGATTTCTACTTATTTTATTAAATATCATCTCCACCAAACAGGACAAGCTTGCATCTGTTATAGTTTTGGAGAAAAATGTGTTCATTTCATGTATGCGCGAAATGCCTTAAAAATGGCTTTAAAATGGATTTGGAGCATGGAGACGATTATCTCGGGATTGCAGGATAACCAAACAAAACTTTTAGTGGATTTCTACTTATTTTATTAAATATCATCTCCACCAAACAGGACAAGCTTGCATGTGTTATAGTTTTGGAGAAAAATGTGTTCATTTCATGTATGCGCAAAATGCCTTTGAAATGGCTTTAAAATGGATTTGGAGCATGGAGACGATTATCTCGGGATTGCAAGATAACCAAACAAAACTTTTAGTGGATTTCTACTTATTTTATTAAATATCATCTCCACCAAACAGGACAAGCTTGCATCTGTTATAGTTTTGAAGAAAAATGTGTTCATTTCATGTATGCGCGAAATGCCTTAAAAATGGCTTTAAAATGGATTTGGAGCATGGAGACGATTATCTCGGGATTGCAAGATAACCAAACAAAACTTTTAGTGGATTTCTACTTATTTTATTAAATATGATCTCCACCAAACAGGACAAGCTTGCATCTGTTATAGTTTTGGAGAAAAATGTGTTCATTTCATGTATGCGCGAAATGCCTTAAAAATGGCTTTAAAATGGATTTGGAGCATGGAGACGATTATCTCGGGATTGCAAGATAACCAAAGAAAACTTTTAGTGGATTTCTACTTATTTTATTAAATATCATCTCCACCAAACAGGACAAGCTTGCATCTGTTATAGTTTTGGAGAAAAATGTGTTCATTTCATGTATGCGCGAAATGCCTTAAAAATGGCTTTAAAATGGATTTGGAGCATGGAGACGATTATCTCGGGATTGCAAGATAACCAAACAAAACTTTTAGTGGATTTCTACTTATTTTATTAAATATGATCTCCACCAAACAGGACAAGCTTGCATCTGTTATAGTTTTGGAGAAAAATGTGTTCATTTCATGTATGCGCGAAATGCCTTAAAAATGGCTTTAAAATGGATTTGGAGCATGGAGACGATTATCTCGGGATTGCAAGATAACCAAACAAAACTTTTAGTGGATTTCTACTTATTTTATTAAATATCATCTCCACCAAACAGGACAAGCTTGCATCTGTTATAGTTTTGGAGAAAAATGTGTTCATTTCATGTATGCGCGAAATGCCTTAAAAATGGCTTTAAAATGGATTTGGAGCATGGAGACGATTATCTCGGGATTGCAAGATAACCAAACAAAACTTTTAGTGGATTTCTACTTATTTTATTAAATATCATCTCCACCAAACAGGACAAGCTTGCATCTGTTATAGTTTTGGAGAAAAATGTGTTCATTTCATGTATGCGCGAAATGCCTTAAAAATGGCTTTAAAATGGATTTGGAGCATGGAGACGATTATCTCGGGATTGCAAGATAACCAAACAAAACTTTTAGTGGATTTCTACTTATTTTATTAAATATCATCTCCACCAAACAGGACAAGCTTGCATCTGTTATAGTTTAGGAGAAAAATGTGTTCATTTCATGTATGCGCGAAATGCCTTAAAAATGGCTTTAAAATGGATTTGGAGCATGGAGACGATTATCTCGGGATTGCAAGATAACCAAACAAAACTTTTAGTGGATTTCTACTTATTTTATTAAATATCATCTCCACCAAACAGGACAAGCTTGCATCTGTTATAGTTTTGGAGAAAAATGTGTTCATTTCATGTATGCGCGAAATGCCTTAAAAATGGCTTTAAAATGGATTTGGAGCATGGAGACGATTATCTCGGGATTGCAAGATAACCAAACAAAACTTTTAGTGGATTTCTACTTATTTTTTTAAATATCATCTCCACCAAACAGGACAAGCTTGCATCTGTTATAGTTTTGGAGAAAATGTTTTCATTTCATGTATGCGCGAAATGCCTTAAAAATGGCTTTAAAATGGATTTGGAGCATGGAGACGATTATCTCGGGATTGCAAGATAACCAAACAAAACTTTTAGTGGATTTCTACTTATTTTATTAAATATCATCTCCACCAAACAGGACAAGCTTGCATCTGTTATAGTTTTGGAGAAAAATGTGTTCATTTCATGTATGCGCAAAATGCCTTAAAAATGGCTTTAAAATGGATTTGGAGCATGGAGACGATTATCTCGGGATTGCAAGATAACCAAACAAAACTTTTAGTGGATTTCTACTTATTTAATTAAATATCATCTCCACCAAACAGGACAAGCTTGCATGTGTTATAGTTTTGGAGAAAAATGTGTTCATTTCATGTATGCGCAAAATGCCTTTGAAATGGCTTTAAAATGGATTTGGAGCATGGAGACGATTATCTCGGGATTGCAAGATAACCAAACAAAACTTTTAGTAGATTTCTACTTATTTTATTAAATATCATCTCCACCAAACAGGACAAGCTTGCATCTGTTATAGTTTTGGAGAAAAATGTGTTCATTTCATGTATGCGCGAAATGCCTTAAAAATGGCTTTAAAATGGATTTGGAGCATGGAGACGATTATCTCGGGATTGCAAGATAACCAAACAAAACTTTTAGTGGATTTCTACTTATTTTATTAAATATCATCTCCACCAAACAGGACAAGCTTGCATCTGTTATAGTTTTGGGGAAAAATGTGTTCATTTCATGTATGCGCGAAATGCCTTAAAAATGGCTTTAAAATGGATTTGGAGCATGGAGACGATTATCTCGGGATTGCAAGATAACCAAACAAAACTTTTAGTGGATTTCTACTTATTTTATTAAATATCATCTCCACCAAACAGGACAAGCTTGCATCTGTTATAGTTTTGGAAAAAAATGTGTTCATTTCATGTATGCGCAAAATGCCTTTGAAATGGCTTTAAAATGGATTTGGAGCATGGAGACGATTATCTCGGGATTGCAAGATAACCAAACAAAACTTTTAGTGGATTTCTACTTATTTTATTAAATATCATCTCCACCAAACAGGACAAGCTTGCATCTGTTATAGTTTTGGAGAAAAATGTGTTCATTTCATGTATGCGCGAAATGCCTTAAAAATGGCTTTAAAATGGATTTGGAGCATGGAGACGATTATCTCGGGATTGCAAGATAACCAAACAAAACTTTTAGTGGATTTCTACTTATTTTATTAAATATCATCTCCACCAAACAGGACAAGCTTGCATCTGTTATAGTTTTGGAGAAAAATGTGTTCATTTCATGTATGCGCGAAATGCCTTAAAAATGGCTTTAAAATGGATTTGGAGCATGGAGACGATTATCTCGGGATTGCAAGATAACCAAACAAAACTTTTAGTGGATTTCTACTTATTTTATTAAATATCATCTCCACCAAACAGGACAAGCTTGCATCTGTTATAGTTTTGGAGAAAAATGTGTTCATTTCATGTATGCGCAAAATGCCTTAAAAATGGCTTTAAAATGGATTTGGAACATGGAGACGATTATCTCGGGATTGCAAGATAACCAAACAAAACTTTTAGTGGATTTCTACTTATTTTATTAAATATCATCTCCACCAAACAGGACAAGCTTGCATGTGTTATAGTTTTGGAGAAAAATGTGTTCATTTCATGTATGCGCAAAATGCCTTTGAAATGGCTTTAAAATGGATTTGGAGCATGGAGACGATTATCTCAGGATGGCAATATAAACAAACGAAACTTTTAGTAGATTTCTACTTATTTTATTAAATATTATCTCCACCAAACAGGACAAGCTTGCATCTGTTATAGTTTTGGAGAAAAATGTGTTCATTTCATATATGCGCGAAATGCCTTAAAAATGGCTTTACAATGGATTTGGAGCATGGAGACGATTATCTCGGGATTGCAAGATAACCAAACAAAACTTTTAGTGGATTTCTACTTATTTTATTAAATATCATCTCCACCAAACAGGACAAGCTTGCATCTGTTATAGTTTTGGAGAAAAATGTGTTCATTTCATGTATGCGCGAAATGCCTTAAAAATGGCTTTAAAATGGATTTGGAGCATGGAGACGATTATCTCGGGATTGCAATATAACCAAACAAAACTTTTAGTGGATTTCTACTTATTTTATTAAATATCATCTCCACCAAACAGGACAAGCTTGCATCTGTTATAGTTTTGGAGAAAAATGTGTTCATTTCATGTATGCGCGAAATGCCTTAAAAATGGCTTTAAAATGGATTTGGAGCATGGAGACGATTATCTCGGGATTGCAAGATAACCAAACAAAAATTTTAGTGGATTTCTACTTATTTTATTAAATATCATCTCCACCAAACAGGACAAGCTTGCATCTGTTATAGTTTGGGA
The DNA here is from genome assembly GCF_048569485.1 of Anomaloglossus baeobatrachus. NCBI lineage: Eukaryota > Metazoa > Chordata > Amphibia > Anura > Aromobatidae > Anomaloglossus > Anomaloglossus baeobatrachus. The sequence continues at coordinate 179,903 of NW_027442271.1, forward strand.
GAAAAATGTGTTCATTTCATGTATGCGCGAAATGCCTTAAAAATGGCTTTAAAATGGATTTGGAGCATGGAGACGATTATCTCGGGATTGCAAGATAACCAAACAAAACTTTTAGTGGATTTCTACTTATTTTATTAAATATCATCTCCACCAAACAGAACAAGCTTGCATCTGTTATAGTTTTGGAGAAAAATGTGTTCATTTCATGTATGCGCGAAATGCCTTAAAAATGGCTTTAAAATGGATTTGGAGCATGGAGACGATTATCTCGGGATTGCAAGATAACCAAACAAAACTTTTAGTGGATTTCTACTTATTTTATTAAATATCATCTCCACCAAACAGGACAAGCTTGCATGTGTTATAGTTTTGGAGAAAAATGTGTTCATTTCATGTATGCGCAAAATGCCTTTGAAATGGCTTTAAAATGGATTTGGAGCATGGAGACGATTATCTCGGGATTGCAATATAACCAAACAAAACTTTTAGTGGATTTCTACTTATTTTATTAAATATCATCTCCACCAAACAGGACAAGCTTGCATCTGTTATAGTTTTGGAGAAAAATGTGTTCATTTCATGTATGCGCGAAATGCCTTAAAAATGGCTTTAAAATGGATTTGGAGCATGGAGACGATTATCTCGGGATTGCAAGATAACCAAACAAAAATTTTAGTGGATTTCTACTTATTTTATTAAATATCATCTCCACCAAACAGGACAAGCTTGCATCTGTTATAGTTTTGGAGAAAAATGTGTTCATTTCATGTATGCGCGAAATGCCTTAAAAATGGCTTTAAAATGGATTTGGAGCATGGAGACGATTATCTCGGGATTGCAAGATAACCAAACAAAACTTTTAGTGGATTTCTACTTATTTTATTAAATATCATCTCCACCAAACAGGACAAGCTTGCATCTGTTATAGTTTTGGAGAAAAATGTGTTCATTTCATGTATGCGCGAAATGCCTTAAAAATGGCTTTAAAATGGATTTGGAGCATGGAGACGATTATCTCGGGATTGCAGGATAACCAAACAAAACTTTTAGTGGATTTCTACTTATTTTATTAAATATCATCTCCACCAAACAGGACAAGCTTGCATGTGTTATAGTTTTGGAGAAAAATGTGTTCATTTCATGTATGCGCAAAATGCCTTTGAAATGGCTTTAAAATGGATTTGGAGCATGGAGACGATTATCTCGGGATTGCAAGATAACCAAACAAAACTTTTAGTGGATTTCTACTTATTTTATTAAATATCATCTCCACCAAACAGGACAAGCTTGCATCTGTTATAGTTTTGAAGAAAAATGTGTTCATTTCATGTATGCGCGAAATGCCTTAAAAATGGCTTTAAAATGGATTTGGAGCATGGAGACGATTATCTCGGGATTGCAAGATAACCAAACAAAACTTTTAGTGGATTTCTACTTATTTTATTAAATATGATCTCCACCAAACAGGACAAGCTTGCATCTGTTATAGTTTTGGAGAAAAATGTGTTCATTTCATGTATGCGCGAAATGCCTTAAAAATGGCTTTAAAATGGATTTGGAGCATGGAGACGATTATCTCGGGATTGCAAGATAACCAAAGAAAACTTTTAGTGGATTTTTACTTATTTTATTAAATATCATCTCCACCAAACAGGACAAGCTTGCATCTGTTATAGTTTTGGAGAAAAATGTGTTCATTTCATGTATGCGCGAAATGCCTTAAAAATGGCTTTAAAATGGATTTGGAGCATGGAGACGATTATCTCGGGATTGCAAGATAACCAAACAAAACTTTTAGTGGATTTCTACTTATTTTATTAAATATCATCTCCACCAAACAGGACAAGCTTGCATCTGTTATAGTTTTGGAGAAAAATGTGTTCATTTCATGTATGCGCGAAATGCCTTAAAAATGGCTTTAAAATGGATTTGGAGCATGGAGACGATTATCTCGGGATTGCAAGATAACCAAACAAAACTTTTAGTGGATTTCTACTTATTTTATTAAATATCATCTCCACCAAACAGGACAAGCTTGCATGTGTTATAGTTTTGGAGAAAAATGTGTTCATTTCATGTATGCGCAAAATGCCTTTGAAATGGCTTTAAAATGGATTTGGAGCATGGAGACGATTATCTCGGGATTGCAAGATAACCAAACAAAACTTTTAGTAGATTTCTACTTATTTTATTAAATATCATCTCCACCAAACAGGACAAGCTTGCATCTGTTATAGTTTGGGAGAAAAATGTGTTCATTTCATGTATGCGCGAAATGCCTTAAAAATGGCTTTAAAATGGATTTGGAGCATGGAGACGATTATCTCGGGATTGCAAGATAACCAAACAAAACTTTTAGTGGATTTCTACTTATTTTATTAAATATCATCTCCACCAAACAGAACAAGCTTGCATCTGTTATAGTTTTGGAGAAAAATGTGTTCATTTCATGTATGCGCGAAATGCCTTAAAAATGGCTTTAAAATGGATTTGGAGCATGGAGACGATTATCTCGGGATTGCAAGATAACCAAACAAAACTTTTAGTGGATTTCTACTTATTTTATTAAATATCATCTCCACCAAACAGGACAAGCTTGCATGTGTTATAGTTTTGGAGAAAAATGTGTTCATTTCATGTATGCGCAAAATGCCTTTGAAATGGCTTTAAAATGGATTTGGAGCATGGAGACGATTATCTCGGGATTGCAATATAACCAAACAAAACTTTTAGTGGATTTCTACTTATTTTATTAAATATCATCTCCACCAAACAGGACAAGCTTGCATCTGTTATAGTTTTGGAGAAAAATGTGTTCATTTCATGTATGCGCGAAATGCCTTAAAAATGGCTTTAAAATGGATTTGGAGCATGGAGACGATTATCTCGGGATTGCAAGATAACCAAACAAAAATTTTAGTGGATTTCTACTTATTTTATTAAATATCATCTCCACCAAACAGGACAAGCTTGCATCTGTTATAGTTTTGGAGAAAAATGTGTTCATTTCATGTATGCGCGAAATGCCTTAAAAATGGCTTTAAAATGGATTTGGAGCATGGAGACGATTATCTCGGGATTGCAAGATAACCAAACAAAACTTTTAGTGGATTTCTACTTATTTTATTAAATATCATCTCCACCAAACAGGACAAGCTTGCATCTGTTATAGTTTTGGAGAAAAATGTGTTCATTTCATGTATGCGCGAAATGCCTTAAAAATGGCTTTAAAATGGATTTGGAGCATGGAGACGATTATCTCGGGATTGCAGGATAACCAAACAAAACTTTTAGTGGATTTCTACTTATTTTATTAAATATCATCTCCACCAAACAGGACAAGCTTGCATGTGTTATAGTTTTGGAGAAAAATGTGTTCATTTCATGTATGCGCAAAATGCCTTTGAAATGGCTTTAAAATGGATTTGGAGCATGGAGACGATTATCTCGGGATTGCAAGATAACCAAACAAAACTTTTAGTGGATTTCTACTTATTTTATTAAATATCATCTCCACCAAACAGGACAAGCTTGCATCTGTTATAGTTTTGAAGAAAAATGTGTTCATTTCATGTATGCGCGAAATGCCTTAAAAATGGCTTTAAAATCGATTTGGAGCATGGAGACGATTATCTCGGGATTGCAAGATAACCAAACAAAACGTTTAGTGGATTTCTACTTATTTTATTAAATATGATCTCCACCAAACAGGACAAGCTTGCATCTGTTATAGTTTTGGAGAAAAATGTGTTCATTTCATGTATGCGCGAAATGCCTTAAAAATGGCTTTAAAATGGATTTGGAGCATGGAGACGATTATCTCGGGATTGCAAGATAACCAAAGAAAACTTTTAGTGGATTTCTACTTATTTTATTAAATATCATCTCCACCAAACAGGACAAGCTTGCATCTGTTATAGTTTTGGAGAAAAATGTGTTCATTTCATGTATGCGCGAAATGCCTTAAAAATGGCTTTAAAATGGATTTGGAGCATGGAGACGATTATCTCGGGATTGCAAGATAACCAAACAAAACTTTTAGTGGATTTCTACTTATTTTATTAAATATCATCTCCACCAAACAGGACAAGCTTGCATCTGTTATAGTTTTGGAGAAAAATGTGTTCATTTCATGTATGCGCGAAATGCCTTAAAAATGGCTTTAAAATGGATTTGGAGCATGGAGACGATTATCTCGGGATTGCAAGATAACCAAACAAAACTTTTAGTGGATTTCTACTTATTTTATTAAATATCATCTCCACCAAACAGGACAAGCTTGCATGTGTTATAGTTTTGGAGAAAAATGTGTTCATTTCATGTATGCGCAAAATGCCTTTGAAATGGCTTTAAAATGGATTTGGAGCATGGAGACGATTATCTCGGGATTGCAAGATAACCAAACAAAACTTTTAGTAGATTTCTACTTATTTTATTAAATATCATCTCCACCAAACAGGACAAGCTTGCATCTGTTATAGTTTTGGAGAAAAATGTGTTCATTTCATGTATGCGCGAAATGCCTTAAAAATGGCTTTAAAATGGATTTGGAGCATGGAGACGATTATCTCGGGATTGCAAGATAACCAAACAAAACTTTTAGTGGATTTGTACTTATTTTATTAAATATCATCTCCACCAAACAGGACAAGCTTGCATCTGTTATAGTTTTGGAGAAAAATGTGTTCATTTCATGTATGCGCGAAATGCCTTAAAAATGGCTTTAAAATGGATTTGGAGCATGGAGACGATTATCTCGGGATTGCAAGATAACCAAACAAAACTTTTAGTGGATTTCTACTTATTTTATTAAATATCATCTCCACCAAACAGGACAAGCTTGCATCTGTTATAGTTTTGGAGAAAAATGTGTTCATTTCATGTATGCGCGAAATGCCTTAAAAATGGCTTTAAAATGGATTTGGAGCATGGAGACGATTATCTCGGGATTGCAAGATAACCAAACAAAACTTTTAGTGGATTTCTACTTATTTTATTAAATATCATCTCCACCAAACAGGACAAGCTTGCATCTGTTATAGTTTTGGAGAAAATGTTTTCATTTCATGTATGCGCGAAATGCCTTAAAAATGGCTTTAAAATGGATTTGGAGCATGGAGACGATTATCTCGGGATTGCAAGATAACCAAACAAAACTTTTAGTGGATTTCTACTTATTTTATTAAATATCATCTCCACCAAACAGGACAAGCTTGCATCTGTTATAGTTTTGGAGAAAAATGTGTTCATTTCATGTATGCGCAAAATGCCTTAAAAATGGCTTTAAAATGGATTTGGAGCATGGAGACGATTATCTCGGGATTGCAAGATAACCAAACAAAACTTTTAGTGGATTTCTACTTATTTTATTAAATATCATCTCCACCAAACAGGAAAAGCTTGCATGTGTTATAGTTTTGGAGAAAAATGTGTTCATTTCATGTATGCGCAAAATGCCTTTGAAATGGCTTTAAAATGGATTTGGAGCATGGAGACGATTATCTCAGGATGGCAATATAAACAAACGAAACTTTTAGTAGATTTCTACTTATTTTATTAAATATTATCTCCACCAAACAGGACAAGCTTGCATCTGTTATAGTTTTGGAGAAAAATGTGTTCATTTCATGTATGCGCGAAATGCCTTAAAAATGGCTTTAAAATGGATTTGGAGCATGGAGACGATTATCTCGGGATTGCAAGATAACCAAACAAAACTTTTAGTGGATTTCTACTTATTTTATTAAATATCATCTCCACCAAACAGGACAAGCTTGCATCTGTTATAGTTTTGGAAAAAAATGTGTTCATTTCATGTATGCGCAAAATGCCTTTGAAATGGCTTTAAAATGGATTTGGAGCATGGAGACGATTATCTCGGGATTGCAAGATAACCAAACAAAACTTTTAGTGGATTTCTACTTATTTTATTAAATATCATCTCCACCAAACAGGACAAGCTTGCATCTGTTATAGTTTTGGAGAAAAATGTGTTCATTTCATGTATGCGCGAAATGCCTTAAAAATGGCTTTAAAATGGATTTGGAGCATGGAGACGATTATCTCGGGATTGCAAGATAACCAAACAAAACTTTTAGTGGATTTCTACTTATTTTATTAAATATCATCTCCACCAAACAGGACAAGCTTGCATCTGTTATAGTTTTGGAGAAAAATGTGTTCATTTCATGTATGCGCGAAATGCCTTAAAAATGGCTTTAAAATGGATTTGGAGCATGGAGACGATTATCTCGGGATTGCAAGATAACCAAACAAAACTTTTAGTGGATTTCTACTTATTTTATTAAATATCATCTCCACCAAACAGGACAAGCTTGCATCTGTTATAGTTTTGGAGAAAAATGTGTTCATTTCATGTATGCGCAAAATGCCTTAAAAATGGCTTTAAAATGGATTTGGAGCATGGAGACGATTATCTCGGGATTGCAAGATAACCAAACAAAACTTTTAGTGGATTTCTACTTATTTTATTAAATATCATCTCCACCAAACAGGACAAGCTTGCATGTGTTATAGTTTTGGAGAAAAATGTGTTCATTTCATGTATGCGCAAAATGCCTTTGAAATGGCTTTAAAATGGATTTGGAGCATGGAGACGATTATCTCAGGATGGCAATATAAACAAACGAAACTTTTAGTAGATTTCTACTTATTTTATTAAATATTATCTCCACCAAACAGGACAAGCTTGCATCTGTTATAGTTTTGGAGAAAAATGTGTTCATTTCATGTATGCGCGAAATGCCTTAAAAATGGCTTTACAATGGATTTGGAGCATGGAGACGATTATCTCGGGATTGCAAGATAACCAAACAAAACTTTTAGTGGATTTCTACTTATTTTATTAAATATCATCTCCACCAAACAGGACAAGCTTGCATCTGTTATAGTTTTGGAGAAAAATGTGTTCATTTCATGTATGCGCGAAATGCCTTAAAAATGGCTTTAAAATGGATTTGGAGCATGGAGACGATTATCTCGGGATTGCAATATAACCAAACAAAACTTTTAGTGGATTTCTACTTATTTTATTAAATATCATCTCCACCAAACAGGACAAGCTTGCATCTGTTATAGTTTTGGAGAAAAATGTGTTCATTTCATGTATGCGCGAAATGCCTTAAAAATGGCTTTAAAATGGATTTGGAGCATGGAGACGATTATCTCGGGATTGCAAGATAACCAAACAAAAATTTTAGTGGATTTCTACTTATTTTATTAAATATCATCTCCACCAAACAGGACAAGCTTGCATCTGTTATAGTTTGGGAGAAAAATGTGTTCATTTCATGTATGCGCGAAATGCCTTAAAAATGGCTTTAAAATGGATTTGGAGCATGGAGACGATTATCTCGGGATTGCAAGATAACCAAACAAAACTTTTAGTGGATTTCTACTTATTTTATTAAATATCATCTCCACCAAACAGGACAAGCTTGCATCTGTTATAGTTTTGGAGAAAAATGTGTTCATTTCATGTATGCGCGAAATGCCTTAAAAATGGCTTTAAAATGGATTTGGAGCATGGAGACGATTATCTCGGGATTGCAAGATAACCAAACAAAACTTTTAGTGGATTTCTACTTATTTTATTAAATATCATCTCCACCAAACAGGACAAGCTTGCATGTGTTATAGTTTTGGAGAAAAATGTGTTCATTTCATGTATGCGCAAAATGCCTTTGAAATGGCTTTAAAATGGATTTGGAGCATGGAGACGATTATCTCGGGATTGCAAGATAACCAAACAAAACTTTTAGTGGATTTCTACTTATTTTATTAAATATCATCTCCACCAAACAGGACAAGCTTGCATCTGTTATAGTTTTGGAGAAAAATGTGTTCATTTCATGTATGCGCGAAATGCCTTAAAATGGCTTTAAAATGGATTTGGAGCATGGAGACGATTATCTCGGGATTGCAAGATAACCAAACAAAAATTTTAGTGGATTTCTACTTATTTTATTAAATATCATCTCCACCAAACAGGACAAGCTTGCATCTGTTATAGTTTTGGAGAAAAATGTGTTCATTTCATGTATGCGCGAAATGCCTTAAAAATGGCTTTAAAATGGATTTGGAGCATGGAGACGATTATCTCGGGATTGCAAGATAACCAAACAAAACTTTTAGTGGATTTCTACTTATTTTATTAAATATCATCTCCACCAAACAGGACAAGCTTGCATCTGTTATAGTTTTGGAGAAAAATGTGTTCATTTCATGTATGCGCGAAATGCCTTAAAAATGGCTTTAAAATGGATTTGGAGCATGGAGACGATTATCTCGGGATTGCAGGATAACCAAACAAAACTTTTAGTGGATTTCTACTTATTTTATTAAATATCATCTCCACCAAACAGGACAAGCTTGCATGTGTTATAGTTTTGGAGAAAAATGTGTTCATTTCATGTATGCGCAAAATGCCTTTGAAATGGCTTTAAAATGGATTTGGAGCATGGAGACGATTATCTCGGGATTGCAAGATAACCAAACAAAACTTTTAGTGGATTTCTACTTATTTTATTAAATATCATCTCCACCAAACAGGACAAGCTTGCATCTGTTATAGTTTTGAAGAAAAATGTGTTCATTTCATGTATGCGCGAAATGCCTTAAAAATGGCTTTAAAATGGATTTGGAGCATGGAGACGATTATCTCGGGATTGCAAGATAACCAAACAAAACTTTTAGTGGATTTCTACTTATTTTATTAAATATGATCTCCACCAAACAGGACAAGCTTGCATCTGTTATAGTTTTGGAGAAAAATGTGTTCATTTCATGTATGCGCGAAATGCCTTAAAAATGGCTTTAAAATGGATTTGGAGCATGGAGACGATTATCTCGGGATTGCAAGATAACCAAAGAAAACTTTTAGTGGATTTCTACTTATTTTATTAAATATCATCTCCACCAAACAGGACAAGCTTGCATCTGTTATAGTTTTGGAGAAAAATGTGTTCATTTCATGTATGCGCGAAATGCCTTAAAAATGGCTTTAAAATGGATTTGGAGCATGGAGACGATTATCTCGGGATTGCAAGATAACCAAACAAAACTTTTAGTGGATTTCTACTTATTTTATTAAATATCATCTCCACCAAACAGGACAAGCTTGCATCTGTTATAGTTTTGGAGAAAAATGTGTTCATTTCATGTATGCGCGAAATGCCTTAAAAATGGCTTTAAAATGGATTTGGAGCATGGAGACGATTATCTCGGGATTGCAAGATAACCAAACAAAACTTTTAGTGGATTTCTACTTATTTTATTAAATATCATCTCCACCAAACAGGACAAGCTTGCATGTGTTATAGTTTTGGAGAAAAATGTGTTCATTTCATGTATGCGCAAAATGCCTTTGAAATGGCTTTAAAATGGATTTGGAGCATGGAGACGATTATCTCGGGATTGCAAGATAACCAAACAAAACTTTTAGTAGATTTCTACTTATTTTATTAAATATCATCTCCACCAAACAGGACAAGCTTGCATCTGTTATAGTTTTGGAGAAAAATGTGTTCATTTCATGTATGCGCGAAATGCCTTAAAAATGGCTTTAAAATGGATTTGGAGCATGGAGACGATTATCTCGGGATTGCAAGATAACCAAACAAAACTTTTAGTGGATTTCTACTTATTTTATTAAATATCATCTCCACCAAACAGGACAAGCTTGCATCTGTTATAGTTTTGGAGAAAAATGTGTTCATTTCATGTATGCGCGAAATGCCTTAAAAATGGCTTTAAAATGGATTTGGAGCATGGAGACGATTATCTCGGGATTGCAAGATAACCAAACAAAACTTTTAGTGGATTTCTACTTATTTTATTAAATATCATCTCCACCAAACAGGACAAGCTTGCATCTGTTATAGTTTTGGAGAAAAATGTGTTCATTTCATGTATGCGCGAAATGCCTTAAAAATGGCTTTAAAATGGATTTGGAGCATGGAGACGATTATCTCGGGATTGCAAGATAACCAAACAAAACTTTTAGTGGATTTCTACTTATTTTATTAAATATCATCTCCACCAAACAGGACAAGCTTGCATCTGTTATAGTTTTGGAGAAAATGTTTTCATTTCATGTATGCGCGAAATGCCTTAAAAATGGCTTTAAAATGGATTTGGAGCATGGAGACGATTATCTCGGGATTGCAAGATAACCAAACAAAACTTTTAGTGGATTTCTACTTATTTTATTAAATATCATCTCCACCAAACAGGACAAGCTTGCATCTGTTATAGTTTTGGAGAAAAATGTGTTCATTTCATGTATGCGCAAAATGCCTTAAAAATGGCTTTAAAATGGATTTGGAGCATGGAGACGATTATCTCGGGATTGCAAGATAACCAAACAAAACTTTTAGTGGATTTCTACTTATTTTATTAAATATCATCTCCACCAAACAGGAAAAGCTTGCATGTGTTATAGTTTTGGAGAAAAATGTGTTCATTTCATGTATGCGCAAAATGCCTTTGAAATGGCTTTAAAATGGATTTGGAGCATGGAGACGATTATCTCAGGATGGCAATATAAACAAACGAAACTTTTAGTAGATTTCTACTTATTTTATTAAATATTATCTCCACCAAACAGGACAAGCTTGCATCTGTTATAGTTTTGGAGAAAAATGTGTTCATTTCATGTATGCGCGAAATGCCTTAAAAATGGCTTTAAAATGGATTTGGAGCATGGAGACGATTATCTCGGGATTGCAAGATAACCAAACAAAACTTTTAGTGGATTTCTACTTATTTTATTAAATATCATCTCCACCAAACAGGACAAGCTTGCATCTGTTATAGTTTTGGAGAAAAATGTGTTCATTTCATGTATGCGCGAAATGCCTTAAAAATGGCTTTAAAATGGATTTGGAGCATGGAGACGATTATCTCGGGATTGCAATATAACCAAACAAAACTTTTAGTGGATTTCTACTTATTTTATTAAATATCATCTCCACCAAACAGGACAAGCTTGCATCTGTTATAGTTTTGGAGAAAAATGTGTTCATTTCATGTATGCGCGAAATGCCTTAAAAATGGCTTTAAAATGGATTTGGAGCATGGAGACGATTATCTCGGGATTGCAAGATAACCAAACAAAAATTTTAGTGGATTTCTACTTATTTTATTAAATATCATCTCCACCAAACAGGACAAGCTTGCATCTGTTATAGTTTGGGAGAAAAATGTGTTCATTTCATGTATGCGCGAAATGCCTTAAAAATGGCTTTAAAATGGATTTGGAGCATGGAGACGATTATCTCGGGATTGCAAGATAACCAAACAAAACTTTTAGTGGATTTCTACTTATTTTATTAAATATGATCTCCACCAAACAGGACAAGCTTGCATCTGTTATAGTTTTGGAGAAAAATGTGTTCATTTCATGTATGCGCGAAATGCCTTAAAAATGGCTTTAAAATGGATTTGGAGCATGGAGACGATTATCTCGGGATTGCAAGATAACCAAACAAAACTTTTAGTGGATTTCTACTTATTTTATTAAATATCATCTCCACCAAACAGGACAAGCTTGCATGTGTTATAGTTTTGGAGAAAAATGTGTTCATTTCATGTATGCGCAAAATGCCTTTGAAATGGCTTTAAAATGGATTTGGAGCATGGAGACGATTATCTCGGGATTGCAATATAACCAAACAAAACTTTTAGTGGATTTCTACTTATTTTATTAAATATCATCTCCACCAAACAGGACAAGCTTGCATCTGTTATAGTTTTGGAGAAAAATGTGTTCATTTCATGTATGCGCGAAATGCCTTAAAAATGGCTTTAAAATGGATTTGGAGCATGGAGACGATTATCTCGGGATTGCAAGATAACCAAACAAAAATTTTAGTGGATTTCTACTTATTTTATTAAATATCATCTCCACCAAACAGGACAAGCTTGCATCTGTTATAGTTTTGGAGAAAAATGTGTTCATTTCATGTATGCGCGAAATGCCTTAAAAATGGCTTTAAAATGGATTTGGAGCATGGAGACGATTATCTCGGGATTGCAAGATAACCAAACAAAACTTTTAGTGGATTTCTACTTATTTTATTAAATATGATCTCCACCAAACAGGACAAGCTTGCATCTGTTATAGTTTTGGAGAAAAATGTGTTCATTTCATGTATGCGCGAAATGCCTTAAAAATGGCTTTAAAATGGATTTGGAGCATGGAGACGATTATCTCGGGATTGCAAGATAACCAAACAAAACTTTTAGTGGATTTCTACTTATTTTATTAAATATCATCTCCACCAAACAGGACAAGCTTGCATGTGTTATAGTTTTGGAGAAAAATGTGTTCATTTCATGTATGCGCAAAATGCCTTTGAAATGGCTTTAAAATGGATTTGGAGCATGGAGACGATTATCTCGGGATTGCAATATAACCAAACAAAACTTTTAGTGGATTTCTACTTATTTTATTAAATATCATCTCCACCAAACAGGACAAGCTTGCATCTGTTATAGTTTTGGAGAAAAATGTGTTCATTTCATGTATGCGCGAAATGCCTTAAAAATGGCTTTAAAATGGATTTGGAGCATGGAGACGATTATCTCGGGATTGCAAGATAACCAAACAAAAATTTTAGTGGATTTCTACTTATTTTATTAAATATCATCTCCACCAAACAGGACAAGCTTGCATCTGTTATAGTTTTGGAGAAAAATGTGTTCATTTCATGTATGCGCGAAATGCCTTAAAAATGGCTTTAAAATGGATTTGGAGCATGGAGACGATTATCTCGGGATTGCAAGATAACCAAACAAAACTTTTAGTGGATTTCTACTTATTTTATTAAATATCATCTCCACCAAACAGGACAAGCTTGCATCTGTTATAGTTTTGGAGAAAAATGTGTTCATTTCATGTATGCGCGAAATGCCTTAAAAATGGCTTTAAAATGGATTTGGAGCATGGAGACGATTATCTCGGGATTGCAGGATAACCAAACAAAACTTTTAGTGGATTTCTACTTATTTTATTAAATATCATCTCCACCAAACAGGACAAGCTTGCATGTGTTATAGTTTTGGAGAAAAATGTGTTCATTTCATGTATGCGCAAAATGCCTTTGAAATGGCTTTAAAATGGATTTCGAGCATGGAGACGATTATCTCGGGATTGCAAGATAACCAAACAAAACTTTTAGTGGATTTCTACTTATTTTATTAAATATCATCTCCACCAAACAGGACAAGCTTGCATCTGTTATAGTTTTGGAGAAAAATGTGTTCATTTCATGTATGCGCGAAATGCCTTAAAAATGGCTTTAAAATGGATTTGGAGCATGGAGACGATTATCTCGGGATTGCAAGATAACCAAACAAAACTTTTAGTGGATTTCTACTTATTTTATTAAATATCATCTCCACCAAACAGGACAAGCTTGCATCTGTTATAGTTTTGGAGAAAAATGTGTTCATTTCATGTATGCGCGAAATGCCTTAAAAATGGCTTTAAAATGGATTTGGAGCATGGAGACGATTATCTCGGGATTGCAAGATAACCAAACAAAACTTTTAGTGGATTTCTACTTATTTTATTAAATATCATCTCCACCAAACAGGACAAGCTTGCATCTGTTATAGTTTTGGAGAAAAATGTGTTCATTTCATGTATGCGCGAAATGCCTTAAAAATGGCTTTAAAATGGATTTGGAGCATGGAGACGATTATCTCGGGATTGCAAGATAACCAAACAAAACTTTTAGTGGATTTCTACTTATTTTATTAAATATCATCTCCACCAAACAGGACAAGCTTGCATCTGTTATAGTTTTGGAGAAAAATGTGTTCATTTCATGTATGCGCGAAATGCCTTAAAAATGGCTTTAAAATGGATTTGGAGCATGGAGACGATTATCTCGGGATTGCAAGATAACCAAACAAAACTTTTAGTGGATTTCTACTTATTTAATTAAATATCATCTCCACCAAACAGGACAAGCTTGCATGTGTTATAGTTTTGGAGAAAAATGTGTTCATTTCATGTATGCGCAAAATGCCTTTGAAATGGCTTTAAAATGGATTTGGAGCATGGAGACGATTATCTCGGGATTGCAAGATAACCAAACGAAACTTTTAGTAGATTTCTACTTATTTTATTAAATATCATCTCCACCAAACAGGACAAGCTTGCATCTGTTATAGTTTTGGAGAAAAATGTGTTCATTTCATGTATGCGCGAAATGCCTTAAAAATGGCTTTAAAATGGATTTGGAGCATGGAGACGATTATCTCGGGATTGCAAGATAACCAAACAAAACTTTTAGTGGATTTCTACTTATTTTATTAAATATCATCTCCACCAAACAGGACAAGCTTGCATCTGTTATAGTTTTGGAGAAAAATGTGTTCATTTCATGTATGCGCGAAATGCCTTAAAAATGGCTTTAAAATGGATTTGGAGCATGGAGACGATTATCTCGGGATTGCAAGATAACCAAACAAAACTTTTAGTGGATTTCTACTTATTTTATTAAATATCATCTCCACCAAACAGGACAAGCTTGCATCTGTTATAGTTTTGGAGAAAAATTTGTTCATTTCATGTATGCGCGAAATGCCTTAAAAATGGCTTTAAAATGGATTTGGAGCATGGAGACGATTATCTCGGGATTGCAAGATAACCAAACAAAACTTTTAGTAGATTTCTACTTATTTTATTAAATATCATCTCCACCAAACAGGACAAGCTTGCATCTGTTATAGTTTTGGAGAAAAATGTGTTCATTTCATGTATGCGCGAAATGCCTTAAAAATGGCTTTAAAATGGATTTGGAGCATGGAGACGATTATCTCGGGATTGCAAGATAACCAAACAAAACTTTTAGTGGATTTCTACTTATTTTATTAAATATCATCTCCACCAAACAGGACAAGCTTGCATCTGTTATAGTTTTGGAGAAAAATGTGTTCATTTCATGTATGCGCGAAATGCCTTAAAAATGGCTTTAAAATGGATTTGGAGCATGGAGACGATTATCTCGGGATTGCAAGATAACCAAACAAAACTTTTAGTGGATTTCTACTTATTTTATTAAATATCATCTCCACCAAACAGGACAAGCTTGCATCTGTTATAGTTTTGGAGAAAAATTTGTTCATTTCATGTATGCGCGAAATGCCTTAAAAATGGCTTTAAAATGGATTTGGAGCATGGAGACGATTATCTCGGGATTGCAAGATAACCAAACAAAACTTTTAGTGGATTTCTGCTTATTTTATTAAATATCATCTCCACCAAACAGGACAAGCTTGCATCTGTTATAGTTTTGGAGAAAAATGTGTTCATTTCATGTATGCGCGAAATGCCTTAAAAATGGCTTTAAAATGGATTTGGAGCATGGAGACGATTATCTCGGGATTGCAAGATAACCAAACAAAACTTTTAGTGGATTTCTACTTATTTTATTAAATATCATCTCCACCAAACAGGACAAGCTTGCATGTGTTATAGTTTTGGAGAACAATGTGTTCATTTCATGTATGCGCAAAATGCCTTTGAAATGGCTTTAAAATGGATTTGGAGCATGGAGACGATTATCTCAGGATGGCAATATAAACAAACGAAACTTTTAGTAGATTTCTACTTATTTTATTAAATATTATCTCCACCAAACAGGACAAGCTTGCATCTGTTATAGTTTTGGAGAAAAATGTGTTCATTTCATGTATGCGCGAAATGCCTTAAAAATGGCTTTAAAATAGATTTGGAGCATGGAGACGATTATCTCGGGATTGCAATATAACCAAACAAAACTTTTAGTGGATTTCTACTTATTTTATTAAATATCATCTCCACCAAACAGGACAAGCTTGCATCTGTTATAGTTTTGGAGAAAAATGTGTTCATTTCATGTATGCGCGAAATGCCTTAAAAATGGCTTTAAAATGGATTTGGAGCATGGAGACGATTATCTCGGGATTGCAAGATAACCAAACAAAAATTTTAGTGGATTTCTACTTATTTTATTAAATATCATCTCCACCAAACAGGACAAGCTTGCATCTGTTATAGTTTTGGAGAAAAATGTGTTCATTTCATGTATGCGCGAAATGCCTTAAAAATGGCTTTAAAATGGATTTGGAGCATGGAGACGATTATCTCGGGATTGCAAGATAACCAAACAAAAATTTTAGTGGATTTCTACTTATTTTATTAAATATCATCTCCACCAAACAGGACAAGCTTGCATCTGTTATAGTTTTGGAGAAAAATGTGTTCATTTCATGTATGCGCGAAATGCCTTAAAAATGGCTTTAAAATGGATTTGGAGCATGGAGACGATTATCTCGGGATTGCAAGATAACCAAACAAAACTTTTAGTGGATTTCTACTTATTTTATTAAATATCATCTCCACCAAACAGGACAAGCTTGCATGTGTTATAGTTTTGGAAAAAAATGTGTTCATTTCATGTATGCGCAAAATGCCTTTGAAATGGCTTTAAAATGGATTTGGAGCATGGAGACGATTATCTCGGGATTGCAAGATAACCAAACAAATCTTTTAGTGGATTTCTACTTATTTTATTAAATATCATCTCCACCAAACAAGACAAGCTTGCATGTGTTATAGTTTTGGAGAAAAATGTGTTCATTTCATGTATGCGCAAAATGCCTTTGAAATGGCTTTAAAATGGATTTGGAGCATGGAGACGATTATCTCAGGATGGCAATATAAACAAACGAAACTTTTAGTAGATTTCTACTTATTTTATTAAATATTATCTCCACCAAACAGGACAAGCTTGCATCTGTTATAGTTTTGGAGAAAAATGTGTTCATTTCATGTATGCGCGAAATGCCTTAAAAATGGCTTTAAAATGGATTTGGAGCATGGAGACGATTATCTCGGGATTGCAAGATAACCAAACAAAACTTTTAGTGGATTTCTACTTATTTTATTAAATATCATCTCCACCAAACAGGACAAGCTTGCATCTGTTATAGTTTTGGAGAAAAATGTGTTCATTTCATGTATGCGCGAAATGCCTTAAAAATGGCTTTAAAATGGATTTGGAGCATGGAGACGATTATCTCGGGATTGCAAGATAACCAAACAAAACTTTTAGTGGATTTCTACTTATTTTATTAAATATCATCTCCACCAAACAGGACAAGCTTGCATCTGTTATAGTTTTGGAGAAAAATGTGTTCATTTCATGTATGCGCGAAATGCCTTAAAAATGGCTTTAAAATGGATTTGGAGCATGGAGACGATTATCTCGGGATTGCAAGATAACCAAACAAAACTTTTAGTGGATTTCTACTTATTTTATTAAATATCATCTCCACCAAACAGGACAAGCTTGCATCTGTTATAGTTTTGGAGAAAAATGTGTTCATTTCATGTATGCGCGAAATGCCTTAAAAATGGCTTTAAAATGGATTTGGAGCATGGAGACGATTATCTCGGGATTGCAAGATAACCAAACAAAACTTTTAGTGGATTTCTACTTATTTAATTAAATATCATCTCCACCAAACAGGACAAGCTTGCATGTGTTATAGTTTTGGAGAAAAATGTGTTCATTTCATGTATGCGCAAAATGCCTTTGAAATGGCTTTAAAATGGATTTGGAGCATTGAGACGATTATCTCGGGATTGCAAGATAACCAAACGAAACTTTTAGTAGATTTCTACTTATTTTATTAAATATCATCTCCACCAAACAGGACAAGCTTGCATCTGTTATAGTTTTGGAGAAAAATGTGTTCATTTCATGTATGCGCGAAATGCCTTAAAAATGGCTTTAAAATGGATTTGGAGCATGGAGACGATTATCTCGGGATTGCAAGATAACCAAACAAAACTTTTAGTGGATTTCTACTTATTTTATTAAATATCATCTCCACCAAACAGGACAAGCTTGCATCTGTTATAGTTTTGGAGAAAAATGTGTTCATTTCATGTATGCGCGAAATGCCTTAAAAATGGCTTTAAAATGGATTTGGAGCATGGAGACGATTATCTCGGGATTGCAAGATAACCAAACAAAACTTTTAGTGGATTTCTACTTATTTTATTAAATATCATCTCCACCAAACAGGACAAGCTTGCATCTGTTATAGTTTTGGAGAAAAATTTGTTCATTTCATGTATGCGCGAAATGCCTTAAAAATGGCTTTAAAATGGATTTGGAGCATGGAGACGATTATCTCGGGATTGCAAGATAACCAAACAAAACTTTTAGTAGATTTCTACTTATTTTATTAAATATCATCTCCACCAAACAGGACAAGCTTGCATCTGTTATAGTTTTGGAGAAAAATGTGTTCATTTCATGTATGCGCGAAATGCCTTAAAAATGGCTTTAAAATGGATTTGGAGCATGGAGACGATTATCTCGGGATTGCAAGATAACCAAACAAAACGTTTAGTGGATTTCTACTTATTTTATTAAATATCATCTCCACCAAACAGGACAAGCTTGCATCTGTTATAGTTTTGGAGAAAAATGTGTTCATTTCATGTATGCGCGAAATGCCTTAAAAATGGCTTTAAAATGGATTTGGAGCATGGAGACGATTATCTCGGGATTGCAAGATAACCAAACAAAACTTTTAGTGGATTTCTACTTATTTTATTAAATATCATCTCCACCAAACAGGACAAGCTTGCATCTGTTATAGTTTTGGAGAAAAATTTGTTCATTTCATGTATGCGCGAAATGCCTTAAAAATGGCTTTAAAATGGATTTGGAGCATGGAGACGATTATCTCGGGATTGCAAGATAACCAAACAAAACTTTTAGTGGATTTCTGCTTATTTTATTAAATATCATCTCCACCAAACAGGACAAGCTTGCATCTGTTATAGTTTTGGAGAAAAATGTGTTCATTTCATGTATGCGCGAAATGCCTTAAAAATGGCTTTAAAATGGATTTGGAGCATGGAGACGATTATCTCGGGATTGCAAGATAACCAAACAAAACTTTTAGTGGATTTCTACTTATTTTATTAAATATCATCTCCACCAAACAGGACAAGCTTGCATGTGTTATAGTTTTGGAGAACAATGTGTTCATTTCATGTATGCGCAAAATGCCTTTGAAATGGCTTTAAAATGGATTTGGAGCATGGAGACGATTATCTCAGGATGGCAATATAAACAAACGAAACTTTTAGTAGATTTCTACTTATTTTATTAAATATTATCTCCACCAAACAGGACAAGCTTGCATCTGTTATAGTTTTGGAGAAAAATGTGTTCATTTCATGTATGCGCGAAATGCCTTAAAAATGGCTTTAAAATAGATTTGGAGCATGGAGACGATTATCTCGGGATTGCAATATAACCAAACAAAACTTTTAGTGGATTTCTACTTATTTTATTAAATATCATCTCCACCAAACAGGACAAGCTTGCATCTGTTATAGTTTTGGAGAAAAATGTGTTCATTTCATGTATGCGCGAAATGCCTTAAAAATGGCTTTAAAATGGATTTGGAGCATGGAGACGATTATCTCGGGATTGCAAGATAACCAAACAAAAATTTTAGTGGATTTCTACTTATTTTATTAAATATCATCTCCACCAAACAGGACAAGCTTGCATCTGTTATAGTTTTGGAGAAAAATGTGTTCATTTCATGTATGCGCGAAATGCCTTAAAAATGGCTTTAAAATGGATTTGGAGCATGGAGACGATTATCTCGGGATTGCAAGATAACCAAACAAAAATTTTAGTGGATTTCTACTTATTTTATTAAATATCATCTCCACCAAACAGGACAAGCTTGCATCTGTTATAGTTTTGGAGAAAAATGTGTTCATTTCATGTATGCGCGAAATGCCTTAAAAATGGCTTTAAAATGGATTTGGAGCATGGAGACGATTATCTCGGGATTGCAAGATAACCAAACAAAACTTTTAGTGGATTTCTACTTATTTTATTAAATATCATCTCCACCAAACAGGACAAGCTTGCATGTGTTATAGTTTTGGAAAAAAATGTGTTCATTTCATGTATGCGCAAAATGCCTTTGAAATGGCTTTAAAATGGATTTGGAGCATGGAGACGATTATCTCGGGATTGCAAGATAACCAAACAAATCTTTTAGTGGATTTCTACTTATTTTATTAAATATCATCTCCACCAAACAAGACAAGCTTGCATGTGTTATAGTTTTGGAGAAAAATGTGTTCATTTCATGTATGCGCAAAATGCCTTTGAAATGGCTTTAAAATGGATTTGGAGCATGGAGACGATTATCTCAGGATGGCAATATAAACAAACGAAACTTTTAGTAGATTTCTACTTATTTTATTAAATATTATCTCCACCAAACAGGACAAGCTTGCATCTGTTATAGTTTTGGAGAAAAATGTGTTCATTTCATGTATGCGCGAAATGCCTTAAAAATGGCTTTAAAATGGATTTGGAGCATGGAGACGATTATCTCGGGATTGCAAGATAACCAAACAAAACTTTTAGTGGATTTCTACTTATTTTATTAAATATCATCTCCACCAAACAGGACAAGCTTGCATCTGTTATAGTTTTGGAGAAAAATGTGTTCATTTCATGTATGCGCGAAATGCCTTAAAAATGGCTTTAAAATGGATTTGGAGCATGGAGACGATTATCTCGGGATTGCAAGATAACCAAACAAAACTTTTAGTGGATTTCTACTTATTTAATTAAATATCATCTCCACCAAACAGGACAAGCTTGCATGTGTTATAGTTTTGGAGAAAAATGTGTTCATTTCATGTATGCGCAAAATGCCTTTGAAATGGCTTTAAAATGGATTTGGAGCATGGAGACGATTATCTCGGGATTGCAAGATAACCAAACGAAACTTTTAGTAGATTTCTACTTATTTTATTAAATATCATCTCCACCAAACAGGACAAGCTTGCATCTGTTATAGTTTTGGAGAAAAATTTGTTCATTTCATGTATGCGCGAAATGCCTTAAAAATGGCTTTAAAATGGATTTGGAGCATGGAGACGATTATCTCGGGATTGCAAGATAACCAAACAAAACTTTTAGTAGATTTCTACTTATTTTATTAAATATCATCTCCACCAAACAGGACAAGCTTGCATCTGTTATAGTTTTGGAGAAAAATGTGTTCATTTCATGTATGCGCGAAATGCCTTAAAAATGGCTTTAAAATGGATTTGGAGCATGGAGACGATTATCTCGGGATTGCAAGATAACCAAACAAAACTTTTAGTGGATTTCTACTTATTTTATTAAATATCATCTCCACCAAACAGGACAAGCTTGCATCTGTTATAGTTTTGGAGAAAAATGTGTTCATTTCATGTATGCGCGAAATGCCTTAAAAATGGCTTTAAAATGGATTTGGAGCATGGAGACGATTATCTCGGGATTGCAAGATAACCAAACAAAACTTTTAGTGGATTTCTACTTATTTTATTAAATATCATCTCCACCAAACAGGACAAGCTTGCATCTGTTATAGTTTTGGAGAAAAATTTGTTCATTTCATGTATGCGCGAAATGCCTTAAAAATGGCTTTAAAATGGATTTGGAGCATGGAGACGATTATCTCGGGATTGCAAGATAACCAAACAAAACTTTTAGTGGATTTCTACTTATTTTATTAAATATCATCTCCACCAAACAGGACAAGCTTGCATCTGTTATAGTTTTGGAGAAAAATGTGTTCATTTCATGTATGCGCGAAATGCCTTAAAAATGGCTTTAAAATGGATTTGGAGCATGGAGACGATTATCTCGGGATTGCAAGATAACCAAACAAAACTTTTAGTGGATTTCTACTTATTTTATGAAATATCATCTCCACCAAACAGGACAAGCTTGCATGTGTTATAGTTTTGGAGAAAAATGTGTTCATTTCATGTATGCGCAAAATGCCTTTGAAATGGCTTTAAAATGGATTTGGAGCATGGAGACGATTATCTCAGGATGGCAATATAAACAAACGAAACTTTTAGTAGATTTCTACTTATTTTATTAAATATTATCTCCACCAAACAGGACAAGCTTGCATCTGTTATAGTTTTGGAGAAAAATGTGTTCATTTCATGTATGCGCGAAATGCCTTAAAAATGGCTTTAAAATGGATTTGGAGCATGGAGACGATTATCTCGGGATTGCAAGATAACCAAACAAACTTTTAGTGGATTTCTACTTATTTTATTAAATATCATCTCCACCAAACAGGACAAGCTTGCATCTGTTATAGTTTTGGAGAAAAATGTGTTCATTTCATGTATGCGCAAAATGCCTTAAAAATGGCTTTAAAATGGATTTGGAGCATGGAGACGATTATCTCGGGATTGCAAGATAACCAAACAAAACTTTTAGTGGATTTCTACTTATTTTATTAAATATCATCTCCACCAAACAGGACAAGCTTGCATCTGTTATAGTTTTGGAGAAAAATGTGTTCATTTCATGTATGCGCGAAATGCCTTAAAAATGGCTTTAAAATGGATTTGGAGCATGGAGACGATTATCTCGGGATTGCAAGATAACCAAACAAAACTTTTAGTGGATTTCTACTTATTTTATTAAATATCATCTCCACCAAACAGGACAAGCTTGCATCTGTTATAGTTTTGGAGAAAAATTTGTTCATTTCATGTATGCGCGAAATGCCTTAAAAATGGCTTTAAAATGGATTTGGAGCATGGAGACGATTATCTCGGGATTGCAAGATAACCAAACAAAACTTTTAGTGGATTTCTACTTATTTTATTAAATATCATCTCCACCAAACAGGACAAGCTTGCATCTGTTATAGTTTTGGAGAAAAATGTGTTCATTTCATGTATGCGCGAAATGCCTTAAAAATGGCTTTAAAATGGATTTGGAGCATGGAGACGATTATCTCGGGATTGCAAGATAACCAAACAAAACTTTTAGTGGATTTCTACTTATTTTATTAAATATCATCTCCACCAAACAGGACAAGCTTGCATGTGTTATAGTTTTGGAGAAAAATGTGTTCATTTCATGTATGCGCAAAATGCCTTTGAAATGGCTTTAAAATGGATTTGGAGCATGGAGACGATTATCTCAGGATGGCAATATAAACAAACGAAACTTTTAGTAGATTTCTACTTATTTTATTAAATATTATCTCCACCAAACAGGACAAGCTTGCATCTGTTATAGTTTTGGAGAAAAATGTGTTCATTTCATGTATGCGCGAAATGCCTTAAAAATGGCTTTAAAATGGATTTGGAGCATGGAGACGATTATCTCGGGATTGCAAGATAACCAAACAAACTTTTAGTGGATTTCTACTTATTTTATTAAATATCATCTCCACCAAACAGGACAAGCTTGCATCTGTTATAGTTTTGGAGAAAAATGTGTTCATTTCATGTATGCGCAAAATGCCTTAAAAATGGCTTTAAAATGGATTTGGAGCATGGAGACGATTATCTCGGGATTGCAAGATAACCAAACAAAACTTTTAGTGGATTTCTACTTATTTTATTAAATATCATCTCCACCAAACAAGACAAGCTTGCATGTGTTATAGTTTTGGAGAAAAATGTGTTCATTTCATGTATGCGCAAAATGCCTTTGAAATGGCTTTAAAATGGATTTGGAGCATGGAGACGATTATCTCAGGATGGCAATATAAACAAACGAAACTTTTAGTAGATTTCTACTTATTTTATTAAATATTATCTCCACCAAACAGGACAAGCTTGCATCTGTTATAGTTTTGGAGAAAAATGTGTTCATTTCATGTATGCGCGAAATGCCTTAAAAATGGCTTTAAAATGGATTTGGAGCATGGAGACGATTATCTCGGGATTGCAAGATAACCAAACAAAACTTTTAGTGGATTTCTACTTATTTTATTAAATATCATCTCCACCAAACAGGACAAGCTTGCATCTGTTATAGTTTTGGAGAAAAATGTGTTCATTTCATGTATGCGCGAAATGCCTTAAAAATGGCTTTAAAATGGATTTGGAGCATGGAGACGATTATCTCGGGATTGCAATATAACCAAACAAAACTTTTAGTGGATTTCTACTTATTTTATTAAATATCATCTCCACCAAACAGGACAAGCTTGCATCTGTTATAGTTTTGGAGAAAAATGTGTTCATTTCATGTATGCGCAAAATGCCTTAAAAATGGCTTTAAAATGGATTTGGAGCATGGAGACGATTATCTCGGGATTGCAAGATAACCAAACAAAACTTTTAGTGGATTTCTACTTATTTTATTAAATATCATCTCCACCAAACAAGACAAGCTTGCATGTGTTATAGTTTTGGAGAAAAATGTGTTCATTTCATGTATGCGCAAAATGCCTTTGAAATGGCTTTAAAATGGATTTGGAGCATGGAGACGATTATCTCAGGATGGCAATATAAACAAACGAAACTTTTAGTAGATTTCTACTTATTTTATTAAATATTATCTCCACCAAACAGGACAAGCTTGCATCTGTTATAGTTTTGGAGAAAAATGTGTTCATTTCATGTATGCGCGAAATGCCTTAAAAATGGCTTTAAAATGGATTTGGAGCATGGAGACGATTATCTCGGGATTGCAAGATAACCAAACAAAACTTTTAGTGGATTTCTACTTATTTTATTAAATATCATCTCCACCAAACAGGACAAGCTTGCATCTGTTATAGTTTTGGAGAAAAATGTGTTCATTTCATGTATGCGCGAAATGCCTTAAAAATGGCTTTAAAATGGATTTGGAGCATGGAGACGATTATCTCGGGATTGCAATATAACCAAACAAAACTTTTAGTGGATTTCTACTTATTTTATTAAATATCATCTCCACCAAACAGGACAAGCTTGCATCTGTTATAGTTTTGGAGAAAAATGTGTTCATTTCATGTATGCGCGAAATGCCTTAAAAATGGCTTTAAAATGGATTTGGAGCATGGAGACGATTATCTCGGGATTGCAAGATAACCAAACAAAACTGTTAGTGGATTTCTACTTATTTTATTAAATATCATCTCCACCAAACAGGACAAGCTTGCATGTGTTATAGTTTTGGAGAAAAATGTGTTCATTTCATGTATGCGCAAAATGCCTTTGAAATGGTTTTAAAATGGATTTGGAGCATGGAGACGATTATCTCAGGATGGCAATATAAACAAACGAAACTTTTAGTAGATTTCTACTTATTTTATTAAATATTATCTCCACCAAACAGGACAAGCTTGCATCTGTTATAGTTTTGGAGAAAAATGTGTTCATTTCATGTATGCGCGAAATGCCTTAAAAATGGCTTTAAAATGGATTTGGAGCATGGAGACGATTATCTCGGGATTGCAATATAACCAAACAAAACTTTTAGTGGATTTCTACTTATTTTATTAAATATCATCTCCACCAAACAGGACAAGCTTGCATCTGTTATAGTTTTGGAGAAAAATGTGTTCATTTCATGTATGCGCGAAATGCCTTAAAAATGGCTTTAAAATGGATTTGGAGCATGGAGACGATTATCTCGGGATTGCAAGATAACCAAACAAAAATTTTAGTGGATTTCTACTTATTTTATTAAATATCATCTCCACCAAACAGGTCAAGCTTGCATCTGTTATAGTTTTGGAGAAAAATGTGTTCATTTTATGTATGCGCGAAATGCCTTAAAAATGGCTTTAAAATGGATTTGGAGCATGGAGACGATTATCTCGGGATTGCAAGATAACCAAACAAAAATTTTAGTGGATTTCTACTTATTTTATTAAATATCATCTCCACCAAACAGGACAAGCTTGCATCTGTTATAGTTTTGGAGAAAAATGTGTTCATTTCATGTATGCGCGAAATGCCTTAAAAATGGCTTTAAAATGGATTTGGAGCATGGAGACGATTATCTCGGGATTGCAAGATAACCAAACAAAACTTTTAGTGGATTTCTACTTATTTTATTAAATATCATCTCCACCAAACAGGACAAGCTTGCATGTGTTATAGTTTTGGAGAAAAATGTGTTCATTTCATGTATGCGCAAAATGCCTTTGAAATGGCTTTAAAATGGATTTGGAGCATGGAGACGATTATCTCGGGATTGCAAGATAACCAAACAAAACTTTTAGTGGATTTCTACTTATTTTATTAAATATCATCTCCACCAAACAGGACAAGCTTGCATCTGTTATAGTTTTGGAGAAAAATGTGTTCATTTCATGTATGCGCGAAATGCCTTAAAAATGGCTTTAAAATGGATTTGGAGCATGGAGACGATTATCTCGGGATTGCAAGATAACCAAACAAAACTTTTAGTGGATTTCTACTTATTTTATTAAATATCATCTCCACCAAACAGGACAAGCTTGCATCTGTTATAGTTTTGGAGAAAAATGTGTTCATTTCATGTATGCGCGAAATGCCTTAAAAATGGCTTTAAAATGGATTTGGAGCATGGAGACGATTATCTCGGGATTGCAAGATAACCAAACAAAACTTTTAGTGGATTTCTACTTATTTTATTAAATATCATCTCCACCAAACAGGACAAGCTTGCATCTGTTATAGTTTTGGAGAAAAATGTGTTCATTTCATGTATGCGCGAAATGCCTTAAAAATGGCTTTAAAATGGATTTGGAGCATGGAGACGATTATCTCGGGATTGCAAGATAACCAAACAAAACTTTTAGTGGATTTCTACTTATTTTATTAAATATCATCTCCACCAAACAGGACAAGCTTGCATCTGTTATAGTTTTGGAGAAAAATGTGTTCATTTCATGTATGCGCAAAATGCCTTTGAAATGGCTTTAAAATGGATTTGGAGCATGGAGACGATTATCTCGGGATTGCAAGATAACCAAACAAAACTTTTAGTGGATTTCTACTTATTTTATTAAATATCATCTCCACCAAACAGGACAAGCTTGCATGTGTTATAGTTTTGGAGAAAAATGTGTTCATTTCATGTATGCGCAAAATGCCTTTGAAATGGCTTTAAAATGGATTTGGAGCATGGAGACGATTATCTCAGGATGGCAATATAAACAAACGAAACTTTTAGTAGATTTCTACTTATTTTATTAAATATTATCTCCACCAAACAGGACAAGCTTGCATCTGTTATAGTTTTGGAGAAAAATGTGTTCATTTCATGTATGCGCGAAATGCCTTAAAAATGGCTTTACAATGGATTTGGAGCATGGAGACGATTATCTCGGGATTGCAAGATAACCAAACAAAACTTTTAGTGGATTTCTACTTATTTTATTAAATATCATCTCCACCAAACAGGACAAGCTTGCATCTGTTATAGTTTTGGAGAAAAATGTGTTCATTTCATGTATGCGCGAAATGCCTTAAAAATGGCTTTAAAATGGATTTGGAGCATGGAGACGATTATCTCGGGATTGCAATATAACCAAACAAAACTTTTAGTGGATTTCTACTTATTTTATTAAATATCATCTCCACCAAACAGGACAAGCTTGCATCTGTTATAGTTTTGGAGAAAAATGTGTTCATTTCATGTATGCGCGAAATGCCTTAAAAATGGCTTTAAAATGGATTTGGAGCATGGAGACGATTATCTCGGGATTGCAATATAACCAAACAAAACTTTTAGTGGATTTCTACTTATTTTATTAAATATCATCTCCACCAAACAGGACAAGCTTGCATCTGTTATAGTTTTGGAGAAAAATGTGTTCATTTCATGTATGCGCAAAATGCCTTAAAAATGGCTTTAAAATGGATTTGGAGCATGGAGACGATTATCTCGGGATTGCAAGATAACCAAACAAAACTTTTAGTGGATTTCTACTTATTTTATTAAATATCATCTCCACCAAACAAGACAAGCTTGCATGTGTTATAGTTTTGGAGAAAAATGTGTTCATTTCATGTATGCGCAAAATGCCTTTGAAATGGCTTTAAAATGGATTTGGAGCATGGAGACGATTATCTCAGGATGGCAATATAAACAAACGAAACTTTTAGTAGATTTCTACTTATTTTATTAAATATTATCTCCACCAAACAGGACAAGCTTGCATCTGTTATAGTTTTGGAGAAAAATGTGTTCATTTCATGTATGCGCGAAATGCCTTAAAAATGGCTTTAAAATGGATTTGGAGCATGGAGACGATTATCTCGGGATTGCAAGATAACCAAACAAAACTTTTAGTGGATTTCTACTTATTTTATTAAATATCATCTCCACCAAACAGGACAAGCTTGCATCTGTTATAGTTTTGGAGAAAAATGTGTTCATTTCATGTATGCGCGAAATGCCTTAAAAATGGCTTTAAAATGGATTTGGAGCATGGAGACGATTATCTCGGGATTGCAATATAACCAAACAAAACTTTTAGTGGATTTCTACTTATTTTATTAAATATCATCTCCACCAAACAGGACAAGCTTGCATCTGTTATAGTTTTGGAGAAAAATGTGTTCATTTCATGTATGCGCGAAATGCCTTAAAAATGGCTTTAAAATGGATTTGGAGCATGGAGACGATTATCTCGGGATTGCAAGATAACCAAACAAAACTGTTAGTGGATTTCTACTTATTTTATTAAATATCATCTCCACCAAACAGGACAAGCTTGCATGTGTTATAGTTTTGGAGAAAAATGTGTTCATTTCATGTATGCGCAAAATGCCTTTGAAATGGTTTTAAAATGGATTTGGAGCATGGAGACGATTATCTCAGGATGGCAATATAAACAAACGAAACTTTTAGTAGATTTCTACTTATTTTATTAAATATTATCTCCACCAAACAGGACAAGCTTGCATCTGTTATAGTTTTGGAGAAAAATGTGTTCATTTCATGTATGCGCGAAATGCCTTAAAAATGGCTTTAAAATGGATTTGGAGCATGGAGACGATTATCTCGGGATTGCAATATAACCAAACAAAACTTTTAGTGGATTTCTACTTATTTTATTAAATATCATCTCCACCAAACAGGACAAGCTTGCATCTGTTATAGTTTTGGAGAAAAATGTGTTCATTTCATGTATGCGCGAAATGCCTTAAAAATGGCTTTAAAATGGATTTGGAGCATGGAGACGATTATCTCGGGATTGCAAGATAACCAAACAAAAATTTTAGTGGATTTCTACTTATTTTATTAAATATCATCTCCACCAAACAGGTCAAGCTTGCATCTGTTATAGTTTTGGAGAAAAATGTGTTCATTTTATGTATGCGCGAAATGCCTTAAAAATGGCTTTAAAATGGATTTGGAGCATGGAGACGATTATCTCGGGATTGCAAGATAACCAAACAAAAATTTTAGTGGATTTCTACTTATTTTATTAAATATCATCTCCACCAAACAGGACAAGCTTGCATCTGTTATAGTTTTGGAGAAAAATGTGTTCATTTCATGTATGCGCGAAATGCCTTAAAAATGGCTTTAAAATGGATTTGGAGCATGGAGACGATTATCTCGGGATTGCAAGATAACCAAACAAAACTTTTAGTGGATTTCTACTTATTTTATTAAATATCATCTCCACCAAACAGGACAAGCTTGCATGTGTTATAGTTTTGGAGAAAAATGTGTTCATTTCATGTATGCGCAAAATGCCTTTGAAATGGCTTTAAAATGGATTTGGAGCATGGAGACGATTATCTCGGGATTGCAAGATAACCAAACAAAACTTTTAGTGGATTTCTACTTATTTTATTAAATATCATCTCCACCAAACAGGACAAGCTTGCATCTGTTATAGTTTTGGAGAAAAATGTGTTCATTTCATGTATGCGCGAAATGCCTTAAAAATGGCTTTAAAATGGATTTGGAGCATGGAGACGATTATCTCGGGATTGCAAGATAACCAAACAAAACTTTTAGTGGATTTCTACTTATTTTATTAAATATCATCTCCACCAAACAGGACAAGCTTGCATCTGTTATAGTTTTGGAGAAAAATGTGTTCATTTCATGTATGCGCGAAATGCCTTAAAAATGGCTTTAAAATGGATTTGGAGCATGGAGACGATTATCTCGGGATTGCAAGATAACCAAACAAAACTTTTAGTGGATTTCTACTTATTTTATTAAATATCATCTCCACCAAACAGGACAAGCTTGCATCTGTTATAGTTTTGGAGAAAAATGTGTTCATTTCATGTATGCGCGAAATGCCTTAAAAATGGCTTTAAAATGGATTTGGAGCATGGAGACGATTATCTCGGGATTGCAAGATAACCAAACAAAACTTTTAGTGGATTTCTACTTATTTTATTAAATATCATCTCCACCAAACAGGACAAGCTTGCATCTGTTATAGTTTTGGAGAAAAATGTGTTCATTTCATGTATGCGCAAAATGCCTTTGAAATGGCTTTAAAATGGATTTGGAGCATGGAGACGATTATCTCGGGATTGCAAGATAACCAAACAAAACTTTTAGTGGATTTCTACTTATTTTATTAAATATCATCTCCACCAAACAGGACAAGCTTGCATGTGTTATAGTTTTGGAGAAAAATGTGTTCATTTCATGTATGCGCAAAATGCCTTTGAAATGGCTTTAAAATGGATTTGGAGCATGGAGACGATTATCTCAGGATGGCAATATAAACAAACGAAACTTTTAGTAGATTTCTACTTATTTTATTAAATATTATCTCCACCAAACAGGACAAGCTTGCATCTGTTATAGTTTTGGAGAAAAATGTGTTCATTTCATGTATGCGCGAAATGCCTTAAAAATGGCTTTAAAATGGATTTGGAGCATGGAGACGATTATCTCGGGATTGCAAGATAACCAAACAAAACTTTTAGTGGATTTCTACTTATTTTATTAAATATCATCTCCACCAAACAGGACAAGCTTGCATCTGTTATAGTTTTGGAGAAAAATGTGTTCATTTCATGTATGCGCGAAATGCCTTAAAAATGGCTTTAAAATGGATTTGGAGCATGGAGACGATTATCTCGGGATTGCAATATAACCAAACAAAACTTTTAGTGGATTTCTACTTATTTTATTAAATATCATCTCCACCAAACAGGACAAGCTTGCATCTGTTATAGTTTTGGAGAAAAATGTGTTCATTTCATGTATGCGCAAAATGCCTTAAAAATGGCTTTAAAATGGATTTGGAGCATGGAGACGATTATCTCGGGATTGCAAGATAACCAAACAAAACTTTTAGTGGATTTCTACTTATTTTATTAAATATCATCTCCACCAAACAGGACAAGCTTGCATCTGTTATAGTTTTGGAGAAAAATGTGTTCATTTCATGTATGCGCGAAATGCCTTAAAAATGGCTTTAAAATGGATTTGGAGCATGGAGACGATTATCTCGGGATTGCAAGATAACCAAACAAAACTTTTAGTGGATTTCTACTTATTTTATTAAATATCATCTCCACCAAACAGGACAAGCTTGCATCTGTTATAGTTTTGGAGAAAAATGTGTTCATTTCATGTATGCGCGAAATGCCTTAAAAATGGCTTTAAAATGGATTTGGAGCATGGAGACGATTATCTCGGGATTGCAAGATAACCAAACAAAACTTTTAGTGGATTTCTACTTATTTTATTAAATATCATCTCCACCAAACAGGACAAGCTTGCATCTGTTATAGTTTTGGAGAAAAATGTGTTCATTTCATGTATGCGCGAAATGCCTTAAAAATGGCTTTAAAATGGATTTGGAGCATGGAGACGATTATCTCGGGATTGCAAGATAACCAAACAAAAATTTTAGTGGATTTCTACTTATTTTATTAAATATCATCTCCACCAAACAGGTCAAGCTTGCATCTGTTATAGTTTTGGAGAAAAATGTGTTCATTTTATGTATGCGCGAAATGCCTTAAAAATGGCTTTAAAATGGATTTGGAGCATGGAGACGATTATCTCGGGATTGCAAGATAACCAAACAAAAATTTTAGTGGATTTCTACTTATTTTATTAAATATCATCTCCACCAAACAGGACAAGCTTGCATCTGTTATAGTTTTGGAGAAAAATGTGTTCATT
Source organism: Anomaloglossus baeobatrachus (assembly GCF_048569485.1). Classification (NCBI taxonomy): domain Eukaryota; kingdom Metazoa; phylum Chordata; class Amphibia; order Anura; family Aromobatidae; genus Anomaloglossus; species Anomaloglossus baeobatrachus. Next base: position 211,891 of record NW_027442271.1, read on the forward strand.
TCATGTATGCGCGAAATGCCTTAAAAATGGCTTTAAAATGGATTTGGAGCATGGAGACGATTATCTCGGGATTGCAAGATAACCAAACAAAACTTTTAGTGGATTTCTACTTATTTTATTAAATATCATCTCCACCAAACAGGACAAGCTTGCATGTGTTATAGTTTTGGAGAAAAATGTGTTCATTTCATGTATGCGCAAAATGCCTTTGAAATGGCTTTAAAATGGATTTGGAGCATGGAGACGATTATCTCGGGATTGCAAGATAACCAAACAAAACTTTTAGTGGATTTCTACTTATTTTATTAAATATCATCTCCACCAAACAGGACAAGCTTGCATCTGTTATAGTTTTGGAGAAAAATGTGTTCATTTCATGTATGCGCGAAATGCCTTAAAAATGGCTTTAAAATGGATTTGGAGCATGGAGACGATTATCTCGGGATTGCAAGATAACCAAACAAAACTTTTAGTGGATTTCTACTTATTTTATTAAATATCATCTCCACCAAACAGGACAAGCTTGCATCTGTTATAGTTTTGGAGAAAAATGTGTTCATTTCATGTATGCGCGAAATGCCTTAAAAATGGCTTTAAAATGGATTTGGAGCATGGAGACGATTATCTCGGGATTGCAAGATAACCAAACAAAACTTTTAGTGGATTTCTACTTATTTTATTAAATATCATCTCCACCAAACAGGACAAGCTTGCATGTGTTATAGTTTTGGAGAAAAATGTGTTCATTTCATGTATGCGCAAAATGCCTTTGAAATGGCTTTAAAATGGATTTGGAGCATGGAGACGATTATCTCGGGATTGCAAGATAACCAAACAAAACTTTTAGTGGATTTCTACTTATTTTATTAAATATCATCTCCACCAAACAGGACAAGCTTGCATCTGTTATAGTTTTGGAGAAAAATGTGTTCATTTCATGTATGCGCGAAATGCCTTAAAAATGGCTTTAAAATGGATTTGGAGCATGGAGACGATTATCTCGGGATTGCAAGATAACCAAACAAAACTTTTAGTGGATTTCTACTTATTTTATTAAATATCATCTCCACCAAACAGGACAAGCTTGCATCTGTTATAGTTTTGGAGAAAAATGTGTTCATTTCATGTATGCGCGAAATGCCTTAAAAATGGCTTTAAAATGGATTTGGAGCATGGAGACGATTATCTCGGGATTGCAAGATAACCAAACAAAACTTTTAGTGGATTTCTACTTATTTTATTAAATATCATCTCCACCAAACAGGACAAGCTTGCATGTGTTATAGTTTTGGAGAAAAATGTGTTCATTTCATGTATGCGCAAAATGCCTTTGAAATGGCTTTAAAATGGATTTGGAGCATGGAGACGATTATCTCGGGATTGCAAGATAACCAAACAAAACTTTTAGTGGATTTCTACTTATTTTATTAAATATCATCTCCACCAAACAGGACAAGCTTGCATCTGTTATAGTTTTGGAGAAAAATGTGTTCATTTCATGTATGCGCGAAATGCCTTAAAAATGGCTTTAAAATGGATTTGGAGCATGGAGACGATTATCTCGGGATTGCAAGATAACCAAACAAAACTTTTAGTGGATTTCTACTTATTTTATTAAATATCATCTCCACCAAACAGGACAAGCTTGCATGTGTTATAGTTTTGGAGAAAAATGTGTTCATTTCATGTATGCGCAAAATGCCTTTGAAATGGCTTTAAAATGGATTTGGAGCATGGAGACGATTATCTCAGGATGGCAATATAAACAAACGAAACTTTTAGTAGATTTCTACTTATTTTATTAAATATTATCTCCACCAAACAGGACAAGCTTGCATCTGTTATAGTTTTGGAGAAAAATGTGTTCATTTCATGTATGCGCGAAATGCCTTAAAAATGGCTTTAAAATGGATTTGGAGCATGGAGACGATTATCTCGGGATTGCAAGATAACCAAACAAAACTTTTAGTGGATTTCTACTTATTTTATTAAATATTATCTCCACCAAACAGGACAAGCTTGCATCTGTTATAGTTTTGGAGAAAAATGTGTTCATTTCATGTATGCGCGAAATGCCTTAAAAATGGCTTTAAAATGGATTTGGAGCATGGAGACGATTATCTCGGGATTGCAATATAACCAAACAAAACTTTTAGTGGATTTCTACTTATTTTATTAAATATCATCTCCACCAAACAGGACAAGCTTGCATCTGTTATAGTTTTGGAGAAAAATGTGTTCATTTCATGTATGCGCGAAATGCCTTAAAAATGGCTTTAAAATGGATTTGGAGCATGGAGACGATTATCTCGGGATTGCAAGATAACCAAACAAAAATTTTAGTGGATTTCTACTTATTTTATTAAATATCATCTCCACCAAACAGGACAAGCTTGCATCTGTTATAGTTTTGGAGAAAAATGTGTTCATTTCATGTATGCGCGAAATGCCTTAAAAATGGCTTTAAAATGGATTTGGAGCATGGAGACGATTATCTCGGGATTGCAAGATAACCAAACAAAACTTTTAGTGGATTTCTACTTATTTTATTAAATATCATCTCCACCAAACAGGACAAGCTTGCATCTGTTATAGTTTTGGAGAAAAATGTGTTCATTTCATGTATGCGCGAAATGCCTTAAAAATGGCTTTAAAATGGATTTGGAGCATGGAGACGATTATCTCGGGATTGCAAGATAACCAAACAAAACTTTTAGTGGATTTCTACTTATTTTATTAAATATCATCTCCACCAAAGAGGACAAGCTTGCATGTGTTATAGTTTTGGAGAAAAATGTGTTCATTTCATGTATGCGCAAAATGCCTTTGAAATGGCTTTAAAATGGATTTGGAGAATGGAGACGATTATCTCAGGATGGCAATATAAACAAACGAAACTTTTAGTAGATTTCTACTTATTTTATTAAATATTATCTCCACCAAACAGGACAAGCTTGCATCTGTTATAGTTTTGGAGAAAAATGTGTTCATTTCATGTATGCGCGAAATGCCTTAAAAATGGCTTTAAAATGGATTTGGAGCATGGAGACGATTATCTCGGGATTGCAAGATAACCAAACAAAACTTTTAGTGGATTTCTACTTATTTTATTAAATATCATCTCCACCAAACAGGACAAGCTTGCATCTGTTATAGTTTTGGAGAAAAATGTGTTCATTTCATGTATGCGCGAAATGCCTTAAAAATGGCTTTAAAATGGATTTGGAGCATGGAGACGATTATCTCGGGATTGCAATATAACCAAACAAAACTTTTAGTGGATTTCTACTTATTTTATTAAATATCATCTCCACCAAACAGGACAAGCTTGCATCTGTTATAGTTTTGGAGAAAAATGTGTTCATTTCATGTATGCGCGAAATGCCTTAAAAATGGCTTTAAAATGGATTTGGAGCATGGAGACGATTATCTCGGGATTGCAAGATAACCAAACAAAAATTTTAGTGGATTTCTACTTATTTTATTAAATATCATCTCCACCAAACAGGACAAGCTTGCATCTGTTATAGTTTGGGAGAAAAATGTGTTCATTTCATGTATGCGCGAAATGCCTTAAAAATGGCTTTAAAATGGATTTGGAGCATGGAGACGATTATCTCGGGATTGCAAGATAACCAAACAAAACATTTAGTGGATTTCTACTTATTTTATTAAATATCATCTCCACCAAACAGGACAAGCTTGCATCTGTTATAGTTTTGGAGAAAAATGTGTTCATTTCATGTATGCGCGAAATGCCTTAAAAATGGCTTTAAAATGGATTTGGAGCATGGAGACGATTATCTCGGGATTGCAAGATAACCAAACAAAACTTTTAGTGGATTTCTACTTATTTTATTAAATATCATCTCCACCAAACAGGACAAGCTTGCATGTGTTATAGTTTTGGAGAAAAATGTGTTCATTTCATGTATGCGCAAAATGCCTTTGAAATGGCTTTAAAATGGATTTGGAGCATGGAGACGATTATCTCGGGATTGCAATATAACCAAACAAAACTTTTAGTGGATTTCTACTTATTTTATTAAATATCATCTCCACCAAACAGGACAAGCTTGCATCTGTTATAGTTTTGGAGAAAAATGTGTTCATTTCATGTATGCGCGAAATGCCTTAAAAATGGCTTTAAAATGGATTTGGAGCATGGAGACGATTATCTCGGGATTGCAAGATAACCAAACAAAACTTTTAGTGGATTTCTACTTATTTTATTAAATATCATCTCCACCAAACAGGACAAGCTTGCATCTGTTATAGTTTTGGAGAAAAATGTGTTCATTTCATGTATGCGCGAAATGCCTTAAAAATGGCTTTAAAATGGATTTGGAGCATGGAGACGATTATCTCGGGATTGCAAGATAACCAAACAAAACTTTTAGTGGATTTCTACTTATTTTATTAAATATCATCTCCACCAAACAGGACAAGCTTGCATCTGTTATAGTTTTGGAGAAAAATGTGTTCATTTCATGTATGCGCGAAATGCCTTAAAAATGGCTTTAAAATGGATTTGGAGCATGGAGACGATTATCTCGGGATTGCAAGATAACCAAACAAAACTTTTAGTGGATTTCTACTTATTTTAATAAATATCATCTCCACCAAACAGGACAAGCTTGCATCTGTTATAGTTTTGGAGAAAAATGTGTTCATTTCATGTATGCGCGAAATGCCTTAAAAATGGCTTTAAAATGGATTTGGAGCATGGAGACGATTATCTCGGGATTGCAAGATAACCAAACAAAACTTTTAGTGGATTTCTACTTATTTTATTAAATATCATCTCCACCAAACAGGACAAGCTTGCATGTGTTATAGTTTTGGAGAAAAATGTGTTCATTTCATGTATGCGCAAAATGCCTTTGAAATGGCTTTAAAATGGATTTGGAGCATGGAGACGATTATCTCAGGATGGCAATATAAACAAACGAAACTTTTAGTAGATTTCTACTTATTTAATTAAATATTATCTCCACCAAACAGGACAAGCTTGCATCTGTTATAGTTTTGGAGAAAAATGTGTTCATTTCATGTATGCGCGAAATGCCTTAAAAATGGCTTTAAAATGGATTTGGAGCATGGAGACGATTATCTCGGGATTGCAAGATAACCAAACAAAACTTTTAGTGGATTTCTACTTATTTTATTAAATATCATCTCCACCAAACAGGACAAGCTTGCATCTGTTATAGTTTTGGAGAAAAATGTGTTCATTTCATGTATGCGCGAAATGCCTTAAAAATGGCTTTAAAATGGATTTGGAGCATGGAGACGATTATCTCGGGATTGCAATATAACCAAACAAAACTTTTAGTGGATTTCTACTTATTTTATTAAATATCATCTCCACCAAACAGGACAAGCTTGCATCTGTTATAGTTTTGGAGAAAAATGTGTTCATTTCATGTATGCGCGAAATGCCTTAAAAATGGCTTTAAAATGGATTTGGAGCATGGAGACGATTATCTCGGGATTGCAAGATAACCAAACAAAAATTTTAGTGGATTTCTACTTATTTTATTAAATATCATCTCCACCAAACAGGACAAGCTTGCATCTGTTATAGTTTTGGAGAAAAATGTGTTCATTTCATGTATGCGCGAAATGCCTTAAAAATGGCTTTAAAATGGATTTGGAGCATGGAGACGATTATCTCGGGATTGCAAGATAACCAAACAAAACTTTTAGTGGATTTCTACTTATTTTATTAAATATCATCTCCACCAAACAGGACAAGCTTGCATCTGTTATAGTTTTGGAGAAAAATGTGTTCATTTCATGTATGCGCGAAATGCCTTAAAAATGGCTTTAAAATGGATTTGGAGCATGGAGACGATTATCTCGGGATTGCAAGATAACCAAACAAAACTTTTAGTGGATTTCTACTTATTTTATTAAATATCATCTCCACCAAACAGGACAAGCTTGCATGTGTTATAGTTTTGGAGAAAAATGTGTTCATTTCATGTATGCGCAAAATGCCTTTGAAATGGCTTTAAAATGGATTTGGAGAATGGAGACGATTATCTCAGGATGGCAATATAAACAAACGAAACTTTTAGTAGATTTCTACTTATTTTATTAAATATTATCTCCACCAAACAGGACAAGCTTGCATCTGTTATAGTTTTGGAGAAAAATGTGTTCATTTCATGTATGCGCGAAATGCCTTAAAAATGGCTTTAAAATGGATTTGGAGCATGGAGACGATTATCTCGGGATTGCAAGATAACCAAACAAAACTTTTAGTGGATTTCTACTTATTTTATTAAATATCATCTCCACCAAACAGGACAAGCTTGCATCTGTTATAGTTTTGGAGAAAAATGTGTTCATTTCATGTATGCGCGAAATGCCTTAAAAATGGCTTTAAAATGGATTTGGAGCATGGAGACGATTATCTCGGGATTGCAATATAACCAAACAAAACTTTTAGTGGATTTCTACTTATTTTATTAAATATCATCTCCACCAAACAGGACAAGCTTGCATCTGTTATAGTTTTGGAGAAAAATGTGTTCATTTCATGTATGCGCGAAATGCCTTAAAAATGGCTTTAAAATGGATTTGGAGCATGGAGACGATTATCTCGGGATTGCAAGATAACCAAACAAAAATTTCAGTGGATTTCTACTTATTTTATTAAATATCATCTCCACCAAACAGGACAAGCTTGCATCTGTTATAGTTTGGGAGAAAAATGTGTTCATTTCATGTATGCGCGAAATGCCTTAAAAATGGCTTTAAAATGGATTTGGAGCATGGATACGATTATCTCGGGATTGCAATATAACCAAACAAAACTTTTAGTGGATTTCTACTTATTTTATTAAATATCATCTCCACCAAACAGGACAAGCTTGCATCTGTTATAGTTTTGGAGAAAAATGTGTTCATTTCATGTATGCGCGAAATGCCTTAAAAATGGCTTTAAAATGGATTTGGAGCATGGAGACGATTATCTCGGGATTGCAAGATAACCAAACAAAAATTTTAGTGGATTTCTACTTATTTTATTAAATATCATCTCCACCAAACAGGACAAGCTTGCATCTGTTATAGTTTTGGAGAAAAATGTGTTCATTTCATGTATGCGCGAAATGCCTTAAAAATGGCTTTAAAATGGATTTGGATCATGGAGACGATTATCTCGGGATTGCAAGATAACCAAAAAAAACTTTTAGTGGATTTCTACTTATTTTATTAAATATCATCTCCACCAAACAGGACAAGCTTGCATCTGTTATAGTTTTGGAGAAAAATGTGTTCATTTCATGTATGCGCGAAATGCCTTAAAATGGCTTTAAAATGGATTTGGAGCATGGAGACGATTATCTCGGGATTGCAGGATAACCAAACAAAACTTTTAGTGGATTTCTACTTATTTTATTAAATATCATCTCCACCAAACAGGACAAGCTTGCATGTGTTATAGTTTTGGAGAAAAATGTGTTCATTTCATGTATGCGCAAAATGCCTTTGAAATGGCTTTAAAATGGATTTGGAGCATGGAGACGATTATCTCAGGATGGCAATATAAACAAACGAAACTTTTAGTAGATTTCTACTTATTTTATTAAATATTATCTCCACCAAACAGGACAAGCTTGCATCTGTTATAGTTTTGGAGAAAAATGTGTTCATTTCATGTATGCGCGAAATGCCTTAAAAATGGCTTTAAAATGGATTTGGAGCATGGAGACGATTATCTCGGGATTGCAAGATATTCAAACAAAACTTTTAGTGGATTTCTACTTATTTTATTAAATATCATCTCCACCAAACAGGACAAGCTTGCATCTGTTATAGTTTTGGAGAAAAATGTGTTCATTTCATGTATGCGCGAAATGCCTTAAAAATGGCTTTAAAATGGATTTGGAGCATGGAGACGATTATCTCGGGATTGCAATATAACCAAACAAAACTTTTAGTGGATTTCTACTTATTTTATTAAATATCATCTCCACCAAACAGGACAAGCTTGCATCTGTTATAGTTTTGGAGAAAAATGTGTTCATTTCATGTATGCGCGAAATGCCTTAAAAATGGCTTTAAAATGGATTTGGAGCATGGAGACGATTATCTCGGGATTGCAAGATAACCAAACAAAAATTTTAGTGGATTTCTACTTATTTTATTAAATATCATCTCCACCAAACAGGACAAGCTTGCATCTGTTATAGTTTTGGAGAAAAATGTGTTCATTTCATGTATGCGCGAAATGCCTTAAAAATGGCTTTAAAATGGATTTGGAGCATGGAGACGATTATCTCGGGATTGCAAGATAACCAAACAAAACTTTTAGTGGATTTCTACTTATTTTATTAAATATCATCTCCACCAAACAGGACAAGCTTGCATCTGTTATAGTTTTGGAGAAAAATGTGTTCATTTCATGTATGCGCGAAATGCCTTAAAAATGGCTTTAAAATGGATTTGGAGCATGGAGACGATTATCTCGGGATTGCAAGATAACCAAACAAAACTTTTAGTGGATTTCTACTTATTTTATTAAATATCATCTCCACCAAACAGGACAAGCTTGCATGTGTTATAGTTTTGGAGAAAAATGTGTTCATTTCATGTATGCGCAAAATGCCTTTGAAATGGCTTTAAAATGGATTTGGAGAATGGAGACGATTATCTCAGGATGGCAATATAAACAAACGAAACTTTTAGTAGATTTCTACTTATTTTATTAAATATTATCTCCACCAAACAGGACAAGCTTGCATCTGTTATAGTTTTGGAGAAAAATGTGTTCATTTCATGTATGCGCGAAATGCCTTAAAAATGGCTTTAAAATGGATTTGGAGCATGGAGACGATTATCTCGGGATTGCAAGATAACCAAACAAAACTTTTAGTGGATTTCTACTTATTTTATTAAATATCATCTCCACCAAACAGGACAAGCTTGCATCTGTTATAGTTTTGGAGAAAAATGTGTTCATTTCATGTATGCGCGAAATGCCTTAAAAATGGCTTTAAAATGGATTTGGAGCATGGAGACGATTATCTCGGGATTGCAATATAACCAAACAAAACTTTTAGTGGATTTCTACTTATTTTATTAAATATCATCTCCACCAAACAGGACACGCTTGCATCTGTTATAGTTTTGGAGAAAAATGTGTTCATTTCATGTATGCGCGAAATGCCTTAAAAATGGCTTTAAAATGGATTTGGAGCATGGAGACGATTATCTCGGGATTGCAAGATAACCAAACAAAAATTTCAGTGGATTTCTACTTATTTTATTAAATATCATCTCCACCAAACAGGACAAGCTTGCATCTGTTATAGTTTGGGAGAAAAATGTGTTCATTTCATGTATGCGCGAAATGCCTTAAAAATGGCTTTAAAATGGATTTGGAGCATGGATACGATTATCTCGGGATTGCAATATAACCAAACAAAACTTTTAGTGGATTTCTACTTATTTTATTAAATATCATCTCCACCAAACAGGACAAGCTTGCATGTGTTATAGTTTTGGAGAAAAATGTGTTCATTTCATGTATGCGCAAAATGCCTTTGAAATGGCTTTAAAATGGATTTGGAGCATGGAGACGATTATCTCGGGATTGCAAGATAACCAAACAAAACTTTTAGTGGATTTCTACTTATTTTATTAAATATCATCTCCACCAAACAGGACAAGCTTGCATCTGTTATAGTTTTGGAGAAAAATGTGTTCATTTCATGTATGCGCGAAATGCCTTAAAAATGGCTTTAAAATGGATTTGGAGCATGGAGACGATTATCTCGGGATTGCAAGATAACCAAACAAAACTTTTAGTGGATTTCTACTTATTTTATTAAATATCATCTCCACCAAACAGGACAAGCTTGCATCTGTTATAGTTTTGGAGAAAAATGTGTTCATTTCATGTATGCGCGAAATGCCTTAAAAATGGCTTTAAAATGGATTTGGAGCATGGAGACGATTATCTCGGGATTGCAAGATAACCAAACAAAACTTTTAGTGGATTTCTACTTATTTTATTAAATATCATCTCCACCAAACAGGACAAGCTTGCATCTGTTATAGTTTTGGAGAAAAATGTGTTCATTTCATGTATGCGCGAAATGCCTTAAAAATGGCTTTAAAATGGATTTGGAGCATGGAGACGATTATCTCGGGATTGCAAGATAACCAAACAAAACTTTTAGTGGATTTCTACTTATTTTATTAAATATCATCTCCACCAAACAGGACAAGCTTGCATCTGTTATAGTTTTGGAGAAAAATGTGTTCATTTCATGTATGCGCGAAATGCCTTAAAATGGCTTTAAAATGGATTTGGAGCATGGAGACGATTATCTCGGGATTGCAAGATAACCAAACAAAACTTTTAGTGGATTTCTACTTATTTTATTAAATATCATCTCCACCAAACAGGACAAGCTTGCATGTGTTATAGTTTTGGAGAAAAATGTGTTCATTTCATGTATGCGCAAAATGCCTTTGAAATGGCTTTAAAATGGATTTGAAGCATGGAGACGATTATCTCAGGATGGCAATATAAACAAACGAAACTTTTAGTAGATTTCTACTTATTTTATTAAATATTATCTCCACCAAACAGGACAAGCTTGCATCTGTTATAGTTTTGGAGAAAAATGTGTTCATTTCATGTATGCGCGAAATGCCTTAAAAATGGCTTTAAAATGGATTTGGAGCATGGAGACGATTATCTCGGGATTGCAAGATAACCAAACAAAACTTTTAGTGGATTTCTACTTATTTTATTAAATATCATCTCCACCAAACAGGACAAGCTTGCATCTGTTATAGTTTTGGAGAAAAATGTGTTCATTTCATGTATGCGCGAAATGCCTTAAAAATGGCTTTAAAATGGATTTGGAGCATGGAGACGATTATCTCGGGATTGCAATATAACCAAACAAAACTTTTAGTGGATTTCTACTTATTTTATTAAATATCATCTCCACCAAACAGGACAAGCTTGCATCTGTTATAGTTTTGGAGAAAAATGTGTTCATTTCATGTATGCGCGAAATGCCTTAAAAATGGCTTTAAAATGGATTTGGAGCATGGAGACGATTATCTCGGGATTGCAAGATAACCAAACAAAACTTTTAGTGGATTTCTACTTATTTTATTAAATATCATCTCCACCAAACAGGACAAGCTTGCATCTGTTATAGTTTTGGAGAAAAATGTGTTCATTTCATGTATGCGCGAAATGCCTTAAAAATGGCTTTAAAATGGATTTGGAGCATGGAGACGATTATCTCGGGATTGCAAGATAACCAAACAAAACTTTTAGTGGATTTCTACTTATTTTATTAAATATCATCTCCACCAAACAGGACAAGCTTGCATCTGTTATAGTTTTGGAGAAAAATGTGTTCATTTCATGTATGCGCGAAATGCCTTAAAAATGGCTTTAAAATGGATTTGGAGCATGGAGACGATTATCTCGGGATTGCAAGATAACCAAACAAAACTTTTAGTGGATTTCTACTTATTTTATTAAATATCATCTCCACCAAACAGGACAAGCTTGCATGTGTTATAGTTTTGGAGAAAAATGTGTTCATTTCATGTATGCGCAAAATGCCTTTGAAATGGCTTTAAAATGCATTTGGAGCATGGAGACGATTATCTCGGGATTGCAAGATAACCAAACAAAACTTTTAGTGGATTTCTACTTATTTTATTAAATATCATCTCCACCAAACAGGACAAGCTTGCATCTGTTATAGTTTTGGAGAAAAATGTGTTCATTTCATGTATGCGCGAAATGCCTTAAAAATGGCTTTAAAATGGATTTGGAGCATGGAGACGATTATCTCGGGATTGCAATATAACCAAACAAAACTTTTAGTGGATTTCTACTTATTTTATTAAATATCATCTCCACCAAACAGGACAAGCTTGCATCTGTTATAGTTTTGGAGAAAAATGTGTTCATTTCATGTATGCGCAAAATGCCTTTGAAATGGCTTTAAAATGGATTTGGAGCATGGAGACGATTATCTCAGGATTGCAAGATAACCAAACAAAACTTTTAGTGGATTTCTACTTATTTTATTAAATATCATCTCCACCAAACAGGACAAGCTTGCATCTGTTATAGTTTTGGAGAAAAATGTGTTCATTTCATGTATGCGCGAAATGCCTTAAAAATGGCTTTAAAATGGATTTGGAGCATGGAGACGATTATCTCGGGATTGCAAGATAACCAAACAAAACTTTTAGTGGATTTCTACTTATTTTATTAAATATCATCTCCACCAAACAGGACAAGCTTGCATCTGTTATAGTTTTGGAGAAAAATGTGTTCATTTCATGTATGCGCGAAATGCCTTAAAAATGGCTTTAAAATGGATTTGGAGCATGGAGACGATTATCTCGGGATTGCAAGATAACCAAACAAAACTTTTAGTGGATTTCTACTTATTTTATTAAATATCATCTCCACCAAACAGGACAAGCTTGCATCTGTTATAGTTTTGGAGAAAAATGTGTTCATTTCATGTATGCGCGAAATGCCTTAAAAATGGCTTTAAAATGGATTTGGAGCATGGAGACGATTATCTCGAGATTGCAAGATAACCAAACAAAACTTTTAGTGGATTTCTACTTATTTTATTAAATATCATCTCCACCAAACAGGACAAGCTTGCATGTGTTATAGTTTTGGAGAAAAATGTGTTCATTTCATGTATGCGCAAAATGCCTTTGAAATGGCTTTAAAATGGATTTGGAGCATGGAGACGATTATCTCAGGATGGCAATATAAACAAACGAAACTTTTAGTAGATTTCTACTTATTTTATTAAATATTATCTCCACCAAACAGGACAAGCTTGCATCTGTTATAGTTTTGGAGAAAAATGTGTTCATTTCATGTATGCGCGAAATGCCTTAAAAATGGCTTTAAAATGGATTTGGAGCATGGAGACGATTATCTCGGGATTGCAAGATAACCAAACAAAACTTTTAGTGGATTTCTACTTATTTTATTAAATATCATCTCCACCAAACAGGACAAGCTTGCATCTGTTATAGTTTTGGAGAAAAATGTGTTCATTTCATGTATGCGCGAAATGCCTTAAAAATGGCTTTAAAATGGATTTGGAGCATGGAGACGATTATCTCGGGATTGCAAGATAACCAAACAAAACTTTTAGTGGATTTCTACTTATTTTATTAAATATCATCTCCACCAAACAGGACAAGCTTGCATCTGTTATAGTTTTGGAGAAAAATGTGTTCATTTCATGTATGCGCGAAATGCCTTAAAAATGGCTTTAAAATGGATTTGGAGCATGGAGACGATTATCTCGGGATTGCAAGATAACCAAACAAAACTTTTAGTGGATTTCTACTTATTTTATTAAATATCATCTCCACCAAACAGGACAAGCTTGCATCTGTTATAGTTTTGGAGAAAAATGTGTTCATTTCATGTATGCGCGAAATGCCTTAAAAATGGCTTTAAAATGGATTTGGAGCATGGAGACGATTATCTCGGGATTGCAAGATAACCAAACAAAACTTTTAGTGGATTTCTACTTATTTTATTAAATATCATCTCCACCAAACAGGACAAGCTTGCATGTGTTATAGTTTTGGAGAAAAATGTGTTCATTTCATGTATGCGCAAAATGCCTTTGAAATGGCTTTAAAATGGATTTGGAGAATGGAGACGATTATCTCAGGATGGCAATATAAACAAACGAAACTTTTAGTAGATTTCTACTTATTTTATTAAATATTATCTCCACCAAACAGGACAAGCTTGCATCTGTTATAGTTTTGGAGAAAAATGTGTTCATTTCATGTATGCGCGAAATGCCTTAAAAATGGCTTTAAAATGGATTTGGAGCATGGAGACGATTATCTCGGGATTGCAAGGTAACCAAACAAAACTTTTAGTGGATTTCTACTTATTTTATTAAATATCATCTCCACCAAACAGGACAAGCTTGCATCTGTTATAGTTTTGGAGAAAAATGTGTTCATTTCATGTATGCGCGAAATGCCTTAAAAATGGCTTTAAAATGGATTTGGAGCATGGAGACGATTATCTCGGGATTGCAATATAACCAAACAAAACTTTTAGTGGATTTCTACTTATTTTATTAAATATCATCTCCACCAAACAGGACAAGCTTGCATCTGTTATAGTTTTGGAGAAAAATGTGTTCATTTCATGTATGCGCGAAATGCCTTAAAAATGGCTTTAAAATGGATTTGGAGCATGGAGACGATTATCTCGGGATTGCAAGATAACCAAACAAAAATTTTAGTGGATTTCTACTTATTTTATTAAATATCATCTCCACCAAACAGGACAAGCTTGCATCTGTTATAGTTTGGGAGAAAAATGTGTTCATTTCATGTATGCGCGAAATGCCTTAAAAATGGCTTTAAAATGGATTTGGAGCATGGAGACGATTATCTCGGGATTGCAAGATAACCAAACAAAACATTTAGTGGATTTCTACTTATTTTATTAAATATCATCTCCACCAAACAGGACAAGCTTGCATCTGTTATAGTTTTGGAGAAAAATGTGTTCATTTCATGTATGCGCGAAATGCCTTAAAAATGGCTTTAAAATGGATTTGGAGCATGGAGAAGATTATCTCGGGATTGCAAGATAACCAAACAAAACTTTTAGTGGATTTCTACTTATTTTATTAAATATCATCTCCACCAAACAGGACAAGCTTGCATGTGTTATAGTTTTGGAGAAAAATGTGTTCATTTCATGTATGCGCAAAATGCCTTTGAAATGGCTTTAAAATGGATTTGGAGCATGGAGACGATTATCTCGGGATTGCAATATAACCAAACAAAACTTTTAGTGGATTTCTACTTATTTTATTAAATATCATCTCCACCAAACAGGACAAGCTTGCATCTGTTATAGTTTTGGAGAAAAATGTGTTCATTTCATGTATGCGCGAAATGCCTTAAAAATGGCTTTAAAATGGATTTGGAGCATGGAGACGATTATCTCGGGATTGCAAGATAACCAAACAAAACTTTTAGTGGATTTCTACTTATTTTATTAAATATCATCTCCACCAAACAGGACAAGCTTGCATCTGTTATAGTTTTGGAGAAAAATGTGTTCATTTCATGTATGCGCGAAATGCCTTAAAAATGGCTTTAAAATGGATTTGGAGCATGGAGACGATTATCTCGGGATTGCAAGATAACCAAACAAAACTTTTAGTGGATTTCTACTTATTTTATTAAATATCATCTCCACCAAACAGGACAAGCTTGCATCTGTTATAGTTTTGGAGAAAAATGTGTTCATTTCATGTATGCGCGAAATGCCTTAAAAATGGCTTTAAAATGGATTTGGAGCATGGAGACGATTATCTCGGGATTGCAAGATAACCAAACAAAACTTTTAGTGGATTTCTACTTATTTTATTAAATATCATCTCCACCAAACAGGACAAGCTTGCATCTGTTATAGTTTTGGAGAAAAATGTGTTCATTTCATGTATGCGCGAAATGCCTTAAAAATGGCTTTAAAATGGATTTGGAGCATGGAGACGATTATCTCGGGATTGCAAGATAACCAAACAAAACTTTTAGTGGATTTCTACTTATTTTATTAAATATCATCTCCACCAAACAGGACAAGCTTGCATGTGTTATAGTTTTGGAGAAAAATGTGTTCATTTCATGTATGCGCAAAATGCCTTTGAAATGGCTTTAAAATGGATTTGGAGCATGGAGACGATTATCTCAGGATGGCAATATAAACAAACGAAACTTTTAGTAGATTTCTACTTATTTTATTAAATATTATCTCCACCAAACAGGACAAGCTTGCATCTGTTATAGTTTTGGAGAAAAATGTGTTCATTTCATGTATGCGCGAAATGCCTTAAAAATGGCTTTAAAATGGATTTGGAGCATGGAGACGATTATCTCGGGATTGCAAGATAACCAAACAAAACTTTTAGTGGATTTCTACTTATTTTATTAAATATCATCTCCACCAAACAGGACAAGCTTGCATCTGTTATAGTTTTGGAGAAAAATGTGTTCATTTCATGTATGCGCGAAATGCCTTAAAAATGGCTTTAAAATGGATTTGGAGCATGGAGACGATTATCTCGGGATTGCAATATAACCAAACAAAACTTTTAGTGGATTTCTACTTATTTTATTAAATATCATCTCCACCAAACAGGACAAGCTTGCATCTGTTATAGTTTTGGAGAAAAATGTGTTCATTTCATGTATGCGCGAAATGCCTTAAAAATGGCTTTAAAATGGATTTGGAGCATGGAGACGATTATCTCGGGATTGCAAGATAACCAAACAAAACTTTTAGTGGATTTCTACTTATTTTATTAAATATCATCTCCACCAAACAGGACAAGCTTGCATCTGTTATAGTTTTGGAGAAAAATGTGTTCATTTCATGTATGCGCGAAATGCCTTAAAAATGGCTTTAAAATGGATTTGGAGCATGGAGACGATTATCTCGGGATTGCAAGATAACCAAACAAAACTTTTAGTGGATTTCTACTTATTTTATTAAATATCATCTCCACCAAACAGGACAAGCTTGCATGTGTTATAGTTTTGGAGAAAAATGTGTTCATTTCATGTATGCGCAAAATGCCTTTGAAATGGCTTTAAAATGGATTTGGAGAATGGAGACGATTATCTCAGGATGGCAATATAAACAAACGAAACTTTTAGTAGATTTCTACTTATTTTATTAAATATTATCTCCACCAAACAGGACAAGCTTGCATGTGTTATAGTTTTGGAGAAAAATGTGTTCATTTCATGTATGCGCAAAATGCCTTTGAAATGGCTTTAAAATGGATTTGGAGCATGGAGACGATTATCTCAGGATGGCAATATAAACAAACGAAACTTTTAGTAGATTTCTACTTATTTTATTAAATATTATCTCCACCAAACAGGACAAGCTTGCATCTGTTATAGTTTTGGAGAAAAATGTGTTCATTTCATGTATGCGCGAAATGCCTTAAAAATGGCTTTAAAATGGATTTGGAGCATGGAGACGATTATCTCGGGATTGCAAGATAACCAAACAAAACTTTTAGTGGATTTCTACTTATTTTATTAAATATCATCTCCACCAAACAGGACAAGCTTGCATCTGTTATAGTTTTGGAGAAAAATGTGTTCATTTCATGTATGCGCGAAATGCCTTAAAAATGGCTTTAAAATGGATTTGGAGCATGGAGACGATTATCTCGGGATTGCAATATAACCAAACAAAACTTTTAGTGGATTTCTACTTATTTTATTAAATATCATCTCCACCAAACAGGACAAGCTTGCATCTGTTATAGTTTTGGAGAAAAATGTGTTCATTTCATGTATGCGCGAAATGCCTTAAAAATGGCTTTAAAATGGATTTGGAGCATGGAGACGATTATCTCGGGATTGCAAGATAACCAAACAAAACTTTTAGTGGATTTCTACTTATTTTATTAAATATCATCTCCACCAAACAGGACAAGCTTGCATCTGTTATAGTTTTGGAGAAAAATGTGTTCATTTCATGTATGCGCGAAATGCCTTAAAAATGGCTTTAAAATGGATTTGGAGCATGGAGACGATTATATCGGGATTGCAAGATAACCAAACAAAACGTTTAGTGGATTTCTACTTATTTTATTAAATATCATCTCCACCAAACAGGACAAGCTTGCATGTGTTATAGTTTTGGAGAAAAATGTGTTCATTTCATGTATGCGCAAAATGCCTTTGAAATGGCTTTAAAATGGATTTGGAGAATGGAGACGATTATCTCAGGATGGCAATATAAACAAACGAAACTTTTAGTAGATTTCTACTTATTTTATTAAATATTATCTCCACCAAACAGGACAAGCTTGCATCTGTTATAGTTTTGGAGAAAAATGTGTTCATTTCATGTATGCGCGAAATGCCTTAAAAATGGCTTTAAAATGGATTTGGAGCATGGAGACGATTATCTCGGGATTGCAAGATAACCAAACAAAACTTTTAGTGGATTTCTACTTATTTTATTAAATATCATCTCCACCAAACAGGACAAGCTTGCATCTGTTATAGTTTTGGAGAAAAATGTGTTCATTTCATGTATGCGCGAAATGCCTTAAAAATGGCTTTAAAATGGATTTGGAGCATGGAGACGATTATCTCGGGATTGCAATATACCAAACAAAACTTTTAGTGGATTTCTACTTATTTTATTAAATATCATCTCCACCAAACAGGACAAGCTTGCATCTGTTATAGTTTTGGAGAAAAATGTGTTCATTTCATGTATGCGCGAAATGCCTTAAAAATGGCTTTAAAATGGATTTGGAGCATGGAGACGATTATCTCGGGATTGCAAGATAACCAAACAAAAATTTCAGTGGATTTCTACTTATTTTATTAAATATCATCTCCACCAAACAGGACAAGCTTGCATCTGTTATAGTTTGGGAGAAAAATGTGTTCATTTCATGTATGCGCGAAATGCCTTAAAAATGGCTTTAAAATGGATTTGGAGCATGGATACGATTATCTCGGGATTGCAATATAACCAAACAAAACTTTTAGTGGATTTCTACTTATTTTATTAAATATCATCTCCACCAAACAGGACAAGCTTGCATCTGTTATAGTTTTGGAGAAAAATGTGTTCATTTCATGTATGCGCGAAATGCCTTAAAAATGGCTTTAAAATGGATTTGGAGCATGGAGACGATTATCTCGGGATTGCAAGATAACCAAACAAAAATTTTAGTGGATTTCTACTTATTTTATTAAATATCATCTCCACCAAACAGGACAAGCTTGCATCTGTTATAGTTTTGGAGAAAAATGTGTTCATTTCATGTATGCGCGAAATGCCTTAAAAATGGCTTTAAAATGGATTTGGAGCATGGAGACGATTATCTCGGGATTGCAAGATAACCAAAAAAAACTTTTAGTGGATTTCTACTTATTTTATTAAATATCATCTCCACCAAACAGGACAAGCTTGCATCTGTTATAGTTTTGGAGAAAAATGTGTTCATTTCATGTATGCGCGAAATGCCTTAAAAATGGCTTTAAAATGGATTTGGAGCATGGAGACGATTATATCGGGATTGCAAGATAACCAAACAAAACTTTTAGTGGATTTCTACTTATTTTATTAAATATCATCTCCACCAAACAGGACAAGCTTGCATGTGTTATAGTTTTGGAGAAAAATGTGTTCATTTCATGTATGCGCAAAATGCCTTTGAAATGGCTTTAAAATGGATTTGGAGAATGGAGACGATTATCTCAGGATGGCAATATAAACAAACGAAACTTTTAGTAGATTTCTACTTATTTTATTAAATATTATCTCCACCAAACAGGACAAGCTTGCATCTGTTATAGTTTTGGAGAAAAATGTGTTCATTTCATGTATGCGCGAAATGCCTTAAAAATGGCTTTAAAATGGATTTGGAGCATGGAGACGATTATCTCGGGATTGCAAGATAACCAAACAAAACTTTTAGTGGATTTCTACTTATTTTATTAAATATCATCTCCACCAAACAGGACAAGCTTGCATCTGTTATAGTTTTGGAGAAAAATGTGTTCATTTCATGTATGCGCGAAATGCCTTAAAAATGGCTTTAAAATGGATTTGGAGCATGGAGACGATTATCTCGGGATTGCAATATACCAAACAAAACTTTTAGTGGATTTCTACTTATTTTATTAAATATCATCTCCACCAAACAGGACAAGCTTGCATCTGTTATAGTTTTGGAGAAAAATGTGTTCATTTCATGTATGCGCGAAATGCCTTAAAAATGGCTTTAAAATGGATTTGGAGCATGGAGACGATTATCTCGGGATTGCAAGATAACCAAACAAAAATTTCAGTGGATTTCTACTTATTTTATTAAATATCATCTCCACCAAACAGGACAAGCTTGCATCTGTTATAGTTTGGGAGAAAAATGTGTTCATTTCATGTATGCGCGAAATGCCTTAAAAATGGCTTTAAAATGGATTTGGAGCATGGATACGATTATCTCGGGATTGCAATATAACCAAACAAAACTTTTAGTGGATTTCTACTTATTTTATTAAATATCATCTCCACCAAACAGGACAAGCTTGCATCTGTTATAGTTTTGGAGAAAAATGTGTTCATTTCATGTATGCGCGAAATGCCTTAAAAATGGCTTTAAAATGGATTTGGAGCATGGAGACGATTATCTCGGGATTGCAAGATAACCAAACAAAAATTTTAGTGGATTTCTACTTATTTTATTAAATATCATCTCCACCAAACAGGACAAGCTTGCATCTGTTATAGTTTTGGAGAAAAATGTGTTCATTTCATGTATGCGCGAAATGCCTTAAAAATGGCTTTAAAATGGATTTGGAGCATGGAGACGATTATCTCGGGATTGCAAGATAACCAAAAAAAACTTTTAGTGGATTTCTACTTATTTTATTAAATATCATCTCCACCAAACAGGACAAGCTTGCATCTGTTATAGTTTTGGAGAAAAATGTGTTCATTTCATGTATGCGCGAAATGCCTTAAAATGGCTTTAAAATGGATTTGGAGCATGGAGACGATTATCTCGGGATTGCAGGATAACCAAACAAAACTTTTAGTGGATTTCTACTTATTTTATTAAATATCATCTCCACCAAACAGGACAAGCTTGCATGTGTTATAGTTTTGGAGAAAAATGTGTTCATTTCATGTATGCGCAAAATGCCTTTGAAATGGCTTTAAAATGGATTTGGAGCATGGAGACGATTATCTCGGGATTGCAAGATAACCAAACAAAACTTTTAGTGGATTTCTACTTATTTTATTAAATATCATCTCCACCAAACAGGACAAGCTTGCATGTGTTATAGTTTTGGAGAAAAATGTGTTCATTTCATGTATGCGCGAAATGCCTTAAAAATGGCTTTAAAATGGATTTGGAGCATGGAGACGATTATCTCGGGATTGCAAGATAACCAAACAAAACTTTTAGTGGATTTCTACTTATTTTATTAAATATCATCTCCACCAAACAGGACAAGCTTGCATCTGTTATAGTTTTGGAGAAAAATGTGTTCATTTCATGTATGCGCGAAATGCCTTAAAAATGGCTTTAAAATGGATTTGGAGCATGGAGACGATTATCTCGGGATTGCAAGATAACCAAACAAAACTTTTAGTGGATTTCTACTTATTTTATTAAATATCATCTCCACCAAACAGGACAAGCTTGCATCTGTTATAGTTTTGGAGAAAAATGTGTTCATTTCATGTATGCGCGAAATGCCTTAAAAATGGCTTTAAAATGGATTTGGAGCATGGAGACGATTATCTCGGGGTTGCAAGATAACCAAACAAAACTTTTAGTGGATTTCTACTTATTTTATTAAATATCATCTCCACCAAACAGGACAAGCTTGCATCTTATAGTTTTGGAGAAAAATGTGTTCATTTCATGTATGCGCGAAATGCCTTAAAATGGCTTTAAAATGGATTTGGAGCATGGAGACGATTATCTCGGGATTGCAAGATAACCAAACAAAACTTTTAGTGGATTTCTACTTATTTTATTAAATATCATCTCCACCAAACAGGACAAGCTTGCATGTGTTATAGTTTTGGAGAAAAATGTGTTCATTTCATGTATGCGCAAAATGCCTTTGAAATGGCTTTAAAATGGATTTGGAGCATGGAGACGATTATCTCAGGATGGCAATATAAACAAACGAAACTTTTAGTAGATTTCTACTTATTTTATTAAATATTATCTCCACCAAACAGGACAAGCTTGCATCTGTTATAGTTTTGGAGAAAAATGTGTTCATTTCATGTATGCGCGAAATGCCTTAAAAATGGCTTTAAAATGGATTTGGAGCATGGAGACGATTATCTCGGGATTGCAAGATAACCAAACAAAACTTTTAGTGGATTTCTACTTATTTTATTAAATATCATCTCCACCAAACAGGACAAGCTTGCATCTGTTATAGTTTTGGAGAAAAATGTGTTCATTTCATGTATGCGCGAAATGCCTTAAAAATGGCTTTAAAATGGATTTGGAGCATGGAGACGATTATCTCGGGATTGCAATATAACCAAACAAAACTTTTAGTGGATTTCTACTTATTTTATTAAATATCATCTCCACCAAACAGGACAAGCTTGCATCTGTTATAGTTTTGGAGAAAAATGTGTTCATTTCATGTATGCGCGAAATGCCTTAAAAATGGCTTTAAAATGGATTTGGAGCATGGAGACGATTATCTCGGGATTGCAAGATAACCAAACAAAACTTTTAGTGGATTTCTACTTATTTTATTAAATATCATCTCCACCAAACAGGACAAGCTTGCATCTGTTATAGTTTTGGAGAAAAATGTGTTCATTTCATGTATGCGCGAAATGCCTTAAAAATGGCTTTAAAATGGATTTGGAGCATGGAGACGATTATCTCGGGATTGCAAGATAACCAAACAAAACTTTTAGTGGATTTCTACTTATTTTATTAAATATCATCTCCACCAAACAGGACAAGCTTGCATCTGTTATAGTTTTGGAGAAAAATGTGTTCATTTCATGTATGCGCGAAATGCCTTAAAAATGGCTTTAAAATGGATTTGGAGCATGGAGACGATTATCTCGGGATTGCAAGATAACCAAACAAAACTTTTAGTGGATTTCTACTTATTTTATTAAATATCATCTCCACCAAACAGGACAAGCTTGCATCTGTTATAGTTTTGGAGAAAAATGTGTTCATTTCATGTATGCGCGAAATGCCTTAAAAATGGCTTTAAAATGGATTTGGAGCATGGAGACGATTATCTCGGGATTGCAAGATAACCAAACAAAACTTTTAGTGGATTTCTACTTATTTTATTAAATATCATCTCCACCAAACAGGACAAGCTTGCATGTGTTATAGTTTTGGAGAAAAATGTGTTCATTTCATGTATGCGCAAAATGCCTTTGAAATGGCTTTAAAATGGATTTGGAGCATGGAGACGATTATCTCGGGATTGCAAGATAACCAAACAAAACTTTTAGTGGATTTCTACTTATTTTATTAAATATCATCTCCACCAAACAGGACAAGCTTGCATCTGTTATAGTTTTGGAGAAAAATGTGTTCATTTCATGTATGCGCGAAATGCCTTAAAAATGGCTTTAAAATGGATTTGGAGCATGGAGACGATTATCTCGGGATTGCAAGATAACCAAACAAAACTTTTAGTGGATTTCTACTTATTTTATTAAATATCATCTCCACCAAACAGGACAAGCTTGCATCTGTTATAGTTTTGGAGAAAAATGTGTTCATTTCATGTATGCGCGAAATGCCTTAAAAATGGCTTTAAAATGGATTTGGAGCATGGAGACGATTATCTCGGGGTTGCAAGATAACCAAACAAAACTTTTAGTGGATTTCTACTTATTTTATTAAATATCATCTCCACCAAACAGGACAAGCTTGCATCTGTTATAGTTTTGGAGAAAAATGTGTTCATTTCATGTATGCGCGAAATGCCTTAAAAATGGCTTTAAAATGGATTTGGAGCATGGAGACGATTATCTCGGGATTGCAAGATAACCAAACAAAACTTTTAGTGGATTTCTACTTATTTTATTAAATATCATCTCCACCAAACAGGACAAGCTTGCATGTGTTATAGTTTTGGAGAAAAATGTGTTCATTTCATGTATGCGCAAAATGCCTTTGAAATGGCTTTAAAATGGATTTGGAGCATGGAGACGATTATCTCAGGATGGCAATATAAACAAACGAAACTTTTAGTAGATTTCTACTTATTTTATTAAATGTTATCTCCACCAAACAGGACAAGCTTGCATCTGTTATAGTTTTGGAGAAAAATGTGTTCATTTCATGTATGCGCGAAATGCCTTAAAAATGGCTTTAAAATGGATTTGGAGCATGGAGACGATTATCTCGGGATTGCAAGATAACCAAACAAAACTTTTAGTGGATTTCTACTTATTTTATTAAATATCATCTCCACCAAACAGGACAAGCTTGCATCTGTTATAGTTTTGGAGAAAAATGTGTTCATTTCATGTATGCGCGAAATGCCTTTGAAATGGCTTTAAAATGGATTTGGAGAATGGAGACGATTATCTCAGGATGGCAATATAAACAAACGAAACTTTTAGTAGATTTCTACTTATTTTATTAAATATTATCTCCACCAAACAGGACAAGCTTGCATCTGTTATAGTTTTGGAGAAAAATGTGTTCATTTCATGTATGCGCGAAATGCCTTAAAAATGGCTTTAAAATGGATTTGGAGCATGGAGACGATTATCTCGGGATTGCAAGATAACCAAACAAAACTTTTAGTGGATTTCTACTTATTTTATTAAATATCATCTCCACCAAACAGGACAAGCTTGCATCTGTTATAGTTTTGGAGAAAAATGTGTTCATTTCATGTATGCGCGAAATGCCTTAAAAATGGCTTTAAAATGGATTTGGAGCATGGAGACGATTATCTCGGGATTGCAATATACCAAACAAAACTTTTAGTGGATTTCTACTTATTTTATTAAATATCATCTCCACCAAACAGGACAAGCTTGCATCTGTTATAGTTTTGGAGAAAAATGTGTTCATTTCATGTATGCGCGAAATGCCTTAAAAATGGCTTTAAAATGGATTTGGAGCATGGAGACGATTATCTCGGGATTGCAAGATAACCAAACAAAAATTTCAGTGGATTTCTACTTATTTTATTAAATATCATCTCCACCAAACAGGACAAGCTTGCATCTGTTATAGTTTGGGAGAAAAATGTGTTCATTTCATGTATGCGCGAAATGCCTTAAAAATGGCTTTAAAATGGATTTGGAGCATGGATACGATTATCTCGGGATTGCAATATAACCAAACAAAACTTTTAGTGGATTTCTACTTATTTTATTAAATATCATCTCCACCAAACAGGACAAGCTTGCATCTGTTATAGTTTTGGAGAAAAATGTGTTCATTTCATGTATGCGCGAAATGCCTTAAAAATGGCTTTAAAATGGATTTGGAGCATGGAGACGATTATCTCGGGATTGCAAGATAACCAAACAAAAATTTTAGTGGATTTCTACTTATTTTATTAAATATCATCTCCACCAAACAGGACAAGCTTGCATCTGTTATAGTTTTGGAGAAAAATGTGTTCATTTCATGTATGCGCGAAATGCCTTAAAAATGGCTTTAAAATGGATTTGGAGCATGGAGACGATTATCTCGGGATTGCAAGATAACCAAAAAAAACTTTTAGTGGATTTCTACTTATTTTATTAAATATCATCTCCACCAAACAGGACAAGCTTGCATCTGTTATAGTTTTGGAGAAAAATGTGTTCATTTCATGTATGCGCGAAATGCCTTAAAATGGCTTTAAAATGGATTTGGAGCATGGAGACGATTATCTCGGGATTGCAGGATAACCAAACAAAACTTTTAGTGGATTTCTACTTATTTTATTAAATATCATCTCCACCAAACAGGACAAGCTTGCATGTGTTATAGTTTTGGAGAAAAATGTGTTCATTTCATGTATGCGCAAAATGCCTTTGAAATGGCTTTAAAATGGATTTGGAGCATGGAGACGATTATCTCGGGATTGCAAGATAACCAAACAAAACTTTTAGTGGATTTCTACTTATTTTATTAAATATCATCTCCACCAAACAGGACAAGCTTGCATCTGTTATAGTTTTGTAGAAAAATGTGTTCATTTCATGTATGCGCGAAATGCCTTAAAAATGGCTTTAAAATGGATTTGGAGCATGGAGACGATTATCTCGGGATTGCAAGATAACCAAACAAAACTTTTAGTGGATTTCTACTTATTTTATTAAATATCATCTCCACCAAACAGGACAAGCTTGCATCTGTTATAGTTTTGGAGAAAAATGTGTTCATTTCATGTATGCGCGAAATGCCTTAAAAATGGCTTTAAAATGGATTTGGAGCATGGAGACGATTATCTCGGGATTGCAAGATAACCAAACAAAACTTTTAGTGGATTTCTACTTATTTTATTAAATATCATCTCCACCAAACAGGACAAGCTTGCATCTGTTATAGTTTTGGAGAAAAATGTGTTCATTTCATGTATGCGCGAAATGCCTTAAAAATGGCTTTAAAATGGATTTGGAGCATGGAGACGATTATCTCGGGATTGCAAGATAACCAAACAAAACTTTTAGTGGATTTCTACTTATTTTATTAAATATCATCTCCACCAAACAGGACAAGCTTGCATCTGTTATAGTTTTGGAGAAAAATGTGTTCATTTCATGTATGCGCGAAATGCCTTAAAAATGGCTTTAAAATGGATTTGGAGCATGGAGACGATTATCTCGGGATTGCAAGATAACCAAACAAAACTTTTAGTGGATTTCTACTTATTTTATTAAATATCATCTCCACCAAACAGGACAAGCTTGCATGTGTTATAGTTTTGGAGAAAAATGTGTTCATTTCATGTATGCGCAAAATGCCTTTGAAATGGCTTTAAAATGGATTTGAAGCATGGAGACGATTATCTCAGGATGGCAATATAAACAAACGAAACTTTTAGTAGATTTCTACTTATTTTATTAAATATTATCTCCACCAAACAGGACAAGCTTGCATCTGTTATAGTTTTGGAGAAAAATGTGTTCATTTCATGTATGCGCGAAATGCCTTAAAAATGGCTTTAAAATGGATTTGGAGCATGGAGACGATTATCTCGGGATTGCAAGATAACCAAACAAAACTTTTAGTGGATTTCTACTTATTTTATTAAATATCATCTCCACCAAACAGGACAAGCTTGCATCTGTTATAGTTTTGGAGAAAAATGTGTTCATTTCATGTATGCGCGAAATGCCTTAAAAATGGCTTTAAAATGGATTTGGAGCATGGAGACGATTATCTCGGGATTGCAATATAACCAAACAAAACTTTTAGTGGATTTCTACTTATTTTATTAAATATCATCTCCACCAAACAGGACAAGCTTGCATCTGTTATAGTTTTGGAGAAAAATGTGTTCATTTCATGTATGCGCGAAATGCCTTAAAAATGGCTTTAAAATGGATTTGGAGCATGGAGACGATTATCTCGGGATTGCAAGATAACCAAACAAAACTTTTAGTGGATTTCTACTTATTTTATTAAATATCATCTCCACCAAACAGGACAAGCTTGCATCTGTTATAGTTTTGGAGAAAAATGTGTTCATTTCATGTATGCGCGAAATGCCTTAAAAATGGCTTTAAAATGGATTTGGAGCATGGAGACGATTATCTCGGGATTGCAAGATAACCAAACAAAACTTTTAGTGGATTTCTACTTATTTTATTAAATATCATCTCCACCAAACAGGACAAGCTTGCATCTGTTATAGTTTTGGAGAAAAATGTGTTCATTTCATGTATGCGCGAAATGCCTTAAAAATGGCTTTAAAATGGATTTGGAGCATGGAGACGATTATCTCGGGATTGCAAGATAACCAAACAAAACTTTTAGTGGATTTCTACTTATTTTATTAAATATCATCTCCACCAAACAGGACAAGCTTGCATCTGTTATAGTTTTGGAGAAAAATGTGTTCATTTCATGTATGCGCGAAATGCCTTAAAAATGGCTTTAAAATGGATTTGGAGCATGGAGACGATTATCTCGGGATTGCAAGATAACCAAACAAAACTTTTAGTGGATTTCTACTTATTTTATTAAATATCATCTCCACCAAACAGGACAAGCTTGCATCTGTTATAGTTTTGGAGAAAAATGTGTTCATTTCATGTATGCGCGAAATGCCTTAAAAATGGCTTTAAAATGGATTTGGAGCATGGAGACGATTATCTCGGGATTGCAAGATAACCAAACAAAACTTTTAGTGGATTTCTACTTATTTTATTAAATATCATCTCCACCAAACAGGACAAGCTTGCATGTGTTATAGTTTTGGAGAAAAATGTGTTCATTTCATGTATGCGCAAAATGCCTTTGAAATGGCTTTAAAATGCATTTGGAGCATGGAGACGATTATCTCGGGATTGCAATATAACCAAACAAAACTTTTAGTGGATTTCTACTTATTTTATTAAATATCATCTCCACCAAACAGGACAAGCTTGCATCTGTTATAGTTTTGGAGAAAAATGTGTTCATTTCATGTATGCGCGAAATGCCTTAAAAATGGCTTTAAAATGGATTTGGAGCATGGAGACGATTATCTCGGGATTGCAAGATAACCAAACAAAAATTTTAGTGGATTTCTACTTATTTTATTAAATATCATCTCCACCAAACAGGACAAGCTTGCATCTGTTATAGTTTTGGAGAAAAATGTGTTCATTTCATGTATGCGCGAAATGCCTTAAAAATGGCTTTAAAATGGATTTGGAGCATGGAGACGATTATCTCGGGATTGCAAGATAACCAAACAAAACTTTTAGTGGATTTCTACTTATTTTATTAAATATCATCTCCACCAAACAGGACAAGCTTGCATCTGTAATAGTTTTGGAGAAAAATGTGTTCATTTCATGTATGCGCGAAATGCCTTAAAAATGGCTTTAAAATGGATTTGGAGCATGGAGACGATTATCTCGGGATTGCAAGGTAACCAAACAAAACTTTTAGTGGATTTCTACTTATTTTATTAAATATCATCTCCACCAAACAGGACAAGCTTGCATGTGTTATAGTTTTGGAGAAAAATGTGTTCATTTCATGTATGCGCAAAATGCCTTTGAAATGGCTTTAAAATGGATTTGGAGCATGGAGACGATTATCTCGGGATTGCAAGATAACCAAACAAAACTTTTAGTGGATTTCTACTTATTTTATTAAATATCATCTCCACCAAACAGGACAAGCTTGCATCTGTTATAGTTTTGGAGAAAAATGTGTTCATTTCATGTATGCGCGAAATGCCTTAAAAATGGCTTTAAAATGGATTTGGAGCATGGAGACGATTATCTCGGGATTGCAAGATAACCAAACAAAACTTTTAGTGGATTTCTACTTATTTTATTAAATATCATCTCCACCAAACAGGACAAGCTTGCATCTGTTATAGTTTTGGAGAAAAATGTGTTCATTTCATGTATGCGCGAAATGCCTTAAAAATGGCTTTAAAATGGATTTGGAGCATGGAGACGATTATCTCGGGATTGCAAGATAACCAAACAAAACTTTTAGTGGATTTCTACTTATTTTATTAAATATCATCTCCACCAAACAGGACAAGCTTGCATCTGTTATAGTTTTGGAGAAAAATGTGTTCATTTCATGTATGCGCGAAATGCCTTAAAAATGGCTTTAAAATGGATTTGGAGCATGGAGACGATTATCTCGGGATTGCAAGATAACCAAACAAAACTTTTAGTGGATTTCTACTTATTTTATTAAATATCATCTCCACCAAACAGGACAAGCTTGCATGTGTTATAGTTTTGGAGAAAAATGTGTTCATTTCATGTATGCGCAAAATGCCTTTGAAATGGCTTTAAAATGGATTTGGAGCATGGAGACGATTATCTCGGGATTGCAAGATAACCAAACAAAACTTTTAGTGGATTTCTACTTATTTTATTAAATATCATCTCCACCAAACAGGACAAGCTTGCATCTGTTATAGTTTTGGAGAAAAATGTGTTCATTTCATGTATGCGCGAAATGCCTTAAAAATGGCTTTAAAATGGATTTGGAGCATGGAGACGATTATCTCGGGATTGCAAGATAACCAAACAAAACTTTTAGTGGATTTCTACTTATTTTATTAAATATCATCTCCACCAAACAGGACAAGCTTGCATCTGTTATAGTTTTGGAGAAAAATGTGTTCATTTCATGTATGCGCGAAATGCCTTAAAAATGGCTTTAAAATGGATTTGGAGCATGGAGACGATTATCTCGGGATTGCAAGATAACCAAACAAAACTTTTAGTGGATTTCTACTTATTTTATTAAATATCATCTCCACCAAACAGGACAAGCTTGCATCTGTTATAGTTTTGGAGAAAAATGTGTTCATTTCATGTATGCGCGAAATGCCTTAAAAATGGCTTTAAAATGGATTTGGAGCATGGAGACGATTATCTCGGGATTGCAAGATAACCAAACAAAACTTTTAGTGGATTTCTACTTATTTTATTAAATATCATCTCCACCAAACAGGACAAGCTTGCATCTGTTATAGTTTTGGAGAAAAATGTGTTCATTTCATGTATGCGCGAAATGCCTTAAAAATGGCTTTAAAATGGATTTGGAGCATGGAGACGATTATCTCGGGATTGCAAGATAACCAAACAAAACTTTTAGTGGATTTCTACTTATTTTATTAAATATCATCTCCACCAAACAGGACAAGCTTGCATGTGTTATAGTTTTGGAGAAAAATGTGTTCATTTCATGTATGCGCAAAATGCCTTTGAAATGGCTTTAAAATGGATTTGGAGCATGGAGACGATTATCTCAGGATGGCAATATAAACAAACGAAACTTTTAGTAGATTTCTACTTATTTTATTAAATATTATCTCCACCAAACAGGACAAGCTTGCATCTGTTATAGTTTTGGAGAAAAATGTGTTCATTTCATGTATGCGCGAAATGCCTTAAAAATGGCTTTAAAATGGATTTGGAGCATGGAGACGATTATCTCGGGATTGCAATATAACCAAACAAAACTTTTAGTGGATTTCTACTTATTTTATTAAATATCATCTCCACCAAACAGGACAAGCTTGCATGTGTTATAGTTTTGGAGAAAAATGTGTTCATTTCATGTATGCGCAAAATGCCTTTGAAATGGCTTTAAAATGGATTTGGAGCATGGAGACGATTATCTCAGGATGGCAATATAAACAAACGAAACTTTTAGTAGATTTCTACTTATTTTATTAAATATTATCTCCACCAAACAGGACAAGCTTGCATCTGTTATAGTTTTGGAGAAAAATGTGTTCATTTCATGTATGCGCGAAATGCCTTAAAAATGGCTTTAAAATGGATTTGGAGCATGGAGACGATTATCTCGGGATTGCAATATAACCAAACAAAACTTTTAGTGGATTTCTACTTATTTTATTAAATATCATCTCCACCAAACAGGACAAGCTTGCATCTGTTATAGTTTTGGAGAAAAATGTGTTCATTTCATGTATGCGCGAAATGCCTTAAAAATGGCTTTAAAATGGATTTGGAGCATGGAGACGATTATCTCGGGATTGCAAGATAACCAAACAAAAATTTTAGTGGATTTCTACTTATTTTATTAAATATCATCTCCACCAAACAGGTCAAGCTTGCATCTGTTATAGTTTTGGAGAAAAATGTGTTCATTTCATGTATGCGCGAAATGCCTTAAAAATGGCTTTAAAATGGATTTGGAGCATGGAGACGATTATCTAGGGATTGCAAGATAACCAAACAAAAATTTTAGTGGATTTCTACTTATTTTATTAAATATCATCTCCACCAAACAGGACAAGCTTGCATGTGTTATAGTTTTGGAGAAAAATGTGTTCATTTCATGTGTGCGCAAAATGCCTTTAAAATGGCTTTAAAATGGATTTGGAGCATGGAGACGATTATCTCGGGATTGCAAGATAACCAAACAAAACTTTTAGTGTATTTCTACTTATTTTATTAAATATCATCTCCACCAAACAGGACAAGCTTGCATCTGTTATAGTTTTGGAGAAAAATGTGTTCATTTCATGTATGCGCGAAATGCCTTAAAAATGGCTTTAAAATGGATTTGGAGCATGGAGACGATTATCTCGGGATTGCAAGATAACCAAACAAAACTTTTAGTGGATTTCTACTTATTTTATTAAATATCATCTCCACCAAACAGGACAAGCTTGCATGTGTTATAGTTTTGGAGAAAAATGTGTTCATTTCATGTATGCGCAAAATGCCTTTGAAATGGCTTTAAAATGGATTTGGAGCATGGAGACGATTATCTCAGGATGGCAATATAAACAAACGAAACTTTTAGTAGATTTCTACTTATTTTATTAAATATTATCTCCACCAAACAGGACAAGCTTGCATCTGTTATAGTTTTGGAGAAAAATGTGTTCATTTCATGTATGCGCGAAATGCCTTAAAAATGGCTTTAAAATGGATTTGGAGCATGGAGACGATTATCTCGGGATTGCAAGATAACCAAACAAAACTTTTAGTGGATTTCTACTTATTTTATTAAATATCATCTCCACCAAACAGGACAAGCTTGCATCTGTTATAGTTTTGGAGAAAAATGTGTTCATTTCATGTATGCGCGAAATGCCTTAAAAATGGCTTTAAAATGGATTTGGAGCATGGAGACGATTATCTCGGGATTGCAATATAACCAAACAAAACTTTTAGTGGATTTCTACTTATTTTATTAAATATCATCTCCACCAAACAGGACAAGCTTGCATCTGTTATAGTTTTGGAGAAAAATGTGTTCATTTCATGTATGCGCGAAATGCCTTAAAAATGGCTTTAAAATGGATTTGGAGCATGGAGACGATTATCTCGGGATTGCAAGATAACCAAACAAAAATTTTAGTGGATTTCTACTTATTTTATTAAATATCATCTCCACCAAACAGGACAAGCTTGCATCTGTTATAGTTTTGGAGAAAAATGTGTTCATTTCATGTATGCGCGAAATGCCTTAAAAATGGCTTTAAAATGGATTTGGAGCATGGAGACGATTATCTCGGGATTGCAAGATAACCAAACAAAACTTTTAGTGGATTTCTACTTATTTTATTAAATATCATCTCCACCAAACAGGACAAGCTTGCATCTGTTATAGTTTTGGAGAAAAATGTGTTCATTTCATGTATGCGCGAAATGCCTTAAAAATGGCTTTAAAATGGATTTGGAGCATGGAGACGATTATCTCGGGATTGCAAGATAACCAAACAAAACTTTTAGTGGATTTCTACTTATTTTATTAAATATCATCTCCACCAAACAGGACAAGCTTGCATGTGTTATAGTTTTGGAGAAAAATGTGTTCATTTCATGTATGCGCAAAATGCCTTTGAAATGGCTTTAAAATGGATTTGGAGCATGGAGACGATTATCTCGGGATTGCAATATAACCAAACAAAACTTTTAGTGGATTTCTACTTATTTTATTAAATATCATCT
Source organism: Anomaloglossus baeobatrachus (assembly GCF_048569485.1). Lineage (NCBI taxonomy): Eukaryota > Metazoa > Chordata > Amphibia > Anura > Aromobatidae > Anomaloglossus > Anomaloglossus baeobatrachus. The sequence continues at coordinate 245,111 of NW_027442271.1, forward strand.
CCACCAAACAGGACAAGCTTGCATCTGTTATAGTTTTGGAGAAAAATGTGTTCATTTCATGTATGCGCGAAATGCCTTAAAAATGGCTTTAAAATGGATTTGGAGCATGGAGACGATTATCTCGGGATTGCAAGATAACCAAACAAAAATTTTAGTGTATTTCTACTTATTTTATTAAATATCAATACCACCAAACAGGACAAGCTTGCATCTGTTATAGTTTTGGAGAAAAATGTGTTCATTTCATGTATGCGCGAAATGCCTTAAAAATGGCTTTAAAATGGATTTGGAGCATGGAGACGATTATCTCGGGATTGCAAGATAACCAAACAAAACTTTTAGTGGATTTCTACTTATTTTATTAAATATCATCTCCACCAAACAGGACAAGCTTGCATGTGTTATAGTTTTGGAGAAAAATGTGTTCATTTCATGTATGCGCAAAATGCCTTTGAAATGGCTTTAAAATGGATTTGGAGCATGGAGACGATTATCTCGGGATTGCAAGATAACCAAACAAAACTTTTAGTGGATTTCTACTTATTTTATTAAATATCATCTCCACCAAACAGGACAAGCTTGCATCTGTTATAGTTTTGGAGAAAAATGTGTTCATTTCATGTATGCGCGAAATGCCTTAAAAATGGCTTTAAAATGGATTTGGAGCATGGAGACGATTATCTCGGGATTGCAAGATAACCAAACAAAACTTTTAGTGGATTTCTACTTATTTTATTAAATATCATCTCCACCAAACAGGACAAGCTTGCATCTGTTATAGTTTTGGAGAAAAATGTGTTCATTTCATGTATGCGCGAAATGCCTTAAAAATGGCTTTAAAATGGATTTGGAGCATGGAGACGATTATCTCGGGATTGCAAGATAACCAAACAAAACTTTTAGTGGATTTCTACTTATTTTATTAAATATCATCTCCACCAAACAGGACAAGCTTGCATCTGTTATAGTTTTGGAGAAAAATGTGTTCATTTCATGTATGCGCGAAATGCCTTAAAAATGGCTTTAAAATGGATTTGGAGCATGGAGACGATTATCTCGGGATTGCAAGATAACCAAACAAAACTTTTAGTGGATTTCTACTTATTTTATTAAATATCATCTCCACCAAACAGGACAAGCTTGCATGTGTTATAGTTTTGGAGAAAAATGTGTTCATTTCATGTATGCGCAAAATGCCTTTGAAATGGCTTTAAAATGGATTTGGAGCATGGAGACGATTATCTCAGGATGGCAATATAAACAAACGAAACTTTTAGTAGATTTCTACTTATTTTATTAAATATTATCTCCACCAAACAGGACAAGCTTGCATCTGTTATAGTTTTGGAGAAAAATGTGTTCATTTCATGTATGCGCGAAATGCCTTAAAAATGGCTTTAAAATGGATTTGGAGCATGGAGACGATTATCTCGGGATTGCAAGATAACCAAACAAAACTTTTAGTGGATTTCTACTTATTTTATTAAATATCATCTCCACCAAACAGGACAAGCTTGCATCTGTTATAGTTTTGGAGAAAAATGTGTTCATTTCATGTATGCGCGAAATGCCTTAAAAATGGCTTTAAAATGGATTTGGAGCATGGAGACGATTATCTCGGGATTGCAATATAACCAAACAAAACTTTTAGTGGATTTCTACTTATTTTATTAAATATCATCTCCACCAAACAGGACAAGCTTGCATCTGTTATAGTTTTGGAGAAAAATGTGTTCATTTCATGTATGCGCGAAATGCCTTAAAAATGGCTTTAAAATGGATTTGGAGCATGGAGACGATTATCTCGGGATTGCAAGATAACCAAACAAAACTTTTAGTGGATTTCTACTTATTTTATTAAATATCATCTCCACCAAACAGGACAAGCTTGCATCTGTTATAGTTTTGGAGAAAAATGTGTTCATTTCATGTATGCGCGAAATGCCTTAAAAATGGCTTTAAAATGGATTTGGAGCATGGAGACGATTATCTCGGGATTGCAAGATAACCAAACAAAACTTTTAGTGGATTTCTACTTATTTTATTAAATATCATCTCCACCAAACAGGACAAGCTTGCATCTGTTATAGTTTTGGAGAAAAATGTGTTCATTTCATGTATGCGCGAAATGCCTTAAAAATGGCTTTAAAATGGATTTGGAGCATGGAGACGATTATCTCGGGATTGCAAGATAACCAAACAAAACTTTTAGTGGATTTCTACTTATTTTATTAAATATCATCTCCACCAAACAGGACAAGCTTGCATCTGTTATAGTTTTGGAGAAAAATGTGTTCATTTCATGTATGCGCGAAATGCCTTAAAAATGGCTTTAAAATGGATTTGGAGCATGGAGACGATTATCTCGGGATTGCAAGATAACCAAACAAAACTTTTAGTGGATTTCTACTTATTTTATTAAATATCATCTCCACCAAACAGGACAAGCTTGCATCTGTTATAGTTTTGGAGAAAAATGTGTTCATTTCATGTATGCGCGAAATGCCTTAAAAATGGCTTTAAAATGGATTTGGAGCATGGAGACGATTATCTCGGGATTGCAAGATAACCAAACAAAACTTTTAGTGGATTTCTACTTATTTTATTAAATATCATCTCCACCAAACAGGACAAGCTTGCATCTGTTATAGTTTTGGAGAAAAATGTGTTCATTTCATGTATGCGCGAAATGCCTTAAAAATGGCTTTAAAATGGATTTGGAGCATGGAGACGATTATCTCGGGATTGCAAGATAACCAAACAAAACTTTTAGTGGATTTCTACTTATTTTATTAAATATCATCTCCACCAAACAGGACAAGCTTGCATCTGTTAGAGTTTTGGAGAAAAATGTGTTCATTTCATGTATGCGCGAAATGCCTTAAAAATGGCTTTAAAATGGATTTGGAGCATGGAGACGATTATCTCGGGATTGCAAGATAACCAAACAAAACTTTTAGTGGATTTCTACTTATTTTATTAAATATCATCTCCACCAAACAGGACAAGCTTGCATCTGTTAGAGTTTTGGAGAAAAATGTGTTCATTTCATGTATGCGCGAAATGCCTTAAAAATGGCTTTAAAATGGATTTGGAGCATGGAGACGATTATCTCGGGATTGCAAGATAACCAAACAAAACTTTTAGTGGATTTCTACTTATTTTATTAAATATCATCTCCACCAAACAGGACAAGCTTGCATCTGTTATAGTTTTGGAGAAAAATGTGTTCATTTCATGTATGCGCGAAATGCCTTAAAAATGGCTTTAAAATGGATTTGGAGCATGGAGACGATTATCTCGGGGTTGCAAGATAACCAAACAAAACTTTTAGTGGATTTCTACTTATTTTATTAAATATCATCTCCACCAAACAGGACAAGCTTGCATCTTATAGTTTTGGAGAAAAATGTGTTCATTTCATGTATGCGCAAAATGCCTTTGAAATGGCTTTAAAATGGATTTGGAGCATGGAGACGATTATCTCGGGATTGCAAGATAACCAAACAAAACTTTTAGTGGATTTCTACTTATTTTATTAAATATCATCTCCACCAAACAGGACAAGCTTGCATCTGTTATAGTTTTGGAGAAAAATGTGTTCATTTCATGTATGCGCGAAATGCCTTAAAAATGGCTTTAAAATGGATTTGGAGCATGGAGACGATTATCTCGGGATTGCAAGATAACCAAACAAAACTTTTAGTGGATTTCTACTTATTTTATTAAATATCATCTCCACCAAACAGGACAAGCTTGCATCTGTTATAGTTTTGGAGAAAAATGTGTTCATTTCATGTATGCGCGAAATGACTTAAAAATGGCTTTAAAATGGATTTGGAGCATGGAGACGATTATCTCGGGATTGCAAGATAACCAAACAAAACTTTTAGTGGATTTCTACTTATTTTATTAAATATCATCTCCACCAAACAGGACAAGCTTGCATCTGTTATAGTTTTGGAGAAAAATGTGTTCATTTCATGTATGCGCGAAATGCCTTAAAAATGGCTTTAAAATGGATTTGGAGCATGGAGACGATTATCTCGGGATTGCAAGATAACCAAACAAAACTTTTAGTGGATTTCTACTTATTTTATTAAATATCATCTCCACCAAACAGGACAAGCTTGCATCTGTTAGAGTTTTGGAGAAAAATGTGTTCATTTCATGTATGCGCGAAATGCCTTAAAAATGGCTTTAAAATGGATTTGGAGCATGGAGACGATTATCTCGGGATTGCAAGATAACCAAACAAAACTTTTAGTGGATTTCTACTTATTTTATTAAATATCATCTCCACCAAACAGGACAAGCTTGCATGTGTTATAGTTTTGGAGAAAAATGTGTTCATTTCATGTATGCGCAAAATGCCTTTGAAATGGCATTAAAATGGATTTGGAGCATGGAGACGATTATCTCAGGATGGCAATATAAACAAACGAAACTTTTAGTAGATTTCTACTTATTTTATTAAATATTATCTCCACCAAACAGGACAAGCTTGCATCTGTTATAGTTTTGGAGAAAAATGTGTTCATTTCATGTATGCGCGAAATGCCTTAAAAATGGCTTTAAAATGGATTTGGAGCATGGAGACGATTATCTCGGGATTTCAAGATAACCAAACAAAACTTTTAGTGGATTTCTACTTATTTTATTAAATATCATCTCCACCAAACAGGACAAGCTTGCATCTGTTATAGTTTTGGAGAAAAATGTGTTCATTTCATGTATGCGCGAAATGCCTTAAAAATGGCTTTAAAATGGATTTGGAGCATGGAGACGATTATCTCGGGATTGCAATATAACCAAACAAAACTTTTAGTGGATTTCTACTTATTTTATTAAATATCATCTCCACCAAACAGGACAAGCTTGCATCTGTTATAGTTTTGGAGAAAAATGTGTTCATTTCATGTATGCCCGAAATGCCTTAAAAATGGCTTTAAAATGGATTTGGAGCATGGAGACGGTTATCTCGGGATTGCAAGATAACCAAACAAAAATTTTAGTGGATTTCTACTTATTTTATTAAATATCATCTCCACCAAACAGGACAAGCTTGCATCTGTTATAGTTTTGGAGAAAAATGTGTTCATTTCATGTATGCGCGAAATGCCTTAAAATGGCTTTAAAATGGATTTGGAGCATGGAGACGATTATCTCGGGATTGCAAGATAACCAAACAAAACTTTTAGTGGATTTCTACTTATTTTATTAAATATCATCTCCACCAAACAGGACAAGCTTGCATCTGTTATAGTTTTGGAGAAAAATGTGTTCATTTCATGTATGCGCGAAATGCCTTAAAAATGGCTTTAAAATGGATTTGGAGCATGGAGACGATTATCTCGGGATTGCAAGATAACCAAACAAAAATTTTAGTGGATTTCTACTTATTTTATTAAATATCATCTCCACCAAACAGGACAAGCTTGCATCTGTTATAGTTTTGGAGAAAAATGTGTTCATTTCATGTATGCGCGAAATGCCTTAAAAATGGCTTTAAAATGGATTTGGAGCATGGAGACGATTATCTCGGGATTGCAAGATAACCAAACAAAACTTTTAGTGGATTTCTACTTATTTTATTAAATATCATCTCCACCAAACAGGACAAGCTTGCATCTGTTATAGTTTTGGAGAAAAATGTGTTCATTTCATGTATGCGCGAAATGCCTTAAAAATGGCTTTAAAATGGATTTGGAGCATGGAGACGATTATCTCAGGATTGCAAGATAACCAAACAAAACTTTTAGTGGATTTCTACTTATTTTATTAAATATCATCTCCACCAAACAGGACAAGCTTGCATGTGTTATAGTTTTGGAGAAAAATGTGTTCATTTCATGTATGCGCAAAATGCCTTTGAAATGGCTTTAAAATGGATTTGGAGCATGGAGACGATTATCTCGGGATTGCAAGATAACCAAACAAAACTTTTAGTGGATTTCTACTTATTTTATTAAATATCATCTCCACCAAACAGGACAAGCTTGCATCTGTTATAGTTTTGGAGAAAAATGTGTTCATTTCATGTATGCGCGAAATGCCTTAAAAATGGCTTTAAAATGGATTTGGAGCATGGAGACGATTATCTCGGGATTGCAATATAACCAAACAAAACTTTTAGTGGATTTCTACCTATTTTATTAAATATCATCTCCACCAAACAGGACAAGCTTGCATCTGTTATAGTTTTGGAGAAAAATGTGTTCATTTCATGTATGCGCGAAATGCCTTAAAAATGGCTTTAAAATGGATTTGGAGCATGGAGACGATTATCTCGGGATTGCAAGATAACCAAACAAAAATTTTAGTGGATTTCTACTTATTTTATTAAATATCATCTCCACCAAACAGGACAAGCTTGCATCTGTTATAGTTTTGGAGAAAAATGTGTTCATTTCATGTATGCGCGAAATGCCTTAAAAATGGCTTTAAAATGGATTTGGAGCATGGAGACGATTATCTCGGGATTGCAAGATAACCAAACAAAACTTTTAGTGGATTTCTACTTATTTTATTAAATATCATCTCCACCAAACAGGACAAGCTTGCATGTGTTATAGTTTTGGAGAAAAATGTGTTCATTTCATGTATGCGCGAAATGCCTTAAAAATGGCTTTAAAATGGATTTGGAGCATGGAGACGATTATCTCGGGATTGCAAGATAACCAAACAAAACTTTTAGTGGATTTCTACTTATTTTATTAAATATCATCTCCACCAAACAGGACAAGCTTGCATGTGTTATAGTTTTGGAGAAAAATGTGTTCATTTCATGTATGCGCAAAATGCCTTTGAAATGGCTGTAAAATTGATTTGGAGCATGGAGACGATTATCTCGGGATTGCAAGATAACCAAACAAAACTTTTAGTGGATTTCTACTTATTTTATTAAATATCATCTCCACCAAACAGGACAAGCTTGCATCTGTTATAGTTTTGGAGAAAAATGTGTTCATTTCATGTATGCGCGAAATGCCTTAAAAATGGCTTTAAAATGGATTTGGAGCATGGAGACGATTATCTCGGGATTGCAAGATAACCAAACAAAACTTTTAGTGGATTTCTACTTATTTTATTAAATATCATCTCCACCAAACAGGACAAGCTTGCATCTGTTATAGTTTTGGAGAAAAATGTGTTCATTTCATGTATGCGCGAAATGCTTTAAAAATGGCTTTAAAATGGATTTGGAGCATGGAGACGATTATCTCGGGATTGCAAGATAACCAAACAAAACTTTTAGTGGATTTCTACTTATTTTATTAAATATCATCTCCACCAAACAGGACAAGCTTGCATCTGTTATAGTTTTGGAGAAAAATGTGTTCATTTCATGTATGCGCGAAATGCCTTAAAAATGGCTTTAAAATGGATTTGGAGCATGGAGACGATTATCTCGGGATTGCAAGATAACCAAACAAAACTTTTAGTGGATTTCTACTTATTTTATTAAATATCATCTCCACCAAACAGGACAAGCTTGCATCTGTTATAGTTTTGGAGAAAAATGTGTTCATTTCATGTATGCGCGAAATGCCTTAAAAATGGCTTTAAAATGGATTTGGAGCATGGAGACGATTATCTCGGGATTGCAAGATAACCAAACAAAACTTTTAGTGGATTTCTACTTATTTTATTAAATATCATCTCCACCAAACAGGACAAGCTTGCATGTGTTATAGTTTTGGAGAAAAATGTGTTCATTTCATGTATGCGCAAAATGCCTTTGAAATGGCTTTAAAATGGATTTGGAGCATGGAGACGATTATCTCGGGATTGCAAGATAACCAAACAAAACTTTTAGTGGATTTCTACTTATTTTATTAAATATCATCTCCACCAAACAGGACAAGCTTGCATCTGTTATAGTTTTGGAGGAAAATGTGTTCATTTCATGTATGCGCGAAATGCCGTAAAAATGGCTTTAAAATGGATTTGGAGCATGGAGACGATTATCTCGGGATTGCAAGATAACCAAACAAAACTTTTAGTGGATTTCTACTTATTTTATTAAATATCATCTCCACCAAAGAGGACAAGCTTGCATCTGTTATAGTTTTGGAGAAAAATGTGTTCATTTCATGTATGCGCGAAATGCCTTAAAAATGGCTTTAAAATGGATTTGGAGCATGGAGACGATTATCTCGGGATTGCAAGATAACCAAACAAAACTTTTAGTGGATTTCTACTTATTTTATTAAATATCATCTCCACCAAACAGGACAAGCTTGCATCTGTTATAGTTTTGGAGAAAAATGTGTTCATTTCATGTATGCGCGAAATGCCTTAAAAATGGCTTTAAAATGGATTTGGAGCATGGAGACGATTATCTCGGGATTGCAAGATAACCAAACAAAACTTTTAGTGGATTTCTACTTATTTTATTAAATATCATCTCCACCAAACAGGACAAGCTTGCATGTGTTATAGTTTTGGAGAAAAATGTGTTCATTTCATGTATGCGCAAAATGCCTTTGAAATGGCTTTAAAATGGATTTGGAGCATGGAGACGATTATCTCAGGATGGCAATATAAACAAACGAAACTTTTAGTAGGTTTCTACTTATTTTATTAAATATTATCTCCACCAAACAGGACAAGCTTGCATCTGTTATAGTTTTGGAGAAAAATGTGTTCATTTCATGTATGCGCGAAATGCCCTAAAAATGGCTTTAAAATGGATTTGGAGCATGGAGACGATTATCTCGGGATTGCAAGATAACCAAACAAAACTTTTAGTGGATTTCTACTTATTTTATTAAATATCATCTCCACCAAACAGGACAAGCTTGCATCTGTTATAGTTTTGGAGAAAAATGTGTTCATTTCATGTATGCGCGAAATGCCTTAAAAATGGCTTTAAAATGGATTTGGAGCATGGAGACGATTATCTCGGGATTGCAATATAACCAAACAAAACTTTTAGTGGATTTCTACTTATTTTATTAAATATCATCTCCACCAAACAGGACAAGCTTGCATCTGTTATAGTTTTGGAGAAAAATGTGTTCATTTCATGTATGCGCGAAATGCCTTAAAAATGGCTTTAAAATGGATTTGGAGCATGGAGACGATTATCTCGGGATTGCAAGATAACCAAAAAAAATTTTAGTGGATTTCTACTTATTTTATTAAATATCATCTCCACCAAACAGGACAAGCTTGCATCTGTTATAGTTTTGGAGAAAAATGTGTTCATTTCATGTATGCGCGAAATGCCTTAAAAATGGCTTTAAAATGGATTTGGAGCATGGAGACGATTATCTCGGGATTGCAAGATAACCAAACAAAACTTTTAGTGGATTTCTACTTATTTTATTAAATATCATCTCCACCAAACAGGACAAGCTTGCATCTGTTATAGTTTTGGAGAAAAATGTGTTCATTTCATGTATGCGCGAAATGCCTTAAAAATGGCTTTAAAATGGATTTGGAGCATGGAGACGATTATCTCGGGATTGCAAGATAACCAAACAAAACTTTTAGTGGATTTCTACTTATTTTATTAAATATCATCTCCACCAAACAGGACAAGCTTGCATGTGTTATAGTTTTGGAGAAAAATGTGTTCATTTCATGTATGCGCAAAATGCCTTTGAAATGGCTTTAAAATGGATTTGGAGCATGGAGACGATTATCTCGGGATTGCAAGATAACCAAACAAAACTTTTAGTGGATTTCTACTTATTTTATTAAATATCATCTCCACCAAACAGGACAAGCTTGCATCTGTTATAGTTTTGGAGAAAAATGTGTTCATTTCATGTATGCGCGAAATGCCTTAAAAATGGCTTTAAAATGGATTTGGAGCATGGAGACGATTATCTCGGGATTGCAAGATAACCAAACAAAACTTTTAGTGGATTTCTACTTATTTTATTAAATATAATCTCCACCAAACAGGACAAGCTTGCATCTGTTATAGTTTTGGAGAAAAATGTGTTCATTTCATGTATGCGCGAAATGCCTTAAAAATGGCTTTAAAATGGATTTGGAGCATGGAGACGATTATCTCGGGATTGCAAGATAACCAAACAAAACTTTTAGTGGATTTCTACTTATTTTATTAAATATCATCTCCACCAAACAGGACAAGCTTGCATCTGTTATAGTTTTGGAGAAAAATGTGTTCATTTCATGTATGCGCGAAATGCCTTAAAAATGGCTTTAAAATGGATTTGGAGCATGGAGACGATTATCTCGGGATTGCAAGATAACCAAACAAAACTTTTAGTGGATTTCTACTTATTTTATTAAATATCATCTCCACCAAACAGGACAAGCTTGCATGTGTTATAGTTTTGGAGAAAAATGTGTTCATTTCATGTATGCGCAAAATGCCTTTGAAATGGCTTTAAAATGGATTTGGAGCATGGAGACGATTATCTCAGGATGGCAATATAAACAAACGAAACTTTTAGTAGATTTCTACTTATTTTATTAAATATCATCTCCACCAAACAGGACAAGCTTGCATCTGTTATAGTTTTGGAGAAAAATGTGTTCACTTCATGTATGCGCGAAATGCCTTAAAAATGGCTTTAAAATGGATTTGGAGCATGGAGACGATTATCTCGGGATTGCAAGATAACCAAACAAAAATTTTAGTGGATTTCTACTTATTTTATTAAATATCATCTCCACCAAACAGGACAAGCTTGCATCTGTTATTGTTTTGGAGAAAAATGTGTTCATTTCATGTATGCGCGAAATGCCTTAAAAATGGCTTTAAAATGGATTTGGAGCATGGAGACGATTATCTCGGGATTGCAAGATAACCAAACAAAACTTTTAGTGGATTTCTACTTATTTTATTAAATATCATCTCCACCAAACAGGACAAGCTTGCATCTGTTATAGTTTTGGAGAAAAATGTGTTCATTTCATGTATGCGCGAAATGCCTTAAAAATGGCTTTAAAATGGATTTGGAGCATGGAGACGATTATCTCGGGATTGCAAGATAACCAAACAAAACTTTTAGTGGATTTCTACTTATTTTATTAAATATCATCTCCACCAAACAGGACAAGCTTGCATCTGTTATAGTTTTGGAGAAAAATGTGTTCATTTCATGTATGCGCGAAATGCCTTAAAAATGGCTTTAAAATGGATTTGGAGCATGGAGACGATTATCTCGGGATTGCAAGATAACCAAACAAAACTTTTAGTGGATTTCTACTTATTTTATTAAATATCATCTCCACCAAACAGGACAAGCTTGCATCTGTTATAGTTTTGGAGAAAAATGTGTTCATTTCATGTATGCGCGAAATGCCTTAAAAATGGCTTTAAAATGGATTTGGAGCATGGAGACGATTATCTCGGGATTGCAAGATAACCAAACAAAACTTTTAGTGGATTTCTACTTATTTTATTAAATATCATCTCCACCAAACAGGACAAGCTTGCATGTGTTATAGTTTTGGAGAAAAATGTGTTCATTTCATGTATGCGCAAAATGCCTTTGAAATGGCTTTAAAATGGATTTGGAGCATGGAGACGATTATCTCAGGATGGCAATATAAACAAACGAAACTTTTAGTAGATTTCTACTTATTTTATTAAATATCATCTCCACCAAACAGGACAAGCTTGCATCTGTTATAGTTTTGGAGAAAAATGTGTTCACTTCATGTATGCGCGAAATGCCTTAAAAATGGCTTTAAAATGGATTTGGAGCATGGAGACGATTATCTCGGGATTGCAAGATAACCAAACAAAAATTTTAGTGGATTTCTACTTATTTTATTAAATATCATCTCCACCAAACAGGACAAGCTTGCATCTGTTATTGTTTTGGAGAAAAATGTGTTCATTTCATGTATGCGCGAAATGCCTTAAAAATGGCTTTAAAATGGATTTGGAGCATGGAGACGATTATCTCGGGATTGCAAGATAACCAAACAAAACTTTTAGTGGATTTCTACTTATTTTATTAAATATCATCTCCACCAAACAGGACAAGCTTGCATCTGTTATAGTTTTGGAGAAAAATGTGTTCATTTCATGTATGCGCGAAATGCCTTAAAAATGGCTTTAAAATGGATTTGGAGCATGGAGACGATTATCTCGGGATTGCAAGATAACCAAACAAAACTTTTAGTGGATTTCTACTTATTTTATTAAATATCATCTCCAGCAAACAGGACAAGCTTGCATGTGTTATAGTTTTGGAGAAAAATGTGTTCATTTCATGTATGCGCAAAATGCCTTTGAAATGGCTTTAAAATGGATTTGGAGCATCGAGACGATTATCTCGGGATTGCAAGATAACCAAACAAAACTTTTAGTGGATTTCTACTTATTTTATTAAATATCATCTCCACCAAACAGGACAAGCTTGCATGTGTTATAGTTTTGGAGAAAAATGTGTTCATTTCATGTATGCGCGAAATGCCTTAAAAATGGCTTTAAAATGGATTTGGAGCATGGAGACGATTATCTCGGGATTGCAAGATAACCAAACAAAACTTTTAGTGGATTTCTACTTATTTTATTAAATATCATCTCCACCAAACAGGACAAGCTTGCATGTGTTATAGTTTTGGAGAAAAATGTGTTCATTTCATGTATGCGCAAAATGCCTTTGAAATGGCTGTAAAATGGATTTGGAGCATGGAGACGATTATCTCGGGATTGCAAGATAACCAAACAAAACTTTTAGTGGATTTCTACTTATTTTATTAAATATCATCTCCACCAAACAGGACAAGCTTGCATCTGTTATAGTTTTGGAGAAAAATGTGTTCATTTCATGTATGCGCGAAATGCCTTAAAAATGGCTTTAAAATGGATTTGGAGCATGGAGACGATTATCTCGGGATTGCAAGATAACCAAACAAAACTTTTAGTGGATTTCTACTTATTTTATTAAATATCATCTCCACCAAACAGGACAAGCTTGCATCTGTTATAGTTTTGGAGAAAAATGTGTTCATTTCATGTATGCGCGAAATGCCTTAAAAATGGCTTTAAAATGGATTTGGAGCATGGAGACGATTATCTCGGGATTGCAAGATAACCAAACAAAACTTTTAGTGGATTTCTACTTATTTTATTAAATATCATCTCCACCAAACAGGGCAAGCTTGCATCTGTTATAGTTTTGGAGAAAAATGTGTTCATTTCATGTATGCGCGAAATGCCTTAAAAATGGCTTTAAAATGGATTTGGAGCATGGAGACGATTATCTCGGGATTGCAAGATAACCAAAAAAAACTTTTAGTGGATTTCTACTTATTTTATTAAATATCATCTCCACCAAACAGGACAAGCTTGCATCTGTTATAGTTTTGGAGAAAAATGTGTTCATTTCATGTATGCGCGAAATGCCTTAAAAATGGCTTTAAAATGGATTTGGAGCATGGAGACGATTATCTCGGGATTGCAAGATAACCAAACAAAACTTTTAGTGGATTTCTACTTATTTTATTAAATATCATCTCCACCAAACAGGACAAGCTTGCATCTGTTATAGTTTTGGAGAAAAATGTGTTCATTTCATGTATGCGCGAAATGCCTTAAAAATGGCTTTAAAATGGATTTGGAGCATGGAGACGATTATCTCGGGATTGCAAGATAACCAAACAAAACTTTTAGTGGATTTCTACTTATTTTATTAAATATCATCTCCACCAAACAGGACAAGCTTGCATGTGTTATAGTTTTGGAGAAAAATGTGTTCATTTCATGTATGCGCAAAATGCCTTTGAAATGGCTTTAAAATGGATTTGGAGCATGGAGACGATTATCTCAGGATGGCAATATAAACAAACGAAACTTTTAGTAGGTTTCTACTTATTTTATTAAATATTATCTCCACCAAACAGGACAAGCTTGCATCTGTTATAGTTTTGGAGAAAAATGTGTTCATTTCATGTATGCGCGAAATGCCTTAAAAATGGCTTTAAAATGGATTTGGAGCATGGAGACGATTATCTCGGGATTGCAAGATAACCAAACAAAACTTTTAGTGGATTTCTACTTATTTTATTAAATATCATCTCCACCAAACAGGACAAGCTTGCATCTGTTATAGTTTTGGAGAAAAATGTGTTCATTTCATGTATGCGCGAAATGCCTTAAAAATGGCTTTAAAATGGATTTGGAGCATGGAGACGATTATCTCGGGATTGCAATATAACCAAACAAAACTTTTAGTGGATTTCTACTTATTTTATTAAATATCATCTCCACCAAACAGGACAAGCTTGCATCTGTTATAGTTTTGGAGAAAAATGTGTTCATTTCATGTATGCGCGAAATGCCTTAAAAATGGCTTTAAAATGGATTTGGAGCATGGAGACGATTATCTCGGGATTGCAAGATAACCAAACAAAAATTTTAGTGGATTTCTACTTATTTTATTAAATATCATCTCCACCAAACAGGACAAGCTTGCATCTGTTATAGTTTTGGAGAAAAATGTGTTCATTTCATGTATGCGCGAAATGCCTTAAAAATGGCTTTAAAATGGATTTGGAGCATGGAGACGATTATCTCGGGATTGCAAGATAACCAAACAAAACTTTTAGTGGATTTCTACTTATTTTATTAAATATCATCTCCACCAAACAGGACAAGCTTGCATCTGTTATAGTTTTGGAGAAAAATGTGTTCATTTCATGTATGCGCGAAATGCCTTAAAAATGGCTTTAAAATGGATTTGGAGCATGGAGACGATTATCTCGGGATTGCAAGATAACCAAACAAAACTTTTAGTGGATTTCTACTTATTTTATTAAATATCATCTCCACCAAACAGGACAAGCTTGCATGTGTTATAGTTTTGGAGAAAAATGTGTTCATTTCATGTATGCGCAAAATGCCTTTGAAATGGCTTTAAAATGGATTTGGAGCATGGAGACGATTATCTCGGGATTGCAAGATAACCAAACAAAACTTTTAGTGGATTTCTACTTATTTTATTAAATATCATCTCCACCAAACAGGACAAGCTTGCATCTGTTATAGTTTTGGAGAAAAATGTGTTCATTTCATGTATGCGCGAAATGCCTTAAAAATGGCTTTAAAATGGATTTGGAGCATGGAGACGATTATCTCGGGATTGCAAGATAACCAAACAAAACTTTTAGTGGATTTCTACTTATTTTATTAAATATCATCTCCACCAAACAGGACAAGCTTGCATGTGTTATAGTTTTGGAGAAAAATGTGTTCATTTCATGTATGCGCAAAATGCCTTTGAAATGGCTTTAAAATGGATTTGGAGCATGGAGACGATTATCTCAGGATGGCAATATAAACAAACGAAACTTTTAGTAGGTTTCTACTTATTTTATTAAATATTATCTCCACCAAACAGGACAAGCTTGCATCTGTTATAGTTTTGGAGAAAAATGTGTTCATTTCATGTATGCGCGAAATGCCTTAAAAATGGCTTTAAAATGGATTTGGAGCATGGAGACGATTATCTCGGGATTGCAAGATAACCAAACAAAACTTTTAGTGGATTTCTACTTATTTTATTAAATATCATCTCCACCAAACAGGACAAGCTTGCATCTGTTATAGTTTTGGAGAAAAATGTGTTCATTTCATGTATGCGCGAAATGCCTTAAAAATGGCTTTAAAATGGATTTGGAGCATGGAGACGATTATCTCGGGATTGCAATATAACCAAACAAAACTTTTAGTGGATTTCTACTTATTTTATTAAATATCATCTCCACCAAACAGGACAAGCTTGCATCTGTTATAGTTTTGGAGAAAAATGTGTTCATTTCATGTATGCGCGAAATGCCTTAAAAATGGCTTTAAAATGGATTTGGAGCATGGAGACGATTATCTCGGGATTGCAAGATAACCAAACAAAAATTTTAGTGGATTTCTACTTATTTTATTAAATATCATCTCCACCAAACAGGACAAGCTTGCATCTGTTATAGTTTTGGAGAAAAATGTGTTCATTTCATGTATGCGCGAAATGCCTTAAAAATGGCTTTAAAATGGATTTGGAGCATGGAGACGATTATCTCGGGATTGCAAGATAACCAAACAAAACTTTTAGTGGATTTCTACTTATTTTATTAAATATCATCTCCACCAAACAGGACAAGCTTGCATCTGTTATAGTTTTGGAGAAAAATGTGTTCATTTCATGTATGCGCGAAATGCCTTAAAAATGGCTTTAAAATGGATTTGGAGCATGGAGACGATTATCTCGGGATTGCAAGATAACCAAACAAAACTTTTAGTGGATTTCTACTTATTTTATTAAATATCATCTCCACCAAACAGGACAAGCTTGCATGTGTTATAGTTTTGGAGAAAAATGTGTTCATTTCATGTATGCGCAAAATGCCTTTGAAATGGCTTTAAAATGGATTTGGAGCATGGAGACGATTATCTCGGGATTGCAAGATAACCAAACAAAACTTTTAGTGGATTTCTACTTATTTTATTAAATATCATCTCCACCAAACAGGACAAGCTTGCATCTGTTATAGTTTTGGAGAAAAATGTGTTCATTTCATGTATGCGCGAAATGCCTTAAAAATGGCTTTAAAATGGATTTGGAGCATGGAGACGATTATCTCGGGATTGCAAGATAACCAAACAAAACTTTTAGTGGATTTCTACTTATTTTATTAAATATCATCTCCACCAAACAGGACAAGCTTGCATCTGTTATAGTTTTGGAGAAAAATGTGTTCATTTCATGTATGCGCGAAATGCCTTAAAAATGGCTTTAAAATGGATTTGGAGCATGGAGACGATTATCTCGGGATTGCAAGATAACCAAACAAAACTTTTAGTGGATTTCTACTTATTTTATTAAATATCATCTCCACCAAACAGGACAAGCTTGCATCTGTTATAGTTTTGGAGAAAAATGTGTTCATTTCATGTATGCGCGAAATGCCTTAAAAATGGCTTTAAAATGGATTTGGAGCATGGAGACGATTATCTCGGGATTGCAAGATAACCAAACAAAACTTTTATTGGATTTCTACTTATTTTATTAAATATCATCTCCACCAAACAGGACAAGCTTGCATCTGTTATAGTTTTGGAGAAAAATGTGTTCATTTCATGTATGCGCGAAATGCCTTAAAAATGGCTTTAAAATGGATTTGGAGCATGGAGACGATTATCTCGGGATTGCAAGATAACCAAACAAAACTTTTAGTGGATTTCTACTTATTTTATTAAATATCATCTCCACCAAACAGGACAAGCTTGCATGTGTTATAGTTTTGGAGAAAAATGTGTTCATTTCATGTATGCGCAAAATGCCTTTGAAATGGCTTTAAAATGGATTTGGAGCATGGAGACGATTATCTCAGGATGGCAATATAAACAAACGAAACTTTTAGTAGATTTCTACTTATTTTATTAAATATCATCTCCACCAAACAGGACAAGCTTGCATCTGTTATAGTTTTGGAGAAAAATGTGTTCATTTCATGTATGCGCGAAATGCCTTAAAAATGGCTTTAAAATGGATTTGGAGCATGGAGATGATTATCTCGGGATTGCAAGATAACCAAACAAAACTTTTAGTGGATTTCTACTTATTTTATTAAATATCATCTCCACCAAACAGGACAAGCTTGCATCTGTTATAGTTTTGGAGAAAAATGTGTTCACTTCATGTATGCGCGAAATGCCTTAAAAATGGCTTTAAAATGGATTTGGAGCATGGAGACGATTATCTCGGGATTGCAAGATAACCAAACAAAAATTTTAGTGGATTTCTACTTATTTTATTAAATATCATCTCCACCAAACAGGACAAGCTTGCATCTGTTATTGTTTTGGAGAAAAATGTGTTCATTTCATGTATGCGCGAAATGCCTTAAAAATGGCTTTAAAATGGATTTGGAGCATGGAGACGATTATCTCGGGATTGCAAGATAACCAAACAAAACTTTTAGTGGATTTCTACTTATTTTATTAAATATCATCTCCACCAAACAGGACAAGCTTGCATCTGTTATAGTTTTGGAGAAAAATGTGTTCATTTCATGTATGCGCGAAATGCCTTAAAAATGGCTTTAAAATGGATTTGGAGCATGGAGACGATTATCTCGGGATTGCAAGATAACCAAACAAAACTTTTAGTGGATTTCTACTTATTTTATTAAATATCATCTCCAGCAAACAGGACAAGCTTGCATGTGTTATAGTTTTGGAGAAAAATGTGTTCATTTCATGTATGCGCAAAATGCCTTTGAAATGGCTTTAAAATGGATTTGGAGCATCGAGACGATTATCTCGGGATTGCAAGATAACCAAACAAAACTTTTAGTGGATTTCTACTTATTTTATTAAATATCATCTCCACCAAACAGGACAAGCTTGCATCTGTTATAGTTTTGGAGAAAAATGTGTTCATTTCATGTATGCGCGAAATGCCTTAAAAATGGCTTTAAAATGGATTTGGAGCATGGAGACGATTATCTCGGGATTGCAAGATAACCAAACAAAACTTTTAGTGGATTTCTACTTATTTTATTAAATATCATCTCCACCAAACAGGACAAGCTTGCATGTGTTATAGTTTTGGAGAAAAATGTGTTCATTTCATGTATGCGCAAAATGCCTTTGAAATGGCTTTAAAATGGATTTGGAGCATGGAGACGATTATCTCAGGATGGCAATATAAACAAACGAAACTTTTAGTAGGTTTCTACTTATTTTATTAAATATTATCTCCACCAAACAGGACAAGCTTGCATCTGTTATAGTTTTGGAGAAAAATGTGTTCATTTCATGTATGCGCGAAATGCCTTAAAAATGGCTTTAAAATGGATTTGGAGCATGGAGACGATTATCTCGGGATTGCAAGATAACCAAACAAAACTTTTAGTGGATTTCTACTTATTTTATTAAATATCATCTCCACCAAACAGGACAAGCTTGCATCTGTTATAGTTTTGGAGAAAATGTGTTCATTTCATGTATGCGCCAAATGCCTTAAAAATGGCTTTAAAATGGATTTGGAGCATGGAGACGATTATCTCGGGATTGCAATATAACCAAACAAAACTTTTAGTGGCTTTCTACTTATTTTATTAAATATCATCTCCACCAAACAGGACAAGCTTGCATCTGTTATAGTTTTGGAGAAAAATGTGTTCATTTCATGTATGCGCGAAATGCCTTAAAAATGGCTTTAAAATGGATTTGGAGCATGGAGACGATTATCTCGGGATTGCAATATAACCAAACAAAACTTTTAGTGGATTTCTACTTATTTTATTAAATATCATCTCCACCAAACAGGACAAGCTTGCATCTGTTATAGTTTTGGAGAAAAATGTGTTCATTTCATGTATGCGCGAAATGCCTTAAAAATGGCTTTAAAATGGATTTGGAGCATGGAGACGATTATCTCGGGATTGCAAGATAACCAAACAAAAATTTTAGTGGATTTCTACTTATTTTATTAAATATCATCTCCACCAAACAGGACAAGCTTGCATCTGTTATAGTTTTGGAGAAAAATGTGTTCATTTCATGTATGCGCGAAATGCCTTAAAAATGGCTTTAAAATGGATTTGGAGCATGGAGACGATTATCTCGGGATTGCAAGATAACCAAACAAAACTTTTAGTGGATTTCTACTTATTTTATTAAATATCATCTCCACCAAACAGGACAAGCTTGCATCTGTTATAGTTTTGGAGAAAAATGTGTTCATTTCATGTATGCGCGAAATGCCTTAAAAATGGCTTTAAAATGGATTTGGAGCATGGAGACGATTATCTCGGGATTGCAAGATAACCAAACAAAACTTTTAGTGGATTTCTACTTATTTTATTAAATATCATCTCCACCAAACAGGACAAGCTTGCATCTGTTATAGTTTTGGAGAAAAATGTGTTCATTTCATGTATGCGCGAAATGCCTTAAAAATGGCTTTAAAATGGATTTGGAGCATGGAGACGATTATCTCGGGATTGCAAGATAACCAAACAAAACTTTTAGTGGATTTCTACTTATTTTATTAAATATCATCTCCACCAAACAGGACAAGCTTGCATCTGTTATAGTTTTGGAGAAAAATGTGTTCATTTCATGTATGCGCGAAATGCCTTAAAAATGGCTTTAAAATGGATTTGGAGCATGGAGACGATTATCTCGGGATTGCAAGATAACCAAACAAAACTTTTAGTGGATTTCTACTTATTTTATTAAATATCATCTCCACCAAACAGGACAAGCTTGCATCTGTTATAGTTTTGGAGAAAAATGTGTTCATTTCATGTATGCGCGAAATGCCTTAAAAATGGCTTTAAAATGGATTTGGAGCATGGAGACGATTATCTCGGGATTGCAAGATAACCAAACAAAACTTTTAGTGGATTTCTACTTATTTTATTAAATATCATCTCCACCAAACAGGACAAGCTTGCATGTGTTATAGTTTTTGAGAAAAATGTGTTCATTTCATGTATGCGCAAAATGCCTTTGAAATGGCTTTAAAATGGATTTGGAGCATGGAGACGATTATCTCAGGATGGCAATATAAACAAACGAAACTTTTAGTAGATTTCTACTTATTTTATTAAATATTATCTCCACCAAACAGGACAAGCTTGCATCTGTTATAGTTTTGGAGAAAAATGTGTTCATTTCATGTATGCGCGAAATGCCTTAAAAATGGCTTTAAAATGGATTTGGAGCATGGAGATGATTATCTCGGGATTGCAAGATAACCAAACAAAACTTTTAGTGGATTTCTACTTATTTTATTAAATATCATCTCCACCAAACAGGACAAGCTTGCATCTGTTATAGTTTTGGAGAAAAATGTGTTCATTTCATGTATGCGCGAAATGCCTTAAAAATGGCTTTAAAATGGATTTGGAGCATGGAGACGATTATCTCGGGATTGCAATATAACCAAACAAAACTTTTAGTGGATTTCTACTTATTTTATTAAATATCATCTCCACCAAACAGGACAAGCTTGCATCTGTTATAGTTTTGGAGAAAAATGTGTTCACTTCATGTATGCGCGAAATGCCTTAAAAATGGCTTTAAAATGGATTTGGAGCATGGAGACGATTATCTCGGGATTGCAAGATAACCAAACAAAAATTTTAGTGGATTTCTACTTATTTTATTAAATATCATCTCCACCAAACAGGACAAGCTTGCATCTGTTATTGTTTTGGAGAAAAATGTGTTCATTTCATGTATGCGCGAAATGCCTTAAAAATGGCTTTAAAATGGATTTGGAGCATGGAGACGATTATCTCGGGATTGCAAGATAACCAAACAAAACTTTTAGTGGATTTCTACTTATTTTATTAAATATCATCTCCACCAAACAGGACAAGCTTGCATCTGTTATAGTTTTGGAGAAAAATGTGTTCATTTCATGTATGCGCGAAATGCCTTAAAAATGGCTTTAAAATGGATTTGGAGCATGGAGACGATTATCTCGGGATTGCAAGATAACCAAACAAAACTTTTAGTGGATTTCTACTTATTTTATTAAATATCATCTCCAGCAAACAGGACAAGCTTGCATGTGTTATAGTTTTGGAGAAAAATGTGTTCATTTCATGTATGCGCAAAATGCCTTTGAAATGGCTTTAAAATGGATTTGGAGCATCGAGACGATTATCTCGGGATTGCAAGATAACCAAACAAAACTTTTAGTGGATTTCTACTTATTTTATTAAATATCATCTCCACCAAACAGGACAAGCTTGCATCTGTTATAGTTTTGGAGAAAAATGTGTTCATTTCATGTATGCGCGAAATGCCTTAAAAATGGCTTTAAAATGGATTTGGAGCATGGAGACGATTATCTCGGGATTGCAAGATAACCAAACAAAACTTTTAGTGGATTTCTACTTATTTTATTAAAAATCATCTCCACCAAACAGGACAAGCTTGCATCTGTTATAGTTTTGGAGAAAAATGTGTTCATTTCATGTATGCGCGAAATGCCTTAAAAATGGCTTTAAAATGGATTTGGAGCATGGAGACGATTATCTCGGGATTGCAAGATAACCAAACAAAACTTTTAGTGGATTTCTACTTATTTTATTAAATATCATCTCCACCAAACAGGACAAGCTTGCATCTGTTATAGTTTTGGAGAAAAATGTGTTCATTTCATGTATGCGCGAAATGCCTTAAAAATGGCTTTAAAATGGATTTGGAGCATGGAGACGATTATCTCGGGATTGCAAGATAACCAAACAAAACTTTTAGTGGATTTCTTCTTATTTTATTAAATATCATCTCCACCAAACAGGACAAGCTTGCATGTGTTATAGTTTTGGAGAAAAATGTGTTCATTTCATGTATGCGCAAAATGCCTTTGAAATGGCTTTAAAATGGATTTGGAGCATGGAGACGATTATCTCAGGATGGCAATATAAACAAACGAAACTTTTAGTAGGTTTCTACTTATTTTATTAAATATTATCTCCACCAAACAGGACAAGCTTGCATCTGTTATAGTTTTGGAGAAAAATGTGTTCATTTCATGTATGCGCGAAATGCCTTAAAAATGGCTTTAAAATGGATTTGGAGCATGGAGACGATTATCTCGGGATTGCAAGATAACCAAACAAAACTTTTAGTGGATTTCTACTGATTTTATTAAATATCATCTCCACCAAACAGGACAAGCTTGCATCTGTTATAGTTTTGGAGAAAAATGTGTTCATTTCATGTATGCGCCAAATGCCTTAAAAATGGCTTTAAAATGTATTTGTAGCATGGAGACGATTATCTCGGGATTGCAATATAACCAAACAAAACTTTTAGTGGCTTTCTACTTATTTTATTAAATATCATCTCCACCAAACAGGACAAGCTTGCATCTGTTATAGTTTTGGAGAAAAATGTGTTCATTTCATGTATGCGCGAAATGCCTTAAAAATGGCTTTAAAATGGATTTGGAGCATGGAGACGATTATCTCGGGATTGCAAGATAACCAAACAAAAATTTTAGTGGATTTCTACTTATTTTATTAATTATCATCTCCAACAAACAGGACAAGCTTGCATCTGTTATAGTTTTGGAGAAAAATGTGTTCATTTCATGTATGCGCGAAATGCCTTAAAAATGGCTTTAAAATGGATTTGGAGCATGGAGACGATTATCTCGGGATTGCAAGATAACCAAACAAAACTTTTAGTGGATTTCTACTTATTTTATTAAATATCATCTCCACCAAACAGGACAAGCTTGCATCTGTTATAGTTTTGGAGAAAAATGTGTTCATTTCATGTATGCGCGAAATGCCTTAAAAATGGCTTTAAAATGGATTTGGAGCATTAAGACGATTATCTCGGGATTGCAAGATAACCAAACAAAACTTTTAGTGGATTTCTACTTATTTTATTAAATATCATCTCCACCAAACAGGACAAGCTTGCATGTGTTATAGTTTTGGAGAAAAATGTGTTCATTTCATGTATGCGCGAAATGCCTTAAAAATGGCTTTAAAATGGATTTAGAGCATGGAGACGATTATCTCGGGATTGCAAGATAACCAAACAAAACTTTTAGTGGATTTCTACTTATTTTATTAAATATCATCTCCACCAAACAGGACAAGCTTGCATGTGTTATAGTTTTGGAGAAAAATGTGTTCATTTCATGTATGCGCAAAATGCCTTTGAAATGGCTTTAAAATGGATTTGGAGCATGGAGACGATTATCTCAGGATGGCAATATAAACAAACGAAACTTTTAGTAGATTTCTACTTATTTTATTAAATATTATCTCCACCAAACAGGACAAGCTTGCATCTGTTATAGTTTTGGAGAAAAATGTGTTCATTTCATGTATGCGCGAAATGCCTTAAAAATGGCTTTAAAATGGATTTGGAGCATGGAGACGATTATCTCGGGATTGCAAGATAACCAAACAAAACTTTTAGTGGATTTCTACTTATTTTATTAAATATCATCTCCACCAAACAGGACAAGCTTGCATCTGTTATAGTTTTGGAGAAAAATGTGTTCATTTCATGTATGCGCAAAATGCCTTTGAAATGGCTTTAAAATGGATTTGGAGCATGGAGACGATTATCTCAGGATGGCAATATAAACAAACGAAACTTTTAGTAGGTTTCTACTTATTTTATTAAATATTATCTCCACCAAACAGGACAAGCTTGCATCTGTTATAGTTTTGGAGAAAAATGTGTTCATTTCATGTATGCGCGAAATGCCTTAAAAATGGCTTTAAAATGGATTTGGAGCATGGAGACGATTATCTCGGGATTGCAAGATAACCAAACAAAACTTTTAGTGGATTTCTACTTATTTTATTAAATATCATCTCCACCAAACAGGACAAGCTTGCATCTGTTATAGTTTTGGAGAAAAATGTGTTCATTTCATGTATGCGCCAAATGCCTTAAAAATGGCTTTAAAATGGATTTGGAGCATGGAGACGATTATCTCGGGATTGCAATATAACCAAACAAAACTTTTAGTGGCTTTCTACTTATTTTATTAAATATCATCTCCACCAAACAGGACAAGCTTGCATCTGTTATAGTTTTGGAGAAAAATGTGTTCATTTCATGTATGCGCGAAATGCCTTAAAAATGGCTTTAAAATGGATTTGGAGCATGGAGACGATTATCTCGGGATTGCAAGATAACCAAACAAAAATTTTAGTGGATTTCTACTTATTTTATTAATTATCATCTCCACCAAACAGGACAAGCTTGCATCTGTTATAGTTTTGGAGAAAAATGTGTTCATTTCATGTATGCGCGAAATGCCTTAAAAATGGCTTTAAAATGGATTTGGAGCATGGAGACGATTATCTCGGGATTGCAAGATAACCAAACAAAACTTTTAGTGGATTTCTACTTATTTTATTAAATATCATCTCCAGCAAACAGGACAAGCTTGCATCTGTTATAGTTTTGGAGAAAAATGTGTTCATTTCATGTATGCGCGAAATGCCTTAAAAATGGCTTTAAAATGGATTTGGAGCATTAAGACGATTATCTCGGGATTGCAAGATAACCAAACAAAACTTTTAGTGGATTTCTACTTATTTTATTAAATATCATCTCCACCAAACAGGACAAGCTTGCATGTGTTATAGTTTTGGAGAAAAATGTGTTCATTTCATGTATGCGCAAAATGCCTTTGAAATGGCTTTAAAATGGATTTGGAGCATGGAGACGATTATCTCGGGATTGCAAGATAACCAAACAAAACTTTTAGTGGATTTCTACTTATTTTATTAAATATCATCTCCACCAAACAGGACAAGCTTGCATCTGTTATAGTTTTGGAGAAAAATGTGTTCATTTCATGTATGCGCGAAATGCCTTAAAAATGGCTTTAAAATGGATTTGGAGCATGGAGACGATTATCTCGGGATTGCAAGATAACCAAACAAAACTTTTAGTGGATTTCTACTTATTTTATTAAATATCATCTCCACCAAACAGGACAAGCTTGCATCTGTTATAGTTTTGGAGAAAAATGTGTTCATTTCATGTATGCGCGAAATGCCTTAAAAATGGCTTTAAAATGGATTTGGAGCATGGAGACGATTATCTCGGGATTGCAAGATAACCAAACAAAACTTTTAGTGGATTTCTACTTATTTTATTAAATATCATCTCCACCAAACAGGACAAGCTTGCATCTGTTATAGTTTTGGAGAAAAATGTGTTCATTTCATGTATGCGCGAAATGCCTTAAAAATGGCTTTAAAATGGATTTGGAGCATAAAGACGATTATCTCGGGATTGCAAGATAACCAAACAAAACTTTTAGTGGATTTCTACTTATTTTATTAAATATCATCTCCACCAAACAGGACAAGCTTGCATCTGTTATAGTTTTGGAGAAAAATGTGTTCATTTCATGTATGCGCGAAATGCCTTTAAAATGGCTTTAAAATGGATTTAGAGCATGGAGACGATTATCTCGGGATTGCAAGATACCCAAACAAAACTTTTAGTGGATTTCTACTTATTTTATTAAATATCATCTCCACCAAACAGGACAAGCTTGCATGTGTTATAGTTTTGGAGAAAAATGTGTTCATTTCATGTATGCGCAAAATGCCTTTGAAATGGCTTTAAAATGGATTTGGAGCATGGAGACGATTATCTCAGGATGGCAATATAAACAAACGAAACTTTTAGTAGATTTCTACTTATTTTATTAAATATTATCTCCACCAAACAGGACAAGCTTGCATCTGTTATAGTTTTGGAGAAAAATGTGTTCATTTCATGTATGCGCGAAATGCCTTAAAAATGGCTTTAAAATGGATTTGGAGCATGGAGACGATTATCTCGGGATTGCAAGATAACCAAACAAAACTTTTAGTGGATTTCTACTTATTTTATTAAATATCATCTCCACCAAACAGGACAAGCTTGCATCTGTTATAGTTTTGGAGAAAAATGTGTTCATTTCATGTATGCGCGAAATGCCTTAAAAATGGCTTTAAAATGGATTTGGAGCATGGAGACGATTATCTCGGGATTGCAAGATAACCAAACAAAAATTTTAGTGGATTTCTACTTATTTTATTAAATATCATCTCCACCAAACAGGACAAGCTTTCATCTGTTATAGTTTTGGAGAAAAATGTGTTCATTTCATGTATGCGCGAAATGCCTTAAAAATGGCTTTAAAATGGATTTGGAGCATGGAGACGATTATCTCGGGATTGCAAGATAACCAAACAAAACTTTTAGTGGATTTCTACTTATTTTATTAAATATCATCTCCACCAAACAGGACAAGCTTGCATCTGTTATAGTTTTGGAGAAAAATGTGTTCATTTCATGTATGCGCGAAATGCCTTAAAAATGGCTTTAAAATGGATTTGGAGCATGGAGACGATTATCTCGGGATTGCAAGATAACCAAACAAAACTTTTAGTGGATTTCTACTTATTTTATTAAATATCATCTCCACCAAACAGGACAAGCTTGCATGTGTTATAGTTTTGGAGAAAAATGTGTTCATTTCATGTATGCGCAAAATGCCTTTGAAATGGCTTTAAAATGGATTTGGAGCATCGAGACGATTATCTCGGGATTGCAAGATAACCAAACAAAACTTTTAGTGGATTTCTACTTAGTTTATTAAATATCATCTCCACCAAACAGGACAAGCTTGCATCTGTTATAGTTTTGGAGAAAAATGTGTTCATTTCATGTATGCGCGAAATGCCTTAAAAATGGCTTTAAAATGGATTTGGAGCATGGAGACGATTATCTCGGGATTGCAAGATAACCAAACAAAACTTTTAGTGGATTTCTACTTATTTTATTAAATATCATCTCCACCAAACAGGACAAGCTTGCATCTGTTATAGTTTTGGAGAAAAATGTGTTCATTTCATGTATGCGCGAAATGCCTTAAAAATGGCTTTAAAATGGATTTGGAGCATGGAGACGATTATCTCGGGATTGCAAGATAACCAAACAAAACTTTTAGTGGATTTCTACTTATTTTATTAAATATCATCTCCACCAAACAGGACAAGCTTGCATCTGTTATAGTTTTGGAGAAAAATGTGTTCATTTCATGTATGCGCGAAATGCCTTAAAAATGGCTTTAAAATGGATTTGGAGCATGGAGACGATTATCTCGGGATTGCAAGATAACCAAACAAAACTTTTCGTGGATTTCTATTTATTTTATTAAATATCATCTCCACCAAACAGGACAAGCTTGCATCTGTTATAGTTTTGGAGAAAAATGTGTTCATTTCATGTATGCGCGAAATGCCTTAAAAATGGCTTTAAAATGGATTTGTAGCATGGAGACGATTATCTCGGGATTGCAAGATAACCAAACAAAACTTTTAGTGGATTTCTACTTATTTTATTAAATATCATCTCCACCAAACAGGACAAGCTTGCATGTGTTATAGTTTTGGAGAAAAATGTGTTCATTTCATGTATGCGCAAAATGCCTTTGAAATGGCTTTAAAATGGATTTGGAGCATGGAGACGATTATCTCAGGATGGCAATATAAACAAACGAAACTTTTAGTAGGTTTCTACTTATTTTATTAAATATTATCTCCACCAAACAGGACAAGCTTGCATCTGTTATAGTTTTGGAGAAAAATGTGTTCATTTCATGTATGCGCGAAATGCCTTAAAAATGGCTTTAAAATGGATTTGGAGCATGGAGACGATTATCTCGGGATTGCAAGATAACAAAACAAAACTTTTAGTGGATTTCTACTTATTTTATTAAATATCATCTCCACCAAACAGGACAAGCTTGCATCTGTTATAGTTTTGGAGAAAAATGTGTTCATTTCATGTATGCGCGAAATGCCTTAAAAATGGCTTTAAAATGGATTTGGAGCATGGAGACGATTATCTCGGGATTGCAAGATAACCAAACAAAACTTTTAGAGGATTTCTACTTATTTTATTAAATATCATCTCCACCAAACAGGACAAGCTTGCATGTGTTATAGTTTTGGAGAAAAATCTGTTCATTTCATGTATGCGCAAAATGCCTTTGAAATGGCTTTAAAATGGATTTGGAGCATGGAGACGATTATCTCGGGATTGCAAGATAACCAAACAAAACTTTTAGTGGATTTCTACTTATTTTATTAAATATCATCTCCACCAAACAGGACAAGCTTGCATCTGTTATAGTTTTGGAGAAAAATGTGTTCATTTCATGTATGCGCGAAATGCCTTAAAAATGGCTTTAAAATGGATTTGGAGCATGGAGACGATTATCTCGGGATTGCAAGATAACCAAACAAAACTTTTAGTGGATTTCTACTTATTTTATTAAATATCATCTCCACCAAACAGGACAAGCTTGCATCTGTTATAGTTTTGGAGAAAAATGTGTTCATTTCATGTATGCGCGAAATGCCTTAAAAATGGCTTTAAAATGGATTTGGAGCATGGAGACGATTATCTCGGGATTGCAAGATAACCAAACAAAACTTTTAGTGGATTTCTACTTATTTTATTAAATATCATCTCCACCAAACAGGACAAGCTTGCATCTGTTATAGTTTTGGAGAAAAATGTGTTCATTTCATGTATGCGCGAAATGCCTTAAAAATGGCTTTAAAATGGATTTGGAGCATGGAGACGATTATCTCGGGATTGCAAGATAACCAAACAAAACTTTTAGTGGATTTCTACTTATTTTATTAAATATCATCTCCACCAAACAGGACAAGCTTGCATCTGTTATAGTTTTGGAGAAAAATGTGTTCATTTCATGTATGCGCGAAATGCCTTAAAAATGGCTTTAAAATGGATTTGGAGCATGGAGACGATTATCTCGGGATTGCAAGATAACCAAACAAAACTTTTAGTGGATTTCTACTTATTTTATTAAATATCATCTCCACCAAACAGGACAAGCTTGCATCTGTTATAGTTTTGGAGAAAAATGTGTTCATTTCATGTATGCGCGAAATGCCTTAAAAATGGCTTTAAAATGGATTTGGAGCATGGAGACGATTATCTCGGGATTGCAAGATAACCAAACAAAACTTTTAGTGGATTTCTACTTATTTTATTAAATATCATCTCCACCAAACAGGACAAGCTTGCATGTGTTATAGTTTTGGAGAAAAATCTGTTCATTTCATGTATGCGCAAAATGCCTTTGAAATGGCTTTAAAATGGATTTGGAGCATGGAGACGATTATCTCGGGATTGCAAGATAACCAAACAAAACTTTTAGAGGATTTCTACTTATTTTATTAAATATCATCTCCACCAAACAGGACAAGCTTGCATGTGTTATAGTTTTGGAGAAAAATCTGTTCATTTCATGTATGCGCAAAATGCCTTTGAAATGGCTTTAAAATGGATTTGGAGCATGGAGACGATTATCTCGGGATTGCAAGATAACCAAACAAAACTTTTAGTGGATTTCTACTTATTTTATTAAATATCATCTCCACCAAACAGGACAAGCTTGCATCTGTTATAGTTTTGGAGAAAAATGTGTTCATTTCATGTATGCGCAAAATGCCTTTGAAATGGCTTTAAAATGGATTTGGAGCATGGAGACGATTATCTCAGGATGGCAATATAAACAAACGAAACTTTTAGTAGATTTCTACTTATTTTATTAAATATTATCTCCACCAAACAGGACAAGCTTGCATCTGTTATAGTTTTGGAGAAAAATGTGTTCATTTCATGTATGCGCGAAATGCCTTAAAAATGGCTTTAAAATGGATTTGGAGCATGGAGACGATTATCTCGGGATTGCAAGATAACCAAACAAAACTTTTAGTGGATTTCTACTTATTTTATTAAATATCATCTCCACCAAACAGGACAAGCTTGCATCTGTTATAGTTTTGGAGAAAAATGTGTTCATTTCATGTATGCGCGAAATGCCTTAAAAATGGCTTTAAAATGGATTTGGAGCATGGAGACGATTATCTCGGGATTGCAAGATAACCAAACAAAACTTTTAGTGGATTTCTACTTATTTTATTAAATATCATCTCCACCAAACAGGACAAGCTTGCATCTGTTATAGTTTTGGAGAAAAATGTGTTCATTTCATGTATGCGCGAAATGCCTTAAAAATGGCTTTAAAATGGATTTGGAGCATGGAGACGATTATCTCGGGATTGCAAGATAACCAAACAAAACTTTTAGTGGATTTCTACTTATTTTATTAAATATCATCTCCACCAAACAGGACAAGCTTGCATCTGTTATAGTTTTGGAGAAAAATGTGTTCATTTCATGTATGCGCGAAATGCCTTAAAAATGGCTTTAAAATGGATTTGGAGCATGGAGACGATTATCTCGGGATTGCAAGATAACCAAACAAAACTTTTAGTGGATTTCTACTTATTTTATTAAATATCATCTCCACCAAACAGGACAAGCTTGCATGTGTTATAGTTTTGGAGAAAAATGTGTTCATTTCATGTATGCGCGAAATGCCTTAAAAATGGCTTTAAAATGGATTTGGAGCATGGAGACGATTATCTCGGGATTGCAAGATAACCAAACAAAACTTTTAGTGGATTTCTACTTATTTTATTAAATATCATCTCCACCAAACAGGACAAGCTTGCATCTGTTATAGTTTTGGAGAAAAATGTGTTCATTTCATGTATGCGCGAAATGCCTTAAAAATGGCTTTAAAATGGATTTGGAGCATGGAGACGATTATCTCGGGATTGCAATATAACCAAACAAAACTTTTAGTGGATTTCTACTTATTTTATTAAATATCATCTCCACCAAACAGGACAAGCTTGCATGTGTTATAGTTTTGGAGAAAAATGTGTTCATTTCATGTATGCGCAAAATGCCTTTGAAATGGCTTTAAAATGGATTTGGAGCATGGAGACGATTATCTCGGGATTGCAAGATAACCAAACAAAACTTTTAGTGGATTTCTACTTATTTTATTAAATATCATCTCCACCAAACAGGACAAGCTTGCATCTGTTATAGTTTTGGAGAAAAATGTGTTCATTTCATGTATGCGCGAAATGCCTTAAAAATGGCTTTAAAATGGATTTGGAGCATGGAGACGATTATCTCGGGATTGCAAGATAACCAAACAAAACTTTTAGTGGATTTCTACTTATTTTATTAAATATCATCTCCACCAAACAGGACAAGCTTGCATCTGTTATAGTTTTGGAGAAAAATGTGTTCATTTCATGTATGCGCGAAATGCCTTAAAAATGGCTTTAAAATGGATTTGGAGCATGGAGACGATTATCTCGGGATTGCAAGATAACCAAACAAAACTTTTAGTGGATTTCTACTTATTTTATTAAATATCATCTCCACCAAACAGGACAAGCTTGCATCTGTTATAGTTTTGGAGAAAAATGTGTTCATTTCATGTATGCGCGAAATGCCTTAAAAATGGCTTTAAAATGGATTTGGAGCATGGAGACGATTATCTCGGGATTGCAAGATAACCAAACAAAACTTTTAGTGGATTTCTACTTATTTTATTAAATATCATCTCCACCAAACAGGACAAGCTTGCATCTGTTATAGTTTTGGAGAAAAATGTGTTCATTTCATGTATGCGCGAAATGCCTTAAAAATGGCTTTAAAATGGATTTGGAGCATGGAGACGATTATCTCGGGATTGCAAGATAACCAAACAAAACTTTTAGTGGATTTCTACTTATTTTATTAAATATCATCTCCACCAAACAGGACAAGCTTGCATGTGTTATAGTTTTGGAGAAAAATGTGTTCATTTCATGTATGCGCAAAATGCCTTTGAAATGGCTTTAAAATGGATTTGGAGCATGGAGACGATTATCTCAGGATGGCAATATAAACAAACGAAACTTTTAGTAGATTTCTACTTATTTTATTAAATATTATCTCCACCAAACAGGACAAGCTTGCATCTGTTATAGTTTTGGAGAAAAATGTGTTCATTTCATGTATGCGCGAAATGCCTTAAAAATGGCTTTAAAATGGATTTGGAGCATGGAGACGATTATCTCGGGATTGCAAGATAACCAAACAAAACTTTTAGTGGATTTCTACTTATTTTATTAAATATCATCTCCACCAAACAGGACAAGCTTGCATCTGTTATAGTTTTGGAGAAAAATGTGTTCATTTCATGTATGCGCGAAATGCCTTAAAAATGGCTTTAAAATGGATTTGGAGCATGGAGACGATTATCTCGGGATTGCAATATAACCAAACAAAACTTTTAGTGGATTTCTACTTATTTTATTAAATATCATCTCCACCAAACAGGACAAGCTTGCATCTGTTATAGTTTTGGAGAAAAATGTGTTCATTTCATGTATGCGCGAAATGCCTTAAAAATGGCTTTAAAATGGATTTGGAGCATGGAGACGATTATCTCAGGATGGCAATATAAACAAACGAAACTTTTAGTAGGTTTCTACTTATTTTATTAAATATTATCTCCACCAAACAGGACAAGCTTGCATCTGTTATAGTTTTGGAGAAAAATGTGTTCATTTCATGTATGCGCGAAATGCCTTAAAAATGGCTTTAAAATGGATTTGGAGCATGGAGACGATTATCTCGGGATTGCAAGATAACCAAACAAAACTTTTAGTGGATTTCTACTTATTTTATTAAATATCATCTCCACCAAACAGGACAAGCTTGCATCTGTTATAGTTTTGGAGAAAAATGTGTTCATTTCATGTATGCGCGAAATGCCTTAAAAATGGCTTTAAAATGGATTTGGAGCATGGAGACGATTATCTCGGGATTGCAATATAACCAAACAAAACTTTTAGTGGATTTCTACTTATTTTATTAAATATCATCTCCACCAAACAGGACAAGCTTGCATCTGTTATAGTTTTGGAGAAAAATGTGTTCATTTCATGTATGCGCGAAATGCCTTAAAAATGGCTTTAAAATGGATTTGGAGCATGGAGACGATTATCTCGGGATTGCAAGATAACCAAACAAAACTTTTAGTGGATTTCTACTTATTTTATTAAATATCATCTCCACCAAACAGGACAAGCTTGCATGTGTTATAGTTTTGGAGAAAAATGTGTTCATTTCATGTATGCGCAAAATGCCTTTGAAATGGCTTTAAAATGGATTTGGAGCATGGAGACGATTATCTCGGGATTGCAAGATAACCAAACAAAACTTTTAGTGGATTTCTACTTATTTTATTAAATATCATCTCCACCAAACAGGACAAGCTTGCATCTGTTATAGTTTTGGAGAAAAATGTGTTCATTTCATGTATGCGCGAAATGCCTTAAAAATGGCTTTAAAATGGATTTGGAGCATGGAGACGATTATCTCGGGATTGCAAGATAACCAAACAAAACTTTTAGTGGATTTCTACTTATTTTATTAAATATTATCTCCACCAAACAGGACAAGCTTGCATCTGTTATAGTTTTGGAGAAAAATGTGTTCATTTCATGTATGCGCGAAATGCCTTAAAAATGGCTTTAAAATGGATTTGGAGCATGGAGACGATTATCTCGGGATTGCAAGATAACCAAACAAAACTTTTAGTGGATTTCTACTTATTTTATTAAATATCATCTCCACCAAACAGGACAAGCTTGCATCTGTTATAGTTTTGGAGAAAAATGTGTTCATTTCATGTATGCGCGAAATGCCTTAAAAATGGCTTTAAAATGGATTTGGAGCATGGAGACGATTATCTCGGGATTGCAATATAACCAAACAAAACTTTTAGTGGATTTCTACTTATTTTATTAAATATCATCTCCACCAAACAGGACAAGCTTGCATCTGTTATAGTTTTGGAGAAAAATGTGTTCATTTCATGTATGCGCGAAATGCCTTAAAAATGGCTTTAAAATGGATTTGGAGCATGGAGACGATTATCTCGGGATTGCAAGATAACCAAACAAAACTTTTAGTGGATTTCTACTTATTTTATTAAATATCATCTCCACCAAACAGGACAAGCTTGCATCTGTTATAGTTTTGGAGAAAAATGTGTTCATTTCATGTATGCGCGAAATGCCTTAAAAATGGCTTTAAAATGGATTTGGAGCATGGAGACGATTATCTCGGGATTGCAAGATAACCAAACAAAACTTTTAGTGGATTTCTACTTATTTTATTAAATATCATCTCCACCAAACAGGACAAGCTTGCATCTGTTATAGTTTTGGAGAAAAATGTGTTCATTTCATGTATGCGCGAAATGCCTTAAAAATGGCTTTAAAATGGATTTGGAGCATGGAGACGATTATCTCGGGATTGCAAAATAACCAAACAAAACTTTTAGTGGATTTCTACTTATTTTAATAAATATCATCTCCACCAAACAGGACAAGCTTGCATGTGTTATAGTTTTGGAGAAAAATGTGTTCATTTCATGTATGCGCGAAATGCCTTAAAAATGGCTTTAAAATGGATTTGGAGCATGGAGACGATTATCTCGGGATTGCAATATAACCAAACAAAACTTTTAGTGGATTTCTACTTATTTTATTAAATATCATCTCCACCAAACAGGACAAGCTTGCATCTGTTATAGTTTTGGAGAAAAATGTGTTCACTTCATGTATGCGCGAAATGCCTTAAAAATGGCTTTAAAATGGATTTGGAGCATGGAGACGATTATCTCGGGATTGCAAGATAACCAAACAAAAATTTTAGTGGATTTCTACTTATTTTATTAAATATCATCTCCACCAAACAGGACAAGCTTGCATCTGTTATTGTTTTGGAGAAAAATGTGTTCATTTCATGTATGCGCGAAATGCCTTAAAAATGGCTTTAAAATGGATTTGGAGCATGGAGACGATTATCTCGGGATTGCAAGATAACCAAACAAAACTTTTAGTGGATTTCTACTTATTTTATTAAATATCATCTCCACCAAACAGGACAAGCTTGCATCTGTTATAGTTTTGGAGAAAAATGTGTTCATTTCATGTATGCGCGAAATGCCTTAAAAATGGCTTTAAAATGGATTTGGAGCATGGAGACGATTATCTCGGGATTGCAAGATAACCAAACAAAACTTTTAGTGGATTTCTACTTATTTTATTAAATATCATCTCCAGCAAACAGGACAAGCTTGCATGTGTTATAGTTTTGGAGAAAAATGTGTTCATTTCATGTATGCGCAAAATGCCTTTGAAATGGCTTTAAAATGGATTTGGAGCATCGAGACGATTATCTCGGGATTGCAAGATAACCAAACAAAACTTTTAGTGGATTTCTACTTATTTTATTAAATATCATCTCCACCAAACAGGACAAGCTTGCATCTGTTATAGTTTTGGAGAAAAATGTGTTCATTTCATGTATGCGCGAAATGCCTTAAAAATGGCTTTAAAATGGATTTGGAGCATGGAGACGATTATCTCGGGATTGCAAGATAACCAAACAAAACTTTTAGTGGATTTCTACTTATTTTATTAAATATCATCTCCACCAAACAGGACAAGCTTGCATCTGTTATAGTTTTGGAGAAAAATGTGTTCATTTCATGTATGCGCGAAATGCCTTAAAAATGGCTTTAAAATGGATTTGGAGCATGGAGACGATTATCTCGGGATTGCAAGATAACCAAACAAAACTTTTAGTGGATTTCTACTTATTTTATTAAATATCATCTCCACCAAACAGGACAAGCTTGCATCTGTTATAGTTTTGGAGAAAAATGTGTTCATTTCATGTATGCGCGAAATGCCTTAAAAATGGCTTTAAAATGGATTTGGAGCATGGAGACGATTATCTCGGGATTGCAAGATAACCAAACAAAACTTTTAGTGGATTTCTACTTATTTTATTAAATATCATCTCCACCAAACAGGACAAGCTTGCATCTGTTATAGTTTTGGAGAAAAATGTGTTCATTTCATGTATGCGCGAAATGCCTTAAAAATGGCTTTAAAATGGATTTGGAGCATGGAGACGATTATCTCGGGATTGCAAGATAACCAAACAAAACTTTTAGTGGATTTCTACTTATTTTATTAAATATCATCTCCACCAAACAGGACAAGCTTGCATGTGTTATAGTTTTGGAGAAAAATGTGTTCATTTCATGTATGCGCAAAATGCCTTTGAAATGGCTTTAAAATGGATTTGGAGCATGGAGACGATTATCTCAGGATGGCAATATAAACAAACGAAACTTTTAGTAGATTTCTACTTATTTTATTAAATATTATCTCCACCAAACAGGACAAGCTTGCATCTGTTATAGTTTTGGAGAAAAATGTGTTCATTTCATGTATGCGCGAAATGCCTTAAAAATGGCTTTAAAATGGATTTGGAGCATGGAGACGATTATCTCGGGATTGCAAGATAACCAAACAAAACTTTTAGTGGATTTCTACTTATTTTTATTAAATATCATCTCCACCAAACAGGACAAGCTTGCATCTGTTATAGTTTTGGAGAAAAATGTGTTCATTTCATGTATGCGCGAAATGCCTTAAAAATGGCTTTAAAATGGATTTGGAGCATGGAGACGATTATCTCAGGATGGCAATATAAACAAACGAAACTTTTAGTAGGTTTCTACTTATTTTATTAAATATTATCTCCACCAAACAGGACAAGCTTGCATCTGTTATAGTTTTGGAGAAAAATGTGTTCATTTCATGTATGCGCGAAATGCCTTAAAAATGGCTTTAAAATGGATTTGGAGCATGGAGACGATTATCTCGGGATTGCAAGATAACCAAACAAAACTTTTAGTGGATTTCTACTTATTTTATTAAATATCATCTCCACCAAACAGGACAAGCTTGCATCTGTTATAGTTTTGGAGAAAAATGTGTTCATTTCATGTATGCGCGAAATGCCTTAAAAATGGCTTTAAAATGGATTTGGAGCATGGAGACGATTATCTCGGGATTGCAATATAACCAAACAAAACTTTTAGTGGATTTCTACTTATTTTATTAAATATCATCTCCACCAAACAGGACAAGCTTGCATCTGTTATAGTTTTGGAGAAAAATGTGTTTATTTCATGTATGCGCGAAATGCCTTAAAAATGGCTTTAAAATGGATTTGGAGCATGGAGACGATTATCTCGGGATTGCAAGATAACCAAACAAAAATTTTAGTGGATTTCTACTTATTTTATTAAATATCATCTCCACCAAACAGGACAAGCTTGCATCTGTTATAGTTTTGGAGAAAAATGTGTTCATTTCATGTATGCGCGAAATGCCTTAAAAATGGCTTTAAAATGGATTTGGAGCACGGAGACGATTATCTCGGGATTGCAAGATAACCAAACAAAACTTTTAGTGGATTTCTACTTATTTTATTAAATATCATCTCCACCAAACAGGACAAGCTTGCATCTGTTATAGTTTTGGAGAAAAATGTGTTCATTTCATGTATGCGCGAAATGCCTTAAAAATGGCTTTAAAATGGATTTGGAGCATGGAGACGATTATCTCGGGATTGCAAGATAACCAAACAAAACTTTTAGTGGATTTCTACTTATTTTATTAAATATCATCTCCACCAAACAGGACAAGCTTGCATGTGTTATAGTTTTGGAGAAAAATGTGTTAATTTCATGTATGCGCAAAATGCCTTTGAAATGGCTTTAAAATGGATTTGGAGCATGGAGACGATTATCTCGGGATTGCAAGATAACCAAACAAAACTTTTAGTGGATTTCTACTTATTTTATTAAATATCATCTCCACCAAACAGGACAAGCTTGCATCTGTTATAGTTTTGGAGAAAAATGTGTTCATTTCATGTATGCGCGAAATGCCTTAAAAATGGCTTTAAAATGGATTTGGAGCATGGAGACGATTATCTCGGGATTGCAAGATAACCAAACAAAACTTTTAGTGGATTTCTACTTATTTTATTAAATATCATCTCCACCAAACAGGACAAGCTTGCATCTGTTATAGTTTTGGAGAAAAATGTGTTCATTTCATGTATGCGCGAAATGCCTTAAAAATGGCTTTAAAATGGATTTGGAGCATGGAGACGATTATCTCGGGATTGCAAGATAACCAAACAAAACTTTTAGTGGATTTCTACTTATTTTATTAAATATCATCTCCACCAAACAGGACAAGCTTGCATGTGTTATAGTTTTGGAGAAAAATGTGTTCATTTCATGTATGCGCAAAATGCCTTTGAAATGGCTTTAAAATGGATTTGGAGCATCGAGACGATTATCTCGGGATTGCAAGATAACCAAACAAAACTTTTAGTGGATTTCTACTTATTTTATTAAATATCATCTCCACCAAACAGGACAAGCTTGCATCTGTTATAGTTTTGGAGAAAAATGTGTTCATTTCATGTATGCGCGAAATGCCTTAAAAATGGCTTTAAAATGGATTTGGAGCATGGAGACGATTATCTCGGGATTGCAAGATAACCAAACAAAACTTTTAGTGGATTTCTACTTATTTTATTAAATATCATCTCCACCAAACAGGACAAGCTTGCATCTGTTATAGTTTTGGAGAAAAATGTGTTCATTTCATGTATGCGCGAAATGCCTTAAAAATGGCTTTAAAATGGATTTGGAGCATGGAGACGATTATCTCGGGATTGCAAGATAACCAAACAAAACTTTTAGTGGATTTCTACTTATTTTATTAAATATCATCTCCACCAAACAGGACAAGCTTGCATGTGTTATAGTTTTGGAGAAAAATGTGTTAATTTCATGTATGCGCAAAATGCCTTTGAAATGGCTTTAAAATGGATTTGGAGCATGGAGACGATTATCTCGGGATTGCAAGATAACCAAACAAAACTTTTAGTGGATTTCTACTTATTTTATTAAATATCATCTCCACCAAACAGGACAAGCTTGCATCTGTTATAGTTTTGGAGAAAAATGTGTTCATTTCATGTATGCGCGAAATGCCTTAAAAATGGCTTTAAAATGGATTTGGAGCATGGAGACGATTATCTCGGGATTGCAAGATAACCAAACAAAACTTTTAGTGGATTTCTACTTATTTTATTAAATATCATCTCCACCAAACAGGACAAGCTTGCATCTGTTATAGTTTTGGAGAAAAATGTGTTCATTTCATGTATGCGCGAAATGCCTTAAAAATGGCTTTAAAATGGATTTGGAGCATGGAGACGATTATCTCGGGATTGCAAGATAACCAAACAAAACTTTTAGTGGATTTCTACTTATTTTATTAAATATCATCTCCACCAAACAGGACAAGCTTGCATCTGTTATAGTTTTGGAGAAAAATGTGTTCATTTCATGTATACGCGAAATGCCTTAAAAATGGCTTTAAAATGGATTTGGAGCATGGAGACGATTATCTCGGGATTGCAAGATAACCAAACAAAACTTTTAGTGGATTTCTACTTATTTTATTAAATATCATCTCCACCAAACAGGACAAGCTTGCATCTGTTATAGTTTTGGAGAAAAATGTGTTCATTTCATGTATGCGCGAAATGCCTTAAAAATGGCTTTAAAATGGATTTGGAGCATGGAGACGATTATCTCGGGATTGCAAGATAACCAAACAAAACTTTTAGTGGATTTCTACTTATTTTATTAAATATCATCTCCACCAAACAGGACAAGCTTGCATGTGTTATAGTTTTGGAGAAAAATGTGTTCATTTCATGTATGCGCAAAATGCCTTTGAAATGGCTTTAAAATGGATTTGGAGCATGGAGACGATTATCTGAGGATGGCAATATAAACAAACGAAACTTTTAGTAGATTTCTACTTATTTTATTAAATATTATCTCCACCAAACAGGACAAGCTTGCATCTGTTATAGTTTTGGAGAAAAATGTGTTCATTTCATGTATGCGCGAAATGCCTTAAAAATGGCTTTAAAATGGATTTGGAGCATGGAGATGATTATCTCGGGATTGCAAGATAACCAAACAAAACTTTTAGTGGATTTCTACTTATTTTATTAAATATCATCTCCACCAAACAGGACAAGCTTGCATCTGTTATAGTTTTGGAGAAAAATGTGTTCATTTCATGTATGCGCGAAATGCCTTAAAAATGGCTTTAAAATGGATTTGGAGCATGGAGACGATTATCTCGGGATTGCAATATAACCAAACAAAACTTTTAGTGGATTTCTACTTATTTTATTAAATATCATCTCCACCAAACAGGACAAGCTTGCATCTGTTATAGTTTTGGAGAAAAATGTGTTCACTTCATGTATGCGCGAAATGCCTTAAAAATGGCTTTAAAATGGATTTGGAGCATGGAGACGATTATCTCGGGATTGCAAGATAACCAAACAAAAATTTTAGTGGATTTCTACTTATTTTATTAAATATCATCTCCACCAAACAGGACAAGCTTGCATCTGTTATTGTTTTGGAGAAAAATGTGTTCATTTCATGTATGCGCGAAATGCCTTAAAAATGGCTTTAAAATGGATTTGGAGCATGGAGACGATTATCTCGGGATTGCAAGATAACCAAACAAAACTTTTAGTGGATTTCTACTTATTTTATTAAATATCATCTCCACCAAACAGGACAAGCTTGCATCTGTTATAGTTTTGGAGAAAAATGTGTTCATTTCATGTATGCGCGAAATGCCTTAAAAATGGCTTTAAAATGGATTTGGAGCATGGAGACGATTATCTCGGGATTGCAAGATAACCAAACAAAACTTTTAGTGGATTTCTACTTATTTTATTAAATATCATCTCCAGCAAACAGGACAAGCTTGCATGTGTTATAGTTTTGGAGAAAAATGTGTTCATTTCATGTATGCGCAAAATGCCTTTGAAATGGCTTTAAAATGGATTTGGAGCATCGAGACGATTATCTCGGGATTGCAAGATAACCAAACAAAACTTTTAGTGGATTTCTACTTATTTTATTAAATATCATCTCCACCAAACAGGACAAGCTTGCATCTGTTATAGTTTTGGAGAAAAATGTGTTCATTTCATGTATGCGCGAAATGCCTTAAAAATGGCTTTAAAATGGATTTGGAGCATGGAGACGATTATCTCGGGATTGCAAGATAACCAAACAAAACTTTTAGTGGATTTCTACTTATTTTATTAAATATCATCTCCACCAAACAGGACAAGCTTGCATCTGTTATAGTTTTGGAGAAAAATGTGTTCATTTCATGTATGCGCGAAATGCCTTAAAAATGGCTTTAAAATGGATTTGGAGCATGGAGACGATTATCTCGGGATTGCAAGATAACCAAACAAAACTTTTAGTGGATTTCTACTTATTTTATTAAATATCATCTCCACCAAACAGGACAAGCTTGCATGTGTTATAGTTTTGGAGAAAAATGTGTTCATTTCATGTATGCGCAAAATGCCTTTGAAATGGCTTTAAAATGGATTTGGAGCATGGAGACGATTATCTCAGGATGGCAATATAAACAAACGAAACTTTTAGTAGGTTTCTACTTATTTTATTAAATATTATCTCCACCAAACAGGACAAGCTTGCATCTGTTATAGTTTTGGAGAAAAATGTGTTCATTTCATGTATGCGCGAAATGCCTTAAAAATGGCTTTAAAATGGATTTGGAGCATGGAGACGATTATCTCGGGATTGCAAGATAACCAAACAAAACTTTTAGTGGATTTCTACTTATTTTATTAAATATCATCTCCACCAAACAGGACAAGCTTGCATCTGTTATAGTTTTGGAGAAAAATGTGTTCATTTTATGTATGCGCCAAATGCCTTAAAAATGGCTTTAAAATGGATTTGGAGCATGGAGACGATTATCTCGGGATTGCAATATAACCAAACAAAACTTTTAGTGGCTTTCTACTTATTTTATTAAATATCATCTCCACCAAACAGGACAAGCTTGCATCTGTTATAGTTTTGGAGAAAAATGTGTTCATTTCATGTATGCGCGAAATGCCTTAAAAATGGCTTTAAAATGGATTTGGAGCATGGAGACGATTATCTCGGGATTGCAAGATAACCAAACAAAAATTTTAGTGGATTTCTACTTATTTTATTAATTATCATCTCCACCAAACAGGACAAGCTTGCATCTGTTATAGTTTTGGAGAAAAATGTGTTCATTTCATGTATGCGCGAAATGCCTTAAAAATGGCTTTAAAATGGATTTGGAGCATGGAGACGATTATCTCGGGATTGCAAGATAACCAAACAAAACTTTTAGTGGATTTCTACTTATTTTATTAAATATCATCTCCACCAAACAGGACAAGCTTGCATCTGTTATAGTTTTGGAGAAAAATGTGTTCATTTCATGTATGCGCGAAATGCCTTAAAAATGGCTTTAAAATGGATTTGGAGCATTAAGACGATTATCTCGGGATTGCAAGATAACCAAACAAAACTTTTAGTGGATTTCTACTTATTTTATTAAATATCATCTCCACCAAACAGGACAAGCTTGCATGTGTTATAGTTTTGGAGAAAAATGTGTTCATTTCATGTATGCGCAAAATGCCTTTGAAATGGCTTTAAAATGGATTTGGAGCATGGAGACGATTATCTCGGGATTGCAAGATAACCAAACAAAACTTTTAGTGGATTTCTACTTATTTTATTAAATATCATCTCCA
Source organism: Anomaloglossus baeobatrachus (assembly GCF_048569485.1). NCBI lineage: Eukaryota > Metazoa > Chordata > Amphibia > Anura > Aromobatidae > Anomaloglossus > Anomaloglossus baeobatrachus. The sequence continues at coordinate 288,120 of NW_027442271.1, forward strand.
CCAAACAGGACAAGCTTGCATCTGTTATAGTTTTGGAGAAAAATGTGTTCATTTCATGTATGCGCGAAATGCCTTAAAAATGGCTTTAAAATGGATTTGGAGCATGGAGACGATTATCTCGGGATTGCAAGATAACCAAACAAAACTTTTAGTGGATTTCTACTTATTTTATTAAATATCATCTCCACCAAACAGGACAAGCTTGCATCTGTTATAGTTTTGGAGAAAAATGTGTTCATTTCATGTATGCGCGAAATGCCTTAAAAATGGCTTTAAAATGGATTTGGAGCATGGAGACGATTATCTCGGGATTGCAAGATAACCAAACAAAACTTTTAGTGGATTTCTACTTATTTTATTAAATATCATCTCCACCAAACAGGACAAGCTTGCATCTGCTATAGTTTTGGAGAAAAATGTGTTCATTTCATGTATGCGCGAAATGCCTTAAAAATGGCTTTAAAATGGATTTGGAGCATGGAGACGATTATCTCGGGATTGCAAGATAACCAAACAAAACTTTTAGTGGATTTCTACTTATTTTATTAAATATCATCTCCACCAAACAGGACAAGCTTGCATCTGTTATAGTTTTGGAGAAAAATGTGTTCATTTCATGTATGCGCGAAATGCCTTAAAAATGGCTTTAAAATGGATTTAGAGCATGGAGACGATTATCTCGGGATTGCAAGATAACCAAACAAAACGTTTAGTGGATTTCTACTTATTTTATTAAATATCATCTCCACCAAACAGGACAAGCTTGCATGTGTTATAGTTTTGGAGAAAAATGTGTTCATTTCATGTATGCGCAAAATGCCTTTGAAATGGCTTTAAAATGGATTTGGAGCATGGAGACGATTATCTCAGGATGGCAATATAAACAAACGAAACTTTTAGTAGATTTCTACTTATTTTATTAAATATTATCTCCACCAAACAGGACAAGCTTGCATCTGTTATAGTTTTGGAGAAAAATGTGTTCATTTCATGTATGCGCGAAATGCCTTAAAAATGGCTTTAAAATGGATTTGGAGCATGGAGACGATTATCTCGGGATTGCAAGATAACCAAACAAAACTTTTAGTGGATTTCTACTTATTTTATTAAATATCATCTCCACCAAACAGGACAAGCTTGCATCTGTTATAGTTTTGGAGAAAAATGTGTTCATTTCATGTATGCGCGAAATGCCTTAAAAATGGCTTTAAAATGGATTTGGAGCATGGAGACGATTATCTCGGGATTGCAAGATAACCAAACAAAAATTTTAGTGGATTTCTACTTATTTTATTAAATATCATCTCCACCAAACAGGACAAGCTTGCATCTGTTATAGTTTTGGAGAAAAATGTGTTCATTTCATGTATGCGCGAAATGCCTTAAAAATGGCTTTAAAATGGATTTGGAGCATGGAGACGATTATCTCGGGATTGCAAGATAACCAAACAAAACTTTTAGTGGATTTCTACTTATTTTATTAAATATCATCTCCACCAAACAGGACAAGCTTGCATCTGTTATAGTTTTGGAGAAAAATGTGTTCATTTCATGTATGCGCGAAATGCCTTAAAAATGGCTTTAAAATGGATTTGGAGCATGGAGACGATTATCTCGGGATTGCAAGATAACCAAACAAAACTTTTAGTGGATTTCTACTTATTTTATTAAATATCATCTCCACCAAACAGGACAAGCTTGCATCTGTTATAGTTTTGGAGAAAAATGTGTTCATTTCATGTATGCGCGAAATGCCTTAAAAATGGCTTTAAAATGGATTTGGAGCATGGAGACGATTATCTCGGGATTGCAAGATAACCAAACAAAACTTTTAGTGGATTTCTACTTATTTTATTAAATATCATCTCCACCAAATAGGACAAGCTTGCATCTGTTATAGTTTTGGAGAAAAATGTGTTCATTTCATGTATGCGCGAAATGCCTTAAAAATGGCTTTAAAATGGATTTGGAGCATGGAGACGATTATCTCGGGATTGCAAGATAACCAAACAAAACTTTTAGTGGATTTCTACTTATTTTATTAAATATCATCTCCACCAAACAGGACAAGCTTGCATCTGTTATAGTTTTGGAGAAAAATGTGTTCATTTCATGTATGCGCGAAATGCCTTAAAAATGGTTTTAAAATGGATTTGTAGTATGGAGACGATTATCTCGGGATTGCAAGATAACCAAACAAAACTTTTAGTGGATTTCTACTTATTTTATTAAATATCATCTCCACCAAACAGGACAAGCTTGCATGTGTTATAGTTTTGGAGAAAAATGTGTTCATTTCATGTATGCGCAAAATGCCTTTGAAATGGCTTTAAAATGGATTTGGAGCATGGAGACGATTATCTCAGGATGGCAATATAAACAAACGAAACTTTTAGTAGGTTTCTACTTATTTTATTAAATATTATCTCCACCAAACAGGACAAGCTTGCATCTGTTATAGTTTTGGAGAAAAATGTGTTCATTTCATGTATGCGCGAAATGCCTTAAAAATGGCTTTAAAATGGATTTGGAGCATGGAGACGATTATCTCGGGATTGCAAGATAACAAAACAAAACTTTTAGTGGATTTCTACTTATTTTATTAAATATCATCTCCACCAAACAGGACAAGCTTGCATCTGTTATAGTTTTGGAGAAAAATGTGTTCATTTCATGTATGCGCGAAATGCCTTAAAAATGGCTTTAAAATGGATTTGGAGCATGGAGACGATTATCTCGGGATTGCAAGATAACCAAACAAAACTTTTAGTGGATTTCTACTTATTTTATTAAATATCATCTCCACCAAACAGGACAAGCTTGCATCTGTTATAGTTTTGGAGAAAAATGTGTTCATTTCATGTATGCGCGAAATGCCTTAAAAATGGCTTTAAAATGGATTTGGAGCATGGAGACGATTATCTCGGGATTGCAAGATAACCAAACAAAACTTTTAGTGGATTTCTACTTATTTTATTAAATATCATCTCCACCAAACAGGACAAGCTTGCATCTGTTATAGTTTTGGAGAAAAATGTGTTCATTTCATGTATGCGCGAAATGCCTTAAAAATGGCTTTAAAATGGATTTGGAGCATGGAGACGATTATCTCGGGATTGCAAGATAACCAAACAAAACTTTTAGTGGATTTCTACTTATTTTATTAAATATCATCTCCACCAAACAGGACAAGCTTGCATGTGTTATAGTTTTGGAGAAAAATGTGTTCATTTCATGTATGCGCAAAATGCCTTTGAAATGGCTTTAAAATGGATTTGGAGCATGGAGACGATTATCTCAGGATGGCAATATAAACAAACGAAACTTTTAGTAGTTTTCTACTTATTTTATTAAATATTATCTCCACCAAACAGGACAAGCTTGCATCTGTTATAGTTTTGGAGAAAAATGTGTTCATTTCATGTATGCGCGAAATGCCTTAAAAATGGCTTTAAAATGGATTTGGAGCATGGAGACGATTATCTCGGGATTGCAAGATAACCAAACAAAACTTTTAGTGGATTTCTACTTATTTTATTAAATATCATCTCCACCAAACAGGACAAGCTTGCATCTGTTATAGTTTTGGAGAAAAATGTGTTCATTTCATGTATGCGCGAAATGCCTTAAAAATGGCTTTAAAATGGATTTGGAGCATGGAGACGATTATCTCGGGATTGCAATATAACCAAACAAAACTTTTAGTGGATTTCTACTTATTTTATTAAATATCATCTCCACCAAACAGGACAAGCTTGCATCTGTTATAGTTTTGGAGAAAAATGTGTTCATTTCATGTATGCGCGAAATGCCTTAAAAATGGCTTTAAAATGGATTTGGAGCATGGAGACGATTATCTCGGGATTGCAAGATAACCAAACAAAAATTTTAGTGGATTTCTACTTATTTTATTAAATATCATCTCCACCAAACAGGACAAGCTTGCATCTGTTATAGTTTTGGAGAAAAATGTGTTCATTTCATGTATGCGCGAAATGCCTTAAAAATGGCTTTAAAATGGATTTGGAGCATGGAGACGATTATCTCGGGATTGCAAGATAACCAAACAAAACTTTTAGTGGATTTCTACTTATTTTATTAAATATCATCTCCACCAAACAGGACAAGCTTGCATCTGTTATAGTTTTGGAGAAAAATGTGTTCATTTCATGTATGCGCGAAATGCCTTAAAAATGGCTTTAAAATGGATTTGGAGCATGGAGACGATTATCTCGGGATTGCAAGATAACCAAACAAAACTTTTAGTGGATTTCTACTTATTTTATTAAATATCATCTCCACCAAACAGGACAAGCTTGCATGTGTTATAGTTTTGGAGAAAAATGTGTTCATTTCATGTATGCGCAAAATGCCTTTGAAATGGCTTTAAAATGGATTTGGAGCATGGAGACGATTATCTCGGGATTGCAAGATAACCAAACAAAACTTTTAGTGGATTTCTACTTATTTTATTAAATATCATCTCCACCAAACAGGACAAGCTTGCATCTGTTATAGTTTTGGAGAAAAATGTGTTCATTTCATGTATGCGCGAAATGCCTTAAAAATGGCTTTAAAATGGATTTGGAGCATGGAGACGATTATCTCGGGATTGCAAGATAACCAAACAAAACTTTTAGTGGATTTCTACTTATTTTATTAAATATCATCTCCACCAAACAGGACAAGCTTGCATCTGTTATAGTTTTGGAGAAAAATGTGTTCATTTCATGTATGCGCGAAATGCCTTAAAAATGGCTTTAAAATGGATTTGGAGCATGGAGACGATTATCTCGGGATTGCAAGATAACCAAACAAAACTTTTAGTGGATTTCTACTTATTTTATTAAATATCATCTCCACCAAACAGGACAAGCTTGCATCTGTTATAGTTTTGGAGAAAAATGTGTTCATTTCATGTATGCGCGAAATGCCTTAAAAATGGCTTTAAAATGGATTTGGAGCATGGAGACGATTATCTCGGGATTGCAAGATAACCAAACAAAACTTTTAGTGGATTTCTACTTATTTTATTAAATATCATCTCCACCAAACAGGACAAGCTTGCATCTGTTATAGTTTTGGAGAAAAATGTGTTCATTTCATGTATGCGCGAAATGCCTTAAAAATGGCTTTAAAATGGATTTGGAGCATGGAGACGATTATCTCGGGATTGCAAGATAACCAAACAAAACTTTTAGTGGATTTCTACTTATTTTATTAAATATCATCTCCACCAAACAGGACAAGCTTGCATGTGTTATAGTTTTGGAGAAAAATGTGTTCATTTCATGTATGCGCAAAATGCTTTTGAAATGGCTTTAAAATGGATTTGGAGCATGGAGACGATTATCTCGGGATGGCAATATAAACAAACGAAACTTTTAGTAGATTTCTACTTATTTTATTAAATATTATCTCCACCAAACAGGACAAGCTTGCATCTGTTATAGTTTTGGAGAAAAATGTGTTCATTTCATGTATGCGCGAAATGCCTTAAAAATGGCTTTAAAATGGATTTGGAGCATGGAGACGATTATCTCGGGATTGCAAGATAACCAAACAAAACTTTTAGTGGATTTCTACTTATTTTATTAAATATCATCTCCACCAAACAGGACAAGCTTGCATGTGTTATAGTTTTGGAGAAAAATGTGTTCATTTCATGTATGCGCAAAATGCCTTTGAAATGGCTTTAAAATTGATTTGGAGCATGGAGACGATTATCTCAGGATGGCAATATAAACAAACGAAACTTTTAGTAGATTTCTACTTATTTTATTAAATATTATCTCCACCAAACAGGACAAGCTTGCATCTGTTATAGTTTTGGAGAAAAATGTGTTCATTTCATGTATGCGCGAAATGCCTTAAAAATGGCTTTAAAATGGATTTGGAGCATGGAGACGATTATCTCGGGATTGCAAGATAACCAAACAAAACTTTTAGTGGATTTCTACTTATTTTATTAAATATCATCTCCACCAAACAGGACAAGCTTGCATCTGTTATAGTTTTGGAGAAAAATGTGTTCATTTCATGTATGCGCGAAATGCCTTAAAAATGGCTTTAAAATGGATTTGGAGCATGGAGACGATTATCTCGGGATTGCAATATAACCAAACAAAACTTTTAGTGGATTTCTACTTATTTTATTAAATATCATCTCCACCAAACAGGACAAGCTTGCATCTGTTATAGTTTTGGAGAAAAATGTGTTCATTTCATGTATGCGCGAAATGCCTTAAAAATGGCTTTAAAATGGATTTGGAGCATGGAGACGATTATCTCGGGATTGCAAGATAACCAAACAAAAATTTTAGTGGATTTCTACTTATTTTATTAAATATCATCTCCACCAAACAGGACAAGCTTGCATCTGTTATAGTTTTGGAGAAAAATGTGTTCATTTCATGTATGCGCGAAATGCCTTAAAAATGGCTTTAAAATGGATTTGGAGCATGGAGACGATTATCTCGGGATTGCAAGATAACCAAACAAAAATTTTAGTGGATTTCTACTTATTTTATTAAATATCATCTCCACCAAACAGGACAAGCTTGCATCTGTTATAGTTTTGGAGAAAAATGTGTTCATTTCATGTATGCGCGAAATGCCTTAAAAATGGCTTTAAAATGGATTTGGAGCATGGAGACGATTATCTCGGGATTGCAAGATAACCAAACAAAACTTTTAGTGGATTTCTACTTATTTTATTAAATATCATCTCCACCAAACAGGACAAGCTTGCATCTGTTATAGTTTTGGAGAAAAATGTGTTCATTTCATGTATGCGCGAAATGCCTTAAAAATGGCTTTAAAATGGATTTGGAGCATGGAGACGATTATCTCGGGATTGCAAGATAACCAAACAAAACTTTTAGTGGATTTCTACTTATTTTATTAAATATCATCTCCACCAAACAGGACAAGCTTGCATGTGTTATAGTTTTGGAGAAAAATTTGTTCATTTCATGTATGCGCAAAATGCCTTTGAAATGGCTTTAAAATGGATTTGGAGCATGGAGACGATTATCTCGGGATTGCAAGATAACCAAACAAAACTTTTAGTGGATTTCTACTTATTTTATTAAATATCATCTCCACCAAACAGGACAAGCTTGCATCTGTTATAGTTTTGGAGAAAAATGTGTTCATTTCATGTATGCGCGAAATGCCTTAAAAATGGCTTTAAAATGGATTTGGAGCATGGAGACGATTATCTCGGGATTGCAAGATAACCAAACAAAACTTTTAGTGGATTTCTACTACTTTTATTAAATATCATCTCCACCAAACAGGACAAGCTTGCATCTGTTATAGTTTTGGAGAAAAATGTGTTCATTTCATGTATGCGCGAAATGCCTTAAAAATGGCTTTAAAATGGATTTGGAGCATGGAGACGATTATCTCGGGATTGCAAGATAACCAAACAAAACTTTTAGTGGATTTCTACTTATTTTATTAAATATCATCTCCACCAAACAGGACAAGCTTGCATCTGTTATAGTTTTGGAGAAAAATGTGTTCATTTCATGTATGCGCGAAATGCCTTAAAAATGGCTTTAAAATGGATTTGGAGCATGGAGACGATTATCTCGGGATTGCAAGATAACCAAACAAAACTTTTAGTGGATTTCTACTTATTTTATTAAATATCATCTCCACCAAACAGGACAAGCTTGCATCTGTTATAGTTTTGGAGAAAAATGTGTTCATTTCATGTATGCGCGAAATGCCTTAAAAATGGCTTTAAAATGGATTTGGAGCATGGAGACGATTATCTCAGGATGGCAATATAAACAAACGAAACTTTTAGTAGATTTCTACTTATTTTATTAAATATTATCTCCACCAAACAGGACAAGCTTGCATCTGTTATAGTTTTGGAGAAAAATGTGTTCATTTCATGTATGCGCGAAATGCCTTAAAAATGGCTTTAAAATGGATTTGGAGCATGGAGACGATTATCTCGGGATTGCAAGATAACCAAACAAAAATTTTAGTGGATTTCTACTTATTTCATTAAATATCATCTCCACCAAACAGGACAAGCTTGCATCTGTTATAGTTTTGGAGAAAAATGTGTTCATTTCATGTATGCGCGAAATGCCTTAAAAATGGCTTTAAAATGGATTTGGAGCATGGAGACGATTATCTCGGGATTGCAAGATAACCAAACAAAACTTTTAGTGGATTTCTACTTATTTTATTAAATATCATCTCCACCAAACAGGACAAGCTTGCATCTGTTATAGTTTTGGAGAAAAATGTGTTCATTTCATGTATGCGCGAAATGCCTTAAAAATGGCTTTAAAATGGATTTGGAGCATGGAGACGATTATCTCGGGATTGCAAGATAACCAAACAAAAATTTTAGTGGATTTCTACTTATTTTATTAAATATCATCTCCACCAAACAGGACAAGCTTGCATCTGTTATAGTTTTGGAGAAAAATGTGTTCATTTCATGTATGCGCGAAATGCCTTAAAAATGGCTTTAAAATGGATTTGGAGCATGGAGTCGATTATCTCGGGATTGCAAGATAACCAAACAAAACTTTTAGTGGATTTCTACTTATTTTATTAAATATCATCTCCACCAAACAGGACAAGCTTGCATCTGTTATAGTTTTGGAGAAAAATGTGTTCATTTCATGTATGCGCGAAATGCCTTAAAAATGGCTTTAAAATGGATTTGGAGCATGGAGACGATTATCTCGGGATTGCAAGATAACCAAACAAAACTTTTAGTGGATTTCTACTTATTTTATTAAATATCATCTCCACCAAACAGGACAAGCTTGCATGTGTTATAGTTTTGGAGAAAAATGTGTTCATTTCATGTATGCGCAAAATGCCTTTGAAATGGCTTTAAAATGGATTTGGAGCATGGAGACGATTATCTCGGGATTGCAAGATAACCAAACAAAACTTTTAGTGGATTTCTACTTATTTTATTAAATATCATCTCCACCAAACAGGACAAGCTTGCATCTGTTATAGTTTTGGAGAAAAATGTGTTCATTTCATGTATGCGCGAAATGCCTTAAAAATGGCTTTAAAATGGATTTGGAGCATGGAGACGATTATCTCGGGATTGCAAGATAACCAAACAAAACTTTTAGTGGATTTCTACTTATTTTATTAAATATCATCTCCACCAAACAGGACAAGCTTGCATCTGTTATAGTTTTGGAGAAAAATGTGTTCATTTCATGTATGCGCGAAATGCCTTAAAAATGGCTTTAAAATGGATTTGGAGCATGGAGACGATTATCTCGGGATTGCAAGATAACCAAACAAAACTTTTAGTGGATTTCTACTTATTTTATTAAATATCATCTCCACCAAACAGGACAAGCTTGCATCTGTTATAGTTTTGGAGAAAAATGTGTTCATTTCATGTATGCGCGAAATGCCTTAAAAATGGCTTTAAAATGGATTTGGAGCATGGAGACGATTATCTCAGGATGGCAATATAAACAAACGAAACTTTTAGTAGATTTCTACTTATTTTATTAAATATTATCTCCACCAAACAGGACAAGCTTGCATCTGTTATAGTTTTGGAGAAAAATGTGTTCATTTCATGTATGCGCGAAATGCCTTAAAAATGGCTTTAAAATGGATTTGGAGCATGGAGACGATTATCTCGGGATTGCAAGATAACCAAACAAAACTTTTAGTGGATTTCTACTTATTTTATTAAATATCATCTCCACCAAACAGGACAAGCTTGCATCTGTTATAGTTTTGGAGAAAAATGTGTTCATTTCATGTATGCGCGAAATGCCTTAAAAATGGCTTTAAAATGGATTTGGAGCATGGAGACGATTATCTCGGGATTGCAATATAACCAAACAAAACTTTTAGTGGATTTCTACTTATTTTATTAAATATCATCTCCACCAAACAGGACAAGCTTGCATCTGTTATAGTTTTGGAGAAAAATGTATTCATTTCATGTATGCGCGAAATGCCTTAAAAATGGCTTTAAAATGGATTTGGAGCATGGAGACGATTATCTCGGGATTGCAAGATAACCAAACAAAAATTTTAGTGGATTTCTACTTATTTTATTAAATATCATCTCCACCAAACAGGACAAGCTTGCATCTGTTATAGTTTTGGAGAAAAATGTGTTCATTTCATGTATGCGCGAAATGCCTTAAAAATGGCTTTAAAATGGATTTGGAGCATGGAGACGATTATCTCGGGATTGCAAGATAACCAAACAAAACTTTTAGTGGATTTCTACTTATTTTATTAAATATCATCTCCACCAAACAGGACAAGCTTGCATCTGTTATAGTTTTGGAGAAAAATGTGTTCATTTCATGTATGCGCGAAATGCCTTAAAAATGGCTTTAAAATGGATTTGGAGCATGGAGACGATTATCTCGGGATTGCAAGATAACCAAACAAAACTTTTAGTGGATTTCTACTTATTTTATTAAATATCATCTCCACCAAACAGGACAAGCTTGCATCTGTTATAGTTTTGGAGAAAAATGTGTTCATTTCATGTATGCGCGAAATGCCTTAAAAATGGCTTTAAAATGGATTTGGAGCATGGAGACGATTATCTCGGGATTGCAAGATAACCAAACAAAACTTTTAGTGGATTTCTACTTATTTTATTAAATATCATCTCCACCAAACAGGACAAGCTTGCATCTGTTATAGTTTTGGAGAAAAATGTGTTCATTTCATGTATGCGCGAAATGCCTTAAAAATGGCTTTAAAATGGATTTGGAGCATGGAGACGATTATCTCGGGATTGCAAGATAACCAAACAAAACTTTTAGTGGATTTCTACTTATTTTATTAAATATCATCTCCACCAAACAGGACAAGCTTGCATCTGTTATAGTTTTGGAGAAAAATGTGTTCATTTCATGTATGCGCGAAATGCCTTAAAAATGGCTTTAAAATGGATTTGGAGCATGGAGACGATTATCTCGGGATTGCAAGATAACCAAACAAAACTTTTAGTGGATTTCTACTTATTTTATTAAATATCATCTCCACCAAACAGGACAAGCTTGCATCTGTTATAGTTTTGGAGAAAAATGTGTTCATTTCATGTATGCGCGAAATGCCTTAAAAATGGCTTTAAAATGGATTTGGAGCATGGAGACGATTATCTCAGGATGGCAATATAAACAAACGAAACTTTTAGTAGATTTCTACTTATTTTATTAAATATTATCTCATCTCCACCAAACAGGACAAGCTTGCATCTGTTATAGTTTTGGAGAAAAATGTGTTCATTTCATGTATGCGCGAAATGCCTTAAAAATGGCTTTAAAATGGATTTGGAGCATGGAGACGATTATCTCGGGATTGCAAGATAACCAAACAAAACTTTTAGTGGATTTCTACTTATTTTATTAAATACCATCTCCACCAAACAGGACAAGCTTGCATCTGTTATAGTTTTGGAGAAAAATGTGTTCATTTCATGTATGCGCGAAATGCCTTAAAAATGGCTTTAAAATGGATTTGGAGCATGGAGACGATTATCTCGGGATTGCAATATAACCAAACAAAACTTTTAGTGGATTTCTACTTATTTTATTAAATATCATCTCCACCAAACAGGACAAGCTTGCATCTGTTATAGTTTTGGAGAAAAATGTATTCATTTCATGTATGCGCGAAATGCCTTAAAAATGGCTTTAAAATGGATTTGGAGCATGGAGACGATTATCTCGGGATTGCAAGATAACCAAACAAAAATTTTAGTGGATTTCTACTTATTTTATTAAATATCATCTCCACCAAACAGGACAAGCTTGCATCTGTTATAGTTTTGGAGAAAAATGTGTTCATTTCATGTATGCGCGAAATGCCTTAAAAATGGCTTTAAAATGGATTTGGAGCATGGAGACGATTATCTCGGGATTGCAAGATAACCAAACAAAACTTTTAGTGGATTTCTACTTATTTTATTAAATATCATCTCCACCAAACAGGACAAGCTTGCATCTGTTATAGTTTTGGAGAAAAATGTGTTCATTTCATGTATGCGCGAAATGCCTTAAAAATGGCTTTAAAATGGATTTGGAGCATGGAGACGATTATCTCGGGATTGCAAGATAACCAAACAAAACTTTTAGTGGATTTCTACTTATTTTATTAAATATCATCTCCACCAAACAGGACAAGCTTGCATCTGTTATAGTTTTGGAGAAAAATGTGTTCATTTCATGTATGCGCGAAATGCCTTAAAAATGGCTTTAAAATGGATTTGGAGCATGGAGACGATTATCTCGGGATTGCAAGATAACCAAACAAAACTTTTAGTGGATTTCTACTTATTTTATTAAATATCATCTCCACCAAACAGGACAAGCTTGCATCTGTTATAGTTTTGGAGAAAAATGTGTTCATTTCATGTATGCGCGAAATGCCTTAAAAATGGCTTTAAAATGGATTTGGAGCATGGAGACGATTATCTCGGGATTGCAAGATAACCAAACAAAACTTTTAGTGGATTTCTACTTATTTTATTAAATATCATCTCCACCAAACAGGACAAGCTTGCATGTGTTATAGTTTTGGAGAAAAATGTGTTCATTTCATGTATGCGCAAAATGCCTTTGAAATGGCTTTAAAATGGATTTGGAGCATGGAGACGATTATCTCGGGATTGCAAGATAACCAAACAAAACTTTTAGTGGATTTCTACTTATTTTATTAAATATCATCTCCACCAAACAGGACAAGCTTGCATCTGTTATAGTTTTGGAGAAAAATGTGTTCATTTCATGTATGCGCGAAATGCCTTAAAAATGGCTTTAAAATGGATTTGGAGCATGGAGACGATTATCTCGGGATTGCAAGATAACCAAACAAAACTTTTAGTGGATTTCTACTTATTTTATTAAATATAATCTCCACCAAACAGGACAAGCTTGCATCTGTTATAGTTTTGGAGAAAAATGTGTTCATTTCATGTATGCGCGAAATGCCTTAAAAATGGCTTTAAAATGGATTTGGAGCATGGAGACGATTATCTCGGGATTGCAAGATAACCAAACAAAACTTTTAGTGGATTTCTACTTATTTTATTAAATATCATCTCCACCAAACAGGACAAGCTTGCATCTGTTATAGTTTTGGAGAAAAATGTGTTCATTTCATGTATGCGCGAAATGCCTTAAAAATGGCTTTAAAATGGATTTGGAGCATGGAGACGATTATCTCGGGATTGCAAGATAACCAAACAAAACTTTTAGTGGATTTCTACTTATTTTATTAAATATCATCTCCACCAAACAGGACAAGCTTGCATGTGTTATAGTTTTGGAGAAAAATGTGTTCATTTCATGTATGCGCAAAATGCCTTTGAAATGGCTTTAAAATGGATTTGGAGCATGGAGACGATTATCTCAGGATGGCAATATAAACAAACGAAACTTTTAGTAGATTTCTACTTATTTTATTAAATATCATCTCCACCAAACAGGACAAGCTTGCATCTGTTATAGTTTTGGAGAAAAATGTGTTCACTTCATGTATGCGCGAAATGCCTTAAAAATGGCTTTAAAATGGATTTGGAGCATGGAGACGATTATCTCGGGATTGCAAGATAACCAAACAAAAATTTTAGTGGATTTCTACTTATTTTATTAAATATCATCTCCACCAAACAGGACAAGCTTGCATCTGTTATAGTTTTGGAGAAAAATGTGTTCATTTCATGTATGCGCGAAATGCCTTAAAAATGGCTTTAAAATGGATTTGGAGCATGGAGACGATTATCTCGGGATTGCAAGATAACCAAACAAAACTTTTAGTGGATTTCTACTTATTTTATTAAATATCATCTCCACCAAACAGGACAAGCTTGCATGTGTTATAGTTTTGGAGAAAAATGTGTTCATTTCATGTATGCGCAAAATGCCTTTGAAATGGCTTTAAAATGGATTTGGAGCATGGAGACGATTATCTCAGGATGGCAATATAAACAAACGAAACTTTTAGTAGATTTCTACTTATTTTATTAAATATCATCTCCACCAAACAGGACAAGCTTGCATCTGTTATAGTTTTGGAGAAAAATGTGTTCACTTCATGTATGCGCGAAATGCCTTAAAAATGGCTTTAAAATGGATTTGGAGCATGGAGACGATTATCTCGGGATTGCAAGATAACCAAACAAAAATTTTAGTGGATTTCTACTTATTTTATTAAATATCATCTCCACCAAACAGGACAAGCTTGCATCTGTTATAGTTTTGGAGAAAAATGTGTTCATTTCATGTATGCGCGAAATGCCTTAAAAATGGCTTTAAAATGGATTTGGAGCATGGAGACGATTATCTCGGGATTGCAAGATAACCAAACAAAACTTTTAGTGGATTTCTACTTATTTTATTAAATATCATCTCCACCAAACAGGACAAGCTTGCATCTGTTATAGTTTTGGAGAAAAATGTGTTCATTTCATGTATGCGCGAAATGCCTTAAAAATGGCTTTAAAATGGATTTGGAGCATGGAGACGATTATCTCGGGATTGCAAGATAACCAAACAAAACTTTTAGTGGATTTCTACTTATTTTATTAAATATCATCTCCACCAAACAGGACAAGCTTGCATCTGTTATAGTTTTGGAGAAAAATGTGTTCATTTCATGTATGCGCGAAATGCCTTAAAAATGGCTTTAAAATGGATTTGGAGCATGGAGACGATTATCTCGGGATTGCAAGATAACCAAACAAAACTTTTAGTGGATTTCTACTTATTTTATTAAATATCATCTCCACCAAACAGGACAAGCTTGCATCTGTTATAGTTTTGGAGAAAAATGTGTTCATTTCATGTATGCGCGAAATGCCTTAAAAATGGCTTTAAAATGGATTTGGAGCATGGAGACGATTATCTCGGGATTGCAAGATAACCAAACAAAACTTTTAGTGGATTTCTACTTATTTTATTAAATATCATCTCCACCAAACAGGACAAGCTTGCATCTGTTATAGTTTTGGAGAAAAATGTGTTCATTTCATGTATGCGCGAAATGCCTTAAAAATGGCTTTAAAATGGATTTGGAGCATGGAGACGATTATCTCAGGATGGCAATATAAACAAACGAAACTTTTAGTAGATTTCTACTTATTTTATTAAATATTATCTCCACCAAACAGGACAAGCTTGCATCTGTTATAGTTTTGGAGAAAAATGTGTTCATTTCATGTATGCGCGAAATGCCTTAAAAATGGCTTTAAAATGGATTTGGAGCATGGAGACGATTATCTCGGGATTGCAAGATAACCAAACAAAACTTTTAGTGGA
This sequence comes from Anomaloglossus baeobatrachus, assembly GCF_048569485.1. NCBI lineage: Eukaryota > Metazoa > Chordata > Amphibia > Anura > Aromobatidae > Anomaloglossus > Anomaloglossus baeobatrachus. Next base: position 303,428 of record NW_027442271.1, read on the forward strand.
TTTCTACTTATTTTATTAAATACCATCTCCACCAAACAGGACAAGCTTGCATCTGTTATAGTTTTGGAGAAAAATGTGTTCATTTCATGTATGCGCGAAATGCCTTAAAAATGGCTTTAAAATGGATTTGGAGCATGGAGACGATTATCTCGGGATTGCAATATAACCAAACAAAACTTTTAGTGGATTTCTACTTATTTTATTAAATATCATCTCCACCAAACAGGACAAGCTTGCATCTGTTATAGTTTTGGAGAAAAATGTATTCATTTCATGTATGCGCGAAATGCCTTAAAAATGGCTTTAAAATGGATTTGGAGCATGGAGACGATTATCTCGGGATTGCAAGATAACCAAACAAAAATTTTAGTGGATTTCTACTTATTTTATTAAATATCATCTCCACCAAACAGGACAAGCTTGCATCTGTTATAGTTTTGGAGAAAAATGTGTTCATTTCATGTATGCGCGAAATGCCTTAAAAATGGCTTTAAAATGGATTTGGAGCATGGAGACGATTATCTCGGGATTGCAAGATAACCAAACAAAACTTTTAGTGGATTTCTACTTATTTTATTAAATATCATCTCCACCAAACAGGACAAGCTTGCATCTGTTATAGTTTTGGAGAAAAATGTGTTCATTTCATGTATGCGCGAAATGCCTTAAAAATGGCTTTAAAATGGATTTGGAGCATGGAGACGATTATCTCGGGATTGCAAGATAACCAAACAAAACTTTTAGTGGATTTCTACTTATTTTATTAAATATCATCTCCACCAAACAGGACAAGCTTGCATCTGTTATAGTTTTGGAGAAAAATGTGTTCATTTCATGTATGCGCGAAATGCCTTAAAAATGGCTTTAAAATGGATTTGGAGCATGGAGACGATTATCTCGGGATTGCAAGATAACCAAACAAAACTTTTAGTGGATTTCTACTTATTTTATTAAATATCATCTCCACCAAACAGGACAAGCTTGCATCTGTTATAGTTTTGGAGAAAAATGTGTTCATTTCATGTATGCGCGAAATGCCTTAAAAATGGCTTTAAAATGGATTTGGAGCATGGAGACGATTATCTCGGGATTGCAAGATAACCAAACAAAACTTTTAGTGGATTTCTACTTATTTTATTAAATATCATCTCCACCAAACAGGACAAGCTTGCATGTGTTATAGTTTTGGAGAAAAATGTGTTCATTTCATGTATGCGCAAAATGCCTTTGAAATGGCTTTAAAATGGATTTGGAGCATGGAGACGATTATCTCGGGATTGCAAGATAACCAAACAAAACTTTTAGTGGATTTCTACTTATTTTATTAAATATCATCTCCACCAAACAGGACAAGCTTGCATCTGTTATAGTTTTGGAGAAAAATGTGTTCATTTCATGTATGCGCGAAATGCCTTAAAAATGGCTTTAAAATGGATTTGGAGCATGGAGACGATTATCTCGGGATTGCAAGATAACCAAACAAAACTTTTAGTGGATTTCTACTTATTTTATTAAATATAATCTCCACCAAACAGGACAAGCTTGCATCTGTTATAGTTTTGGAGAAAAATGTGTTCATTTCATGTATGCGCGAAATGCCTTAAAAATGGCTTTAAAATGGATTTGGAGCATGGAGACGATTATCTCGGGATTGCAAGATAACCAAACAAAACTTTTAGTGGATTTCTACTTATTTTATTAAATATCATCTCCACCAAACAGGACAAGCTTGCATCTGTTATAGTTTTGGAGAAAAATGTGTTCATTTCATGTATGCGCGAAATGCCTTAAAAATGGCTTTAAAATGGATTTGGAGCATGGAGACGATTATCTCGGGATTGCAAGATAACCAAACAAAACTTTTAGTGGATTTCTACTTATTTTATTAAATATCATCTCCACCAAACAGGACAAGCTTGCATGTGTTATAGTTTAGGAGAAAAATGTGTTCATTTCATGTATGCGCAAAATGCCTTTGAAATGGCTTTAAAATGGATTTGGAGCATGGAGACGATTATCTCAGGATGGCAATATAAACAAACGAAACTTTTAGTAGATTTCTACTTATTTTATTAAATATCATCTCCACCAAACAGGACAAGCTTGCATCTGTTATAGTTTTGGAGAAAAATGTGTTCACTTCATGTATGCGCGAAATGCCTTAAAAATGGCTTTAAAATGGATTTGGAGCATGGAGACGATTATCTCGGGATTGCAAGATAACCAAACAAAAATTTTAGTGGATTTCTACTTATTTTATTAAATATCATCTCCACCAAACAGGACAAGCTTGCATCTGTTATTGTTTTGGAGAAAAATGTGTTCATTTCATGTATGCGCGAAATGCCTTAAAAATGGCTTTAAAATGGATTTGGAGCATGGAGACGATTATCTCGGGATTGCAAGATAACCAAACAAAACTTTTAGTGGATTTCTACTTATTTTATTAAATATCATCTCCACCAAACAGGACAAGCTTGCATCTGTTATAGTTTTGGAGAAAAATGTGTTCATTTCATGTATGCGCGAAATGCCTTAAAAATGGCTTTAAAATGGATTTGGAGCATGGAGACGATTATCTCGGGATTGCAAGATAACCAAACAAAACTTTTAGTGGATTTCTACTTATTTTATTAAATATCATCTCCACCAAACAGGACAAGCTTGCATCTGTTATAGTTTTGGAGAAAAATGTGTTCATTTCATGTATGCGCGAAATGCCTTAAAAATGGCTTTAAAATGGATTTGGAGCATGGAGACGATTATCTCGGGATTGCAAGATAACCAAACAAAACTTTTAGTGGATTTCTACTTATTTTATTAAATATCATCTCCACCAAACAGGACAAGCTTGCATCTGTTATAGTTTTGGAGAAAAATGTGTTCATTTCATGTATGCGCGAAATGCCTTAAAAATGGCTTTAAAATGGATTTGGAGCATGGAGACGATTATCTCGGGATTGCAAGATAACCAAACAAAACTTTTAGTGGATTTCTACTTATTTTATTAAATATCATCTCCACCAAACAGGACAAGCTTGCATGTGTTATAGTTTTGGAGAAAAATGTGTTCATTTCATGTATGCGCAAAATGCCTTTGAAATGGCTTTAAAATGGATTTGGAGCATGGAGACGATTATCTCAGGATGGCAATATAAACAAACGAAACTTTTAGTAGATTTCTACTTATTTTATTAAATATCATCTCCACCAAACAGGACAAGCTTGCATCTGTTATAGTTTTGGAGAAAAATGTGTTCACTTCATGTATGCGCGAAATGCCTTAAAAATGGCTTTAAAATGGATTTGGAGCATGGAGACGATTATCTCGGGATTGCAAGATAACCAAACAAAAATTTTAGTGGATTTCTACTTATTTTATTAAATATCATCTCCACCAAACAGGACAAGCTTGCATCTGTTATTGTTTTGGAGAAAAATGTGTTCATTTCATGTATGCGCGAAATGCCTTAAAAATGGCTTTAAAATGGATTTGGAGCATGGAGACGATTATCTCGGGATTGCAAGATAACCAAACAAAACTTTTAGTGGATTTCTACTTATTTTATTAAATATCATCTCCACCAAACAGGACAAGCTTGCATCTGTTATAGTTTTGGAGAAAAATGTGTTCATTTCATGTATGCGCGAAATGCCTTAAAAATGGCTTTAAAATGGATTTGGAGCATGGAGACGATTATCTCGGGATTGCAAGATAACCAAACAAAACTTTTAGTGGATTTCTACTTATTTTATTAAATATCATCTCCAGCAAACAGGACAAGCTTGCATGTGTTATAGTTTTGGAGAAAAATGTGTTCATTTCATGTATGCGCAAAATGCCTTTGAAATGGCTTTAAAATGGATTTGGAGCATCGAGACGATTATCTCGGGATTGCAAGATAACCAAACAAAACTTTTAGTGGATTTCTACTTATTTTATTAAATATCATCTCCACCAAACAGGACAAGCTTGCATGTGTTATAGTTTTGGAGAAAAATGTGTTCATTTCATGTATGCGCGAAATGCCTTAAAAATGGCTTTAAAATGGATTTGGAGCATGGAGACGATTATCTCGGGATTGCAAGATAACCAAACAAAACTTTTAGTGGATTTCTACTTATTTTATTAAATATCATCTCCACCAAACAGGACAAGCTTGCATGTGTTATAGTTTTGGAGAAAAATGTGTTCATTTCATGTATGCGCAAAATGCCTTTGAAATGGCTGTAAAATGGATTTGGAGCATGGAGACGATTATCTCGGGATTGCAAGATAACCAAACAAAACTTTTAGTGGATTTCTACTTATTTTATTAAATATCATCTCCACCAAACAGGACAAGCTTGCATCTGTTATAGTTTTGGAGAAAAATGTGTTCATTTCATGTATGCGCGAAATGCCTTAAAAATGGCTTTAAAATGGATTTGGAGCATGGAGACGATTATCTCGGGATTGCAAGATAACCAAACAAAACTTTTAGTGGATTTCTACTTATTTTATTAAATATCATCTCCACCAAACAGGACAAGCTTGCATCTGTTATAGTTTTGGAGAAAAATGTGTTCATTTCATGTATGCGCGAAATGCCTTAAAAATGGCTTTAAAATGGATTTGGAGCATGGAGACGATTATCTCGGGATTGCAAGATAACCAAACAAAACTTTTAGTGGATTTCTACTTATTTTATTAAATATCATCTCCACCAAACAGGGCAAGCTTGCATCTGTTATAGTTTTGGAGAAAAATGTGTTCATTTCATGTATGCGCGAAATGCCTTAAAAATGGCTTTAAAATGGATTTGGAGCATGGAGACGATTATCTCGGGATTGCAAGATAACCAAAAAAAACTTTTAGTGGATTTCTACTTATTTTATTAAATATCATCTCCACCAAACAGGACAAGCTTGCATCTGTTATAGTTTTGGAGAAAAATGTGTTCATTTCATGTATGCGCGAAATGCCTTAAAAATGGCTTTAAAATGGATTTGGAGCATGGAGACGATTATCTCGGGATTGCAAGATAACCAAACAAAACTTTTAGTGGATTTCTACTTATTTTATTAAATATCATCTCCACCAAACAGGACAAGCTTGCATCTGTTATAGTTTTGGAGAAAAATGTGTTCATTTCATGTATGCGCGAAATGCCTTAAAAATGGCTTTAAAATGGATTTGGAGCATGGAGACGATTATCTCGGGATTGCAAGATAACCAAACAAAACTTTTAGTGGATTTCTACTTATTTTATTAAATATCATCTCCACCAAACAGGACAAGCTTGCATGTGTTATAGTTTTGGAGAAAAATGTGTTCATTTCATGTATGCGCAAAATGCCTTTGAAATGGCTTTAAAATGGATTTGGAGCATGGAGACGATTATCTCAGGATGGCAATATAAACAAACGAAACTTTTAGTAGGTTTCTACTTATTTTATTAAATATTATCTCCACCAAACAGGACAAGCTTGCATCTGTTATAGTTTTGGAGAAAAATGTGTTCATTTCATGTATGCGCGAAATGCCTTAAAAATGGCTTTAAAATGGATTTGGAGCATGGAGACGATTATCTCGGGATTGCAAGATAACCAAACAAAACTTTTAGTGGATTTCTACTTATTTTATTAAATATCATCTCCACCAAACAGGACAAGCTTGCATCTGTTATAGTTTTGGAGAAAAATGTGTTCATTTCATGTATGCGCGAAATGCCTTAAAAATGGCTTTAAAATGGATTTGGAGCATGGAGACGATTATCTCGGGATTGCAATATAACCAAACAAAACTTTTAGTGGATTTCTACTTATTTTATTAAATATCATCTCCACCAAACAGGACAAGCTTGCATCTGTTATAGTTTTGGAGAAAAATGTGTTCATTTCATGTATGCGCGAAATGCCTTAAAAATGGCTTTAAAATGGATTTGGAGCATGGAGACGATTATCTCGGGATTGCAAGATAACCAAACAAAAATTTTAGTGGATTTCTACTTATTTTATTAAATATCATCTCCACCAAACAGGACAAGCTTGCATCTGTTATAGTTTTGGAGAAAAATGTGTTCATTTCATGTATGCGCGAAATGCCTTAAAAATGGCTTTAAAATGGATTTGGAGCATGGAGACGATTATCTCGGGATTGCAAGATAACCAAACAAAACTTTTAGTGGATTTCTACTTATTTTATTAAATATCATCTCCACCAAACAGGACAAGCTTGCATCTGTTATAGTTTTGGAGAAAAATGTGTTCATTTCATGTATGCGCGAAATGCCTTAAAAATGGCTTTAAAATGGATTTGGAGCATGGAGACGATTATCTCGGGATTGCAAGATAACCAAACAAAACTTTTAGTGGATTTCTACTTATTTTATTAAATATCATCTCCACCAAACAGGACAAGCTTGCATGTGTTATAGTTTTGGAGAAAAATGTGTTCATTTCATGTATGCGCAAAATGCCTTTGAAATGGCTTTAAAATGGATTTGGAGCATGGAGACGATTATCTCGGGATTGCAAGATAACCAAACAAAACTTTTAGTGGATTTCTACTTATTTTATTAAATATCATCTCCACCAAACAGGACAAGCTTGCATCTGTTATAGTTTTGGAGAAAAATGTGTTCATTTCATGTATGCGCGAAATGCCTTAAAAATGGCTTTAAAATGGATTTGGAGCATGGAGACGATTATCTCGGGATTGCAAGATAACCAAACAAAACTTTTAGTGGATTTCTACTTATTTTATTAAATATCATCTCCACCAAACAGGACAAGCTTGCATGTGTTATAGTTTTGGAGAAAAATGTGTTCATTTCATGTATGCGCAAAATGCCTTTGAAATGGCTTTAAAATGGATTTGGAGCATGGAGACGATTATCTCAGGATGGCAATATAAACAAACGAAACTTTTAGTAGGTTTCTACTTATTTTATTAAATATTATCTCCACCAAACAGGACAAGCTTGCATCTGTTATAGTTTTGGAGAAAAATGTGTTCATTTCATGTATGCGCGAAATGCCTTAAAAATGGCTTTAAAATGGATTTGGAGCATGGAGACGATTATCTCGGGATTGCAAGATAACCAAACAAAACTTTTAGTGGATTTCTACTTATTTTATTAAATATCATCTCCACCAAACAGGACAAGCTTGCATCTGTTATAGTTTTGGAGAAAAATGTGTTCATTTCATGTATGCGCGAAATGCCTTAAAAATGGCTTTAAAATGGATTTGGAGCATGGAGACGATTATCTCGGGATTGCAATATAACCAAACAAAACTTTTAGTGGATTTCTACTTATTTTATTAAATATCATCTCCACCAAACAGGACAAGCTTGCATCTGTTATAGTTTTGGAGAAAAATGTGTTCATTTCATGTATGCGCGAAATGCCTTAAAAATGGCTTTAAAATGGATTTGGAGCATGGAGACGATTATCTCGGGATTGCAAGATAACCAAACAAAAATTTTAGTGGATTTCTACTTATTTTATTAAATATCATCTCCACCAAACAGGACAAGCTTGCATCTGTTATAGTTTTGGAGAAAAATGTGTTCATTTCATGTATGCGCGAAATGCCTTAAAAATGGCTTTAAAATGGATTTGGAGCATGGAGACGATTATCTCGGGATTGCAAGATAACCAAACAAAACTTTTAGTGGATTTCTACTTATTTTATTAAATATCATCTCCACCAAACAGGACAAGCTTGCATCTGTTATAGTTTTGGAGAAAAATGTGTTCATTTCATGTATGCGCGAAATGCCTTAAAAATGGCTTTAAAATGGATTTGGAGCATGGAGACGATTATCTCGGGATTGCAAGATAACCAAACAAAACTTTTAGTGGATTTCTACTTATTTTATTAAATATCATCTCCACCAAACAGGACAAGCTTGCATGTGTTATAGTTTTGGAGAAAAATGTGTTCATTTCATGTATGCGCAAAATGCCTTTGAAATGGCTTTAAAATGGATTTGGAGCATGGAGACGATTATCTCGGGATTGCAAGATAACCAAACAAAACTTTTAGTGGATTTCTACTTATTTTATTAAATATCATCTCCACCAAACAGGACAAGCTTGCATCTGTTATAGTTTTGGAGAAAAATGTGTTCATTTCATGTATGCGCGAAATGCCTTAAAAATGGCTTTAAAATGGATTTGGAGCATGGAGACGATTATCTCGGGATTGCAAGATAACCAAACAAAACTTTTAGTGGATTTCTACTTATTTTATTAAATATCATCTCCACCAAACAGGACAAGCTTGCATCTGTTATAGTTTTGGAGAAAAATGTGTTCATTTCATGTATGCGCGAAATGCCTTAAAAATGGCTTTAAAATGGATTTGGAGCATGGAGACGATTATCTCGGGATTGCAAGATAACCAAACAAAACTTTTAGTGGATTTCTACTTATTTTATTAAATATCATCTCCACCAAACAGGACAAGCTTGCATCTGTTATAGTTTTGGAGAAAAATGTGTTCATTTCATGTATGCGCGAAATGCCTTAAAAATGGCTTTAAAATGGATTTGGAGCATGGAGACGATTATCTCGGGATTGCAAGATAACCAAACAAAACTTTTATTGGATTTCTACTTATTTTATTAAATATCATCTCCACCAAACAGGACAAGCTTGCATCTGTTATAGTTTTGGAGAAAAATGTGTTCATTTCATGTATGCGCGAAATGCCTTAAAAATGGCTTTAAAATGGATTTGGAGCATGGAGACGATTATCTCGGGATTGCAAGATAACCAAACAAAACTTTTAGTGGATTTCTACTTATTTTATTAAATATCATCTCCACCAAACAGGACAAGCTTGCATGTGTTATAGTTTTGGAGAAAAATGTGTTCATTTCATGTATGCGCAAAATGCCTTTGAAATGGCTTTAAAATGGATTTGGAGCATGGAGACGATTATCTCAGGATGGCAATATAAACAAACGAAACTTTTAGTAGATTTCTACTTATTTTATTAAATATCATCTCCACCAAACAGGACAAGCTTGCATCTGTTATAGTTTTGGAGAAAAATGTGTTCATTTCATGTATGCGCGAAATGCCTTAAAAATGGCTTTAAAATGGATTTGGAGCATGGAGATGATTATCTCGGGATTGCAAGATAACCAAACAAAACTTTTAGTGGATTTCTACTTATTTTATTAAATATCATCTCCACCAAACAGGACAAGCTTGCATCTGTTATAGTTTTGGAGAAAAATGTGTTCACTTCATGTATGCGCGAAATGCCTTAAAAATGGCTTTAAAATGGATTTGGAGCATGGAGACGATTATCTCGGGATTGCAAGATAACCAAACAAAAATTTTAGTGGATTTCTACTTATTTTATTAAATATCATCTCCACCAAACAGGACAAGCTTGCATCTGTTATTGTTTTGGAGAAAAATGTGTTCATTTCATGTATGCGCGAAATGCCTTAAAAATGGCTTTAAAATGGATTTGGAGCATGGAGACGATTATCTCGGGATTGCAAGATAACCAAACAAAACTTTTAGTGGATTTCTACTTATTTTATTAAATATCATCTCCACCAAACAGGACAAGCTTGCATCTGTTATAGTTTTGGAGAAAAATGTGTTCATTTCATGTATGCGCGAAATGCCTTAAAAATGGCTTTAAAATGGATTTGGAGCATGGAGACGATTATCTCGGGATTGCAAGATAACCAAACAAAACTTTTAGTGGATTTCTACTTATTTTATTAAATATCATCTCCAGCAAACAGGACAAGCTTGCATGTGTTATAGTTTTGGAGAAAAATGTGTTCATTTCATGTATGCGCAAAATGCCTTTGAAATGGCTTTAAAATGGATTTGGAGCATCGAGACGATTATCTCGGGATTGCAAGATAACCAAACAAAACTTTTAGTGGATTTCTACTTATTTTATTAAATATCATCTCCACCAAACAGGACAAGCTTGCATCTGTTATAGTTTTGGAGAAAAATGTGTTCATTTCATGTATGCGCGAAATGCCTTAAAAATGGCTTTAAAATGGATTTGGAGCATGGAGACGATTATCTCGGGATTGCAAGATAACCAAACAAAACTTTTAGTGGATTTCTACTTATTTTATTAAATATCATCTCCACCAAACAGGACAAGCTTGCATGTGTTATAGTTTTGGAGAAAAATGTGTTCATTTCATGTATGCGCAAAATGCCTTTGAAATGGCTTTAAAATGGATTTGGAGCATGGAGACGATTATCTCAGGATGGCAATATAAACAAACGAAACTTTTAGTAGGTTTCTACTTATTTTATTAAATATTATCTCCACCAAACAGGACAAGCTTGCATCTGTTATAGTTTTGGAGAAAAATGTGTTCATTTCATGTATGCGCGAAATGCCTTAAAAATGGCTTTAAAATGGATTTGGAGCATGGAGACGATTATCTCGGGATTGCAAGATAACCAAACAAAACTTTTAGTGGATTTCTACTTATTTTATTAAATATCATCTCCACCAAACAGGACAAGCTTGCATCTGTTATAGTTTTGGAGAAAATGTGTTCATTTCATGTATGCGCCAAATGCCTTAAAAATGGCTTTAAAATGGATTTGGAGCATGGAGACGATTATCTCGGGATTGCAATATAACCAAACAAAACTTTTAGTGGCTTTCTACTTATTTTATTAAATATCATCTCCACCAAACAGGACAAGCTTGCATCTGTTATAGTTTTGGAGAAAAATGTGTTCATTTCATGTATGCGCGAAATGCCTTAAAAATGGCTTTAAAATGGATTTGGAGCATGGAGACGATTATCTCGGGATTGCAATATAACCAAACAAAACTTTTAGTGGATTTCTACTTATTTTATTAAATATCATCTCCACCAAACAGGACAAGCTTGCATCTGTTATAGTTTTGGAGAAAAATGTGTTCATTTCATGTATGCGCGAAATGCCTTAAAAATGGCTTTAAAATGGATTTGGAGCATGGAGACGATTATCTCGGGATTGCAAGATAACCAAACAAAAATTTTAGTGGATTTCTACTTATTTTATTAAATATCATCTCCACCAAACAGGACAAGCTTGCATCTGTTATAGTTTTGGAGAAAAATGTGTTCATTTCATGTATGCGCGAAATGCCTTAAAAATGGCTTTAAAATGGATTTGGAGCATGGAGACGATTATCTCGGGATTGCAAGATAACCAAACAAAACTTTTAGTGGATTTCTACTTATTTTATTAAATATCATCTCCACCAAACAGGACAAGCTTGCATCTGTTATAGTTTTGGAGAAAAATGTGTTCATTTCATGTATGCGCGAAATGCCTTAAAAATGGCTTTAAAATGGATTTGGAGCATGGAGACGATTATCTCGGGATTGCAAGATAACCAAACAAAACTTTTAGTGGATTTCTACTTATTTTATTAAATATCATCTCCACCAAACAGGACAAGCTTGCATCTGTTATAGTTTTGGAGAAAAATGTGTTCATTTCATGTATGCGCGAAATGCCTTAAAAATGGCTTTAAAATGGATTTGGAGCATGGAGACGATTATCTCGGGATTGCAAGATAACCAAACAAAACTTTTAGTGGATTTCTACTTATTTTATTAAATATCATCTCCACCAAACAGGACAAGCTTGCATCTGTTATAGTTTTGGAGAAAAATGTGTTCATTTCATGTATGCGCGAAATGCCTTAAAAATGGCTTTAAAATGGATTTGGAGCATGGAGACGATTATCTCGGGATTGCAAGATAACCAAACAAAACTTTTAGTGGATTTCTACTTATTTTATTAAATATCATCTCCACCAAACAGGACAAGCTTGCATCTGTTATAGTTTTGGAGAAAAATGTGTTCATTTCATGTATGCGCGAAATGCCTTAAAAATGGCTTTAAAATGGATTTGGAGCATGGAGACGATTATCTCGGGATTGCAAGATAACCAAACAAAACTTTTAGTGGATTTCTACTTATTTTATTAAATATCATCTCCACCAAACAGGACAAGCTTGCATGTGTTATAGTTTTTGAGAAAAATGTGTTCATTTCATGTATGCGCAAAATGCCTTTGAAATGGCTTTAAAATGGATTTGGAGCATGGAGACGATTATCTCAGGATGGCAATATAAACAAACGAAACTTTTAGTAGATTTCTACTTATTTTATTAAATATTATCTCCACCAAACAGGACAAGCTTGCATCTGTTATAGTTTTGGAGAAAAATGTGTTCATTTCATGTATGCGCGAAATGCCTTAAAAATGGCTTTAAAATGGATTTGGAGCATGGAGATGATTATCTCGGGATTGCAAGATAACCAAACAAAACTTTTAGTGGATTTCTACTTATTTTATTAAATATCATCTCCACCAAACAGGACAAGCTTGCATCTGTTATAGTTTTGGAGAAAAATGTGTTCATTTCATGTATGCGCGAAATGCCTTAAAAATGGCTTTAAAATGGATTTGGAGCATGGAGACGATTATCTCGGGATTGCAATATAACCAAACAAAACTTTTAGTGGATTTCTACTTATTTTATTAAATATCATCTCCACCAAACAGGACAAGCTTGCATCTGTTATAGTTTTGGAGAAAAATGTGTTCACTTCATGTATGCGCGAAATGCCTTAAAAATGGCTTTAAAATGGATTTGGAGCATGGAGACGATTATCTCGGGATTGCAAGATAACCAAACAAAAATTTTAGTGGATTTCTACTTATTTTATTAAATATCATCTCCACCAAACAGGACAAGCTTGCATCTGTTATTGTTTTGGAGAAAAATGTGTTCATTTCATGTATGCGCGAAATGCCTTAAAAATGGCTTTAAAATGGATTTGGAGCATGGAGACGATTATCTCGGGATTGCAAGATAACCAAACAAAACTTTTAGTGGATTTCTACTTATTTTATTAAATATCATCTCCACCAAACAGGACAAGCTTGCATCTGTTATAGTTTTGGAGAAAAATGTGTTCATTTCATGTATGCGCGAAATGCCTTAAAAATGGCTTTAAAATGGATTTGGAGCATGGAGACGATTATCTCGGGATTGCAAGATAACCAAACAAAACTTTTAGTGGATTTCTACTTATTTTATTAAATATCATCTCCAGCAAACAGGACAAGCTTGCATGTGTTATAGTTTTGGAGAAAAATGTGTTCATTTCATGTATGCGCAAAATGCCTTTGAAATGGCTTTAAAATGGATTTGGAGCATCGAGACGATTATCTCGGGATTGCAAGATAACCAAACAAAACTTTTAGTGGATTTCTACTTATTTTATTAAATATCATCTCCACCAAACAGGACAAGCTTGCATCTGTTATAGTTTTGGAGAAAAATGTGTTCATTTCATGTATGCGCGAAATGCCTTAAAAATGGCTTTAAAATGGATTTGGAGCATGGAGACGATTATCTCGGGATTGCAAGATAACCAAACAAAACTTTTAGTGGATTTCTACTTATTTTATTAAAAATCAGCTCCACCAAACAGGACAAGCTTGCATCTGTTATAGTTTTGGAGAAAAATGTGTTCATTTCATGTATGCGCGAAATGCCTTAAAAATGGCTTTAAAATGGATTTGGAGCATGGAGACGATTATCTCGGGATTGCAAGATAACCAAACAAAACTTTTAGTGGATTTCTACTTATTTTATTAAATATCATCTCCACCAAACAGGACAAGCTTGCATCTGTTATAGTTTTGGAGAAAAATGTGTTCATTTCATGTATGCGCGAAATGCCTTAAAAATGGCTTTAAAATGGATTTGGAGCATGGAGACGATTATCTCGGGATTGCAAGATAACCAAACAAAACTTTTAGTGGATTTCTTCTTATTTTATTAAATATCATCTCCACCAAACAGGACAAGCTTGCATGTGTTATAGTTTTGGAGAAAAATGTGTTCATTTCATGTATGCGCAAAATGCCTTTGAAATGGCTTTAAAATGGATTTGGAGCATGGAGACGATTATCTCAGGATGGCAATATAAACAAACGAAACTTTTAGTAGGTTTCTACTTATTTTATTAAATATTATCTCCACCAAACAGGACAAGCTTGCATCTGTTATAGTTTTGGAGAAAAATGTGTTCATTTCATGTATGCGCGAAATGCCTTAAAAATGGCTTTAAAATGGATTTGGAGCATGGAGACGATTATCTCGGGATTGCAAGATAACCAAACAAAACTTTTAGTGGATTTCTACTGATTTTATTAAATATCATCTCCACCAAACAGGACAAGCTTGCATCTGTTATAGTTTTGGAGAAAAATGTGTTCATTTCATGTATGCGCCAAATGCCTTAAAAATGGCTTTAAAATGTATTTGTAGCATGGAGACGATTATCTCGGGATTGCAATATAACCAAACAAAACTTTTAGTGGCTTTCTACTTATTTTATTAAATATCATCTCCACCAAACAGGACAAGCTTGCATCTGTTATAGTTTTGGAGAAAAATGTGTTCATTTCATGTATGCGCGAAATGCCTTAAAAATGGCTTTAAAATGGATTTGGAGCATGGAGACGATTATCTCGGGATTGCAAGATAACCAAACAAAAATTTTAGTGGATTTCTACTTATTTTATTAATTATCATCTCCAACAAACAGGACAAGCTTGCATCTGTTATAGTTTTGGAGAAAAATGTGTTCATTTCATGTATGCGCGAAATGCCTTAAAAATGGCTTTAAAATGGATTTGGAGCATGGAGACGATTATCTCGGGATTGCAAGATAACCAAACAAAACTTTTAGTGGATTTCTACTTATTTTATTAAATATCATCTCCACCAAACAGGACAAGCTTGCATCTGTTATAGTTTTGGAGAAAAATGTGTTCATTTCATGTATGCGCGAAATGCCTTAAAAATGGCTTTAAAATGGATTTGGAGCATTAAGACGATTATCTCGGGATTGCAAGATAACCAAACAAAACTTTTAGTGGATTTCTACTTATTTTATTAAATATCATCTCCACCAAACAGGACAAGCTTGCATGTGTTATAGTTTTGGAGAAAAATGTGTTCATTTCATGTATGCGCAAAATGCCTTTGAAATGGCTTTAAAATGGATTTGGAGCATGGAGACGATTATCTCGGGATTGCAAGATAACCAAACAAAACTTTTAGTGGATTTCTACTTATTTTATTAAATATCATCTCCACCAAACAGGACAAGCTTGCATCTGTTATAGTTTTGGAGAAAAATGTGTTCATTTCATGTATGCGCGAAATGCCTTAAAAATGGCTTTAAAATGGATTTGGAGCATGGAGACGATTATCTCGGGATTGCAAGATAACCAAACAAAACTTTTAGTGGATTTCTACTTATTTTATTAAATATCATCTCCACCAAACAGGACAAGCTTGCATCTGTTATAGTTTTGGAGAAAAATGTGTTCATTTCATGTATGCGCGAAATGCCTTAAAAATGGCTTTAAAATGGATTTGGAGCATGGAGACGATTATCTCGGGATTGCAAGATAACCAAACAAAACTTTTAGTGGATTTCTACTTATTTTATTAAATATCATCTCCACCAAACAGGACAAGCTTGCATCTGTTATAGTTTTGGAGAAAAATGTGTCCATTTCATGTATGCGCGAAATGCCTTAAAAATGGCTTTAAAATGGATTTGGAGCATAAAGACGATTATCTCGGGATTGCAAGATAACCAAACAAAACTTTTAGTGGATTTCTACTTATTTTATTAAATATCATCTCCACCAAACAGGACAAGCTTGCATCTGTTATAGTTTTGGAGAAAAATGTGTTCATTTCATGTATGCGCGAAATGCCTTAAAAATGGCTTTAAAATGGATTTAGAGCATGGAGACGATTATCTCGGGATTGCAAGATAACCAAACAAAACTTTTAGTGGATTTCTACTTATTTTATTAAATATCATCTCCACCAAACAGGACAAGCTTGCATGTGTTATAGTTTTGGAGAAAAATGTGTTCATTTCATGTATGCGCAAAATGCCTTTGAAATGGCTTTAAAATGGATTTGGAGCATGGAGACGATTATCTCAGGATGGCAATATAAACAAACGAAACTTTTAGTAGATTTCTACTTATTTTATTAAATATTATCTCCACCAAACAGGACAAGCTTGCATCTGTTATAGTTTTGGAGAAAAATGTGTTCATTTCATGTATGCGCGAAATGCCTTAAAAATGGCTTTAAAATGGATTTGGAGCATGGAGACGATTATCTCGGGATTGCAAGATAACCAAACAAAACTTTTAGTGGATTTCTACTTATTTTATTAAATATCATCTCCACCAAACAGGACAAGCTTGCATCTGTTATAGTTTTGGAGAAAAATGTGTTCATTTCATGTATGCGCAAAATGCCTTTGAAATGGCTTTAAAATGGATTTGGAGCATGGAGACGATTATCTCAGGATGGCAATATAAACAAACGAAACTTTTAGTAGGTTTCTACTTATTTTATTAAATATTATCTCCACCAAACAGGACAAGCTTGCATCTGTTATAGTTTTGGAGAAAAATGTGTTCATTTCATGTATGCGCGAAATGCCTTAAAAATGGCTTTAAAATGGATTTGGAGCATGGAGACGATTATCTCGGGATTGCAAGATAACCAAACAAAACTTTTAGTGGATTTCTACTTATTTTATTAAATATCATCTCCACCAAACAGGACAAGCTTGCATCTGTTATAGTTTTGGAGAAAAATGTGTTCATTTCATGTATGCGCCAAATGCCTTAAAAATGGCTTTAAAATGGATTTGGAGCATGGAGACGATTATCTCGGGATTGCAATATAACCAAACAAAACTTTTAGTGGCTTTCTACTTATTTTATTAAATATCATCTCCACCAAACAGGACAAGCTTGCATCTGTTATAGTTTTGGAGAAAAATGTGTTCATTTCATGTATGCGCGAAATGCCTTAAAAATGGCTTTAAAATGGATTTGGAGCATGGAGACGATTATCTCGGGATTGCAAGATAACCAAACAAAAATTTTAGTGGATTTCTACTTATTTTATTAATTATCATCTCCACCAAACAGGACAAGCTTGCATCTGTTATAGTTTTGGAGAAAAATGTGTTCATTTCATGTATGCGCGAAATGCCTTAAAAATGGCTTTAAAATGGATTTGGAGCATGGAGACGATTATCTCGGGATTGCAAGATAACCAAACAAAACTTTTAGTGGATTTCTACTTATTTTATTAAATATCATCTCCAGCAAACAGGACAAGCTTGCATCTGTTATAGTTTTGGAGAAAAATGTGTTCATTTCATGTATGCGCGAAATGCCTTAAAAATGGCTTTAAAATGGATTTGGAGCATTAAGACGATTATCTCGGGATTGCAAGATAACCAAACAAAACTTTTAGTGGATTTCTACTTATTTTATTAAATATCATCTCCACCAAACAGGACAAGCTTGCATGTGTTATAGTTTTGGAGAAAAATGTGTTCATTTCATGTATGCGCAAAATGCCTTTGAAATGGCTTTAAAATGGATTTGGAGCATGGAGACGATTATCTCGGGATTGCAAGATAACCAAACAAAACTTTTAGTGGATTTCTACTTATTTTATTAAATATCATCTCCACCAAACAGGACAAGCTTGCATCTGTTATAGTTTTGGAGAAAAATGTGTTCATTTCATGTATGCGCGAAATGCCTTAAAAATGGCTTTAAAATGGATTTGGAGCATGGAGACGATTATCTCGGGATTGCAAGATAACCAAACAAAACTTTTAGTGGATTTCTACTTATTTTATTAAATATCATCTCCACCAAACAGGACAAGCTTGCATCTGTTATAGTTTTGGAGAAAAATGTGTTCATTTCATGTATGCGCGAAATGCCTTAAAAATGGCTTTAAAATGGATTTGGAGCATGGAGACGATTATCTCGGGATTGCAAGATAACCAAACAAAACTTTTAGTGGATTTCTACTTATTTTATTAAATATCATCTCCACCAAACAGGACAAGCTTGCATCTGTTATAGTTTTGGAGAAAAATGTGTTCATTTCATGTATGCGCGAAATGCCTTAAAAATGGCTTTAAAATGGATTTGGAGCATAAAGACGATTATCTCGGGATTGCAAGATAACCAAACAAAACTTTTAGTGGATTTCTACTTATTTTATTAAATATCATCTCCACCAAACAGGACAAGCTTGCATCTGTTATAGTTTTGGAGAAAAATGTGTTCATTTCATGTATGCGCGAAATGCCTTTAAAATGGCTTTAAAATGGATTTAGAGCATGGAGACGATTATCTCGGGATTGCAAGATACCCAAACAAAACTTTTAGTGGATTTCTACTTATTTTATTAAATATCATCTCCACCAAACAGGACAAGCTTGCATGTGTTATAGTTTTGGAGAAAAATGTGTTCATTTCATGTATGCGCAAAATGCCTTTGAAATGGCTTTAAAATGGATTTGGAGCATGGAGACGATTATCTCAGGATGGCAATATAAACAAACGAAACTTTTAGTAGATTTCTACTTATTTTATTAAATATTATCTCCACCAAACAGGACAAGCTTGCATCTGTTATAGTTTTGGAGAAAAATGTGTTCATTTCATGTATGCGCGAAATGCCTTAAAAATGGCTTTAAAATGGATTTGGAGCATGGAGACGATTATCTCGGGATTGCAAGATAACCAAACAAAACTTTTAGTGGATTTCTACTTATTTTATTAAATATCATCTCCACCAAACAGGACAAGCTTGCATCTGTTATAGTTTTGGAGAAAAATGTGTTCATTTCATGTATGCGCGAAATGCCTTAAAAATGGCTTTAAAATGGATTTGGAGCATGGAGACGATTATCTCGGGATTGCAAGATAACCAAACAAAAATTTTAGTGGATTTCTACTTATTTTATTAAATATCATCTCCACCAAACAGGACAAGCTTTCATCTGTTATAGTTTTGGAGAAAAATGTGTTCATTTCATGTATGCGCGAAATGCCTTAAAAATGGCTTTAAAATGGATTTGGAGCATGGAGACGATTATCTCGGGATTGCAAGATAACCAAACAAAACTTTTAGTGGATTTCTACTTATTTTATTAAATATCATCTCCACCAAACAGGACAAGCTTGCATCTGTTATAGTTTTGGAGAAAAATGTGTTCATTTCATGTATGCGCGAAATGCCTTAAAAATGGCTTTAAAATGGATTTGGAGCATGGAGACGATTATCTCGGGATTGCAAGATAACCAAACAAAACTTTTAGTGGATTTCTACTTATTTTATTAAATATCATCTCCACCAAACAGGACAAGCTTGCATGTGTTATAGTTTTGGAGAAAAATGTGTTCATTTCATGTATGCGCAAAATGCCTTTGAAATGGCTTTAAAATGGATTTGGAGCATCGAGACGATTATCTCGGGATTGCAAGATAACCAAACAAAACTTTTAGTGGATTTCTACTTAGTTTATTAAATATCATCTCCACCAAACAGGACAAGCTTGCATCTGTTATAGTTTTGGAGAAAAATGTGTTCATTTCATGTATGCGCGAAATGCCTTAAAAATGGCTTTAAAATGGATTTGGAGCATGGAGACGATTATCTCGGGATTGCAAGATAACCAAACAAAACTTTTAGTGGATTTCTACTTATTTTATTAAATATCATCTCCACCAAACAGGACAAGCTTGCATCTGTTATAGTTTTGGAGAAAAATGTGTTCATTTCATGTATGCGCGAAATGCCTTAAAAATGGCTTTAAAATGGATTTGGAGCATGGAGACGATTATCTCGGGATTGCAAGATAACCAAACAAAACTTTTAGTGGATTTCTACTTATTTTATTAAATATCATCTCCACCAAACAGGACAAGCTTGCATCTGTTATAGTTTTGGAGAAAAATGTGTTCATTTCATGTATGCGCGAAATGCCTTAAAAATGGCTTTAAAATGGATTTGGAGCATGGAGACGATTATCTCGGGATTGCAAGATAACCAAACAAAACTTTTCGTGGATTTCTATTTATTTTATTAAATATCATCTCCACCAAACAGGACAAGCTTGCATCTGTTATAGTTTTGGAGAAAAATGTGTTCATTTCATGTATGCGCGAAATGCCTTAAAAATGGCTTTAAAATGGATTTGTAGCATGGAGACGATTATCTCGGGATTGCAAGATAACCAAACAAAACTTTTAGTGGATTTCTACTTATTTTATTAAATATCATCTCCACCAAACAGGACAAGCTTGCATGTGTTATAGTTTTGGAGAAAAATGTGTTCATTTCATGTATGCGCAAAATGCCTTTGAAATGGCTTTAAAATGGATTTGGAGCATGGAGACGATTATCTCAGGATGGCAATATAAACAAACGAAACTTTTAGTAGGTTTCTACTTATTTTATTAAATATTATCTCCACCAAACAGGACAAGCTTGCATCTGTTATAGTTTTGGAGAAAAATGTGTTCATTTCATGTATGCGCGAAATGCCTTAAAAATGGCTTTAAAATGGATTTGGAGCATGGAGACGATTATCTCGGGATTGCAAGATAACAAAACAAAACTTTTAGTGGATTTCTACTTATTTTATTAAATATCATCTCCACCAAACAGGACAAGCTTGCATCTGTTATAGTTTTGGAGAAAAATGTGTTCATTTCATGTATGCGCGAAATGCCTTAAAAATGGCTTTAAAATGGATTTGGAGCATGGAGACGATTATCTCGGGATTGCAAGATAACCAAACAAAACTTTTAGAGGATTTCTACTTATTTTATTAAATATCATCTCCACCAAACAGGACAAGCTTGCATGTGTTATAGTTTTGGAGAAAAATCTGTTCATTTCATGTATGCGCAAAATGCCTTTGAAATGGCTTTAAAATGGATTTGGAGCATGGAGACGATTATCTCGGGATTGCAAGATAACCAAACAAAACTTTTAGTGGATTTCTACTTATTTTATTAAATATCATCTCCACCAAACAGGACAAGCTTGCATCTGTTATAGTTTTGGAGAAAAATGTGTTCATTTCATGTATGCGCGAAATGCCTTAAAAATGGCTTTAAAATGGATTTGGAGCATGGAGACGATTATCTCGGGATTGCAAGATAACCAAACAAAACTTTTAGTGGATTTCTACTTATTTTATTAAATATCATCTCCACCAAACAGGACAAGCTTGCATCTGTTATAGTTTTGGAGAAAAATGTGTTCATTTCATGTATGCGCGAAATGCCTTAAAAATGGCTTTAAAATGGATTTGGAGCATGGAGACGATTATCTCGGGATTGCAAGATAACCAAACAAAACTTTTAGTGGATTTCTACTTATTTTATTAAATATCATCTCCACCAAACAGGACAAGCTTGCATCTGTTATAGTTTTGGAGAAAAATGTGTTCATTTCATGTATGCGCGAAATGCCTTAAAAATGGCTTTAAAATGGATTTGGAGCATGGAGACGATTATCTCGGGATTGCAAGATAACCAAACAAAACTTTTAGTGGATTTCTACTTATTTTATTAAATATCATCTCCACCAAACAGGACAAGCTTGCATCTGTTATAGTTTTGGAGAAAAATGTGTTCATTTCATGTATGCGCGAAATGCCTTAAAAATGGCTTTAAAATGGATTTGGAGCATGGAGACGATTATCTCGGGATTGCAAGATAACCAAACAAAACTTTTAGTGGATTTCTACTTATTTTATTAAATATCATCTCCACCAAACAGGACAAGCTTGCATCTGTTATAGTTTTGGAGAAAAATGTGTTCATTTCATGTATGCGCGAAATGCCTTAAAAATGGCTTTAAAATGGATTTGGAGCATGGAGACGATTATCTCGGGATTGCAAGATAACCAAACAAAACTTTTAGTGGATTTCTACTTATTTTATTAAATATCATCTCCACCAAACAGGACAAGCTTGCATGTGTTATAGTTTTGGAGAAAAATCTGTTCATTTCATGTATGCGCAAAATGCCTTTGAAATGGCTTTAAAATGGATTTGGAGCATGGAGACGATTATCTCGGGATTGCAAGATAACCAAACAAAACTTTTAGAGGATTTCTACTTATTTTATTAAATATCATCTCCACCAAACAGGACAAGCTTGCATGTGTTATAGTTTTGGAGAAAAATCTGTTCATTTCATGTATGCGCAAAATGCCTTTGAAATGGCTTTAAAATGGATTTGGAGCATGGAGACGATTATCTCGGGATTGCAAGATAACCAAACAAAACTTTTAGTGGATTTCTACTTATTTTATTAAATATCATCTCCACCAAACAGGACAAGCTTGCATCTGTTATAGTTTTGGAGAAAAATGTGTTCATTTCATGTATGCGCAAAATGCCTTTGAAATGGCTTTAAAATGGATTTGGAGCATGGAGACGATTATCTCAGGATGGCAATATAAACAAACGAAACTTTTAGTAGATTTCTACTTATTTTATTAAATATTATCTCCACCAAACAGGACAAGCTTGCATCTGTTATAGTTTTGGAGAAAAATGTGTTCATTTCATGTATGCGCGAAATGCCTTAAAAATGGCTTTAAAATGGATTTGGAGCATGGAGACGATTATCTCGGGATTGCAAGATAACCAAACAAAACTTTTAGTGGATTTCTACTTATTTTATTAAATATCATCTCCACCAAACAGGACAAGCTTGCATCTGTTATAGTTTTGGAGAAAAATGTGTTCATTTCATGTATGCGCGAAATGCCTTAAAAATGGCTTTAAAATGGATTTGGAGCATGGAGACGATTATCTCGGGATTGCAAGATAACCAAACAAAACTTTTAGTGGATTTCTACTTATTTTATTAAATATCATCTCCACCAAACAGGACAAGCTTGCATCTGTTATAGTTTTGGAGAAAAATGTGTTCATTTCATGTATGCGCGAAATGCCTTAAAAATGGCTTTAAAATGGATTTGGAGCATGGAGACGATTATCTCGGGATTGCAAGATAACCAAACAAAACTTTTAGTGGATTTCTACTTATTTTATTAAATATCATCTCCACCAAACAGGACAAGCTTGCATCTGTTATAGTTTTGGAGAAAAATGTGTTCATTTCATGTATGCGCGAAATGCCTTAAAAATGGCTTTAAAATGGATTTGGAGCATGGAGACGATTATCTCGGGATTGCAAGATAACCAAACAAAACTTTTAGTGGATTTCTACTTATTTTATTAAATATCATCTCCACCAAACAGGACAAGCTTGCATGTGTTATAGTTTTGGAGAAAAATGTGTTCATTTCATGTATGCGCGAAATGCCTTAAAAATGGCTTTAAAATGGATTTGGAGCATGGAGACGATTATCTCGGGATTGCAAGATAACCAAACAAAACTTTTAGTGGATTTCTACTTATTTTATTAAATATCATCTCCACCAAACAGGACAAGCTTGCATCTGTTATAGTTTTGGAGAAAAATGTGTTCATTTCATGTATGCGCGAAATGCCTTAAAAATGGCTTTAAAATGGATTTGGAGCATGGAGACGATTATCTCGGGATTGCAATATAACCAAACAAAACTTTTAGTGGATTTCTACTTATTTTATTAAATATCATCTCCACCAAACAGGACAAGCTTGCATGTGTTATAGTTTTGGAGAAAAATGTGTTCATTTCATGTATGCGCAAAATGCCTTTGAAATGGCTTTAAAATGGATTTGGAGCATGGAGACGATTATCTCGGGATTGCAAGATAACCAAACAAAACTTTTAGTGGATTTCTACTTATTTTATTAAATATCATCTCCACCAAACAGGACAAGCTTGCATCTGTTATAGTTTTGGAGAAAAATGTGTTCATTTCATGTATGCGCGAAATGCCTTAAAAATGGCTTTAAAATGGATTTGGAGCATGGAGACGATTATCTCGGGATTGCAAGATAACCAAACAAAACTTTTAGTGGATTTCTACTTATTTTATTAAATATCATCTCCACCAAACAGGACAAGCTTGCATCTGTTATAGTTTTGGAGAAAAATGTGTTCATTTCATGTATGCGCGAAATGCCTTAAAAATGGCTTTAAAATGGATTTGGAGCATGGAGACGATTATCTCGGGATTGCAAGATAACCAAACAAAACTTTTAGTGGATTTCTACTTATTTTATTAAATATCATCTCCACCAAACAGGACAAGCTTGCATCTGTTATAGTTTTGGAGAAAAATGTGTTCATTTCATGTATGCGCGAAATGCCTTAAAAATGGCTTTAAAATGGATTTGGAGCATGGAGACGATTATCTCGGGATTGCAAGATAACCAAACAAAACTTTTAGTGGATTTCTACTTATTTTATTAAATATCATCTCCACCAAACAGGACAAGCTTGCATCTGTTATAGTTTTGGAGAAAAATGTGTTCATTTCATGTATGCGCGAAATGCCTTAAAAATGGCTTTAAAATGGATTTGGAGCATGGAGACGATTATCTCGGGATTGCAAGATAACCAAACAAAACTTTTAGTGGATTTCTACTTATTTTATTAAATATCATCTCCACCAAACAGGACAAGCTTGCATGTGTTATAGTTTTGGAGAAAAATGTGTTCATTTCATGTATGCGCAAAATGCCTTTGAAATGGCTTTAAAATGGATTTGGAGCATGGAGACGATTATCTCAGGATGGCAATATAAACAAACGAAACTTTTAGTAGATTTCTACTTATTTTATTAAATATTATCTCCACCAAACAGGACAAGCTTGCATCTGTTATAGTTTTGGAGAAAAATGTGTTCATTTCATGTATGCGCGAAATGCCTTAAAAATGGCTTTAAAATGGATTTGGAGCATGGAGACGATTATCTCGGGATTGCAAGATAACCAAACAAAACTTTTAGTGGATTTCTACTTATTTTATTAAATATCATCTCCACCAAACAGGACAAGCTTGCATCTGTTATAGTTTTGGAGAAAAATGTGTTCATTTCATGTATGCGCGAAATGCCTTAAAAATGGCTTTAAAATGGATTTGGAGCATGGAGACGATTATCTCGGGATTGCAATATAACCAAACAAAACTTTTAGTGGATTTCTACTTATTTTATTAAATATCATCTCCACCAAACAGGACAAGCTTGCATCTGTTATAGTTTTGGAGAAAAATGTGTTCATTTCATGTATGCGCGAAATGCCTTAAAAATGGCTTTAAAATGGATTTGGAGCATGGAGACGATTATCTCAGGATGGCAATATAAACAAACGAAACTTTTAGTAGGTTTCTACTTATTTTATTAAATATTATCTCCACCAAACAGGACAAGCTTGCATCTGTTATAGTTTTGGAGAAAAATGTGTTCATTTCATGTATGCGCGAAATGCCTTAAAAATGGCTTTAAAATGGATTTGGAGCATGGAGACGATTATCTCGGGATTGCAAGATAACCAAACAAAACTTTTAGTGGATTTCTACTTATTTTATTAAATATCATCTCCACCAAACAGGACAAGCTTGCATCTGTTATAGTTTTGGAGAAAAATGTGTTCATTTCATGTATGCGCGAAATGCCTTAAAAATGGCTTTAAAATGGATTTGGAGCATGGAGACGATTATCTCGGGATTGCAATATAACCAAACAAAACTTTTAGTGGATTTCTACTTATTTTATTAAATATCATCTCCACCAAACAGGACAAGCTTGCATCTGTTATAGTTTTGGAGAAAAATGTGTTCATTTCATGTATGCGCGAAATGCCTTAAAAATGGCTTTAAAATGGATTTGGAGCATGGAGACGATTATCTCGGGATTGCAAGATAACCAAACAAAACTTTTAGTGGATTT
Source organism: Anomaloglossus baeobatrachus (assembly GCF_048569485.1). NCBI lineage: Eukaryota > Metazoa > Chordata > Amphibia > Anura > Aromobatidae > Anomaloglossus > Anomaloglossus baeobatrachus. The sequence goes on from NW_027442271.1 coordinate 329,236, forward strand.
CTACTTATTTTATTAAATATCATCTCCACCAAACAGGACAAGCTTGCATGTGTTATAGTTTTGGAGAAAAATGTGTTCATTTCATGTATGCGCAAAATGCCTTTGAAATGGCTTTAAAATGGATTTGGAGCATGGAGACGATTATCTCGGGATTGCAAGATAACCAAACAAAACTTTTAGTGGATTTCTACTTATTTTATTAAATATCATCTCCACCAAACAGGACAAGCTTGCATCTGTTATAGTTTTGGAGAAAAATGTGTTCATTTCATGTATGCGCGAAATGCCTTAAAAATGGCTTTAAAATGGATTTGGAGCATGGAGACGATTATCTCGGGATTGCAAGATAACCAAACAAAACTTTTAGTGGATTTCTACTTATTTTATTAAATATTATCTCCACCAAACAGGACAAGCTTGCATCTGTTATAGTTTTGGAGAAAAATGTGTTCATTTCATGTATGCGCGAAATGCCTTAAAAATGGCTTTAAAATGGATTTGGAGCATGGAGACGATTATCTCGGGATTGCAAGATAACCAAACAAAACTTTTAGTGGATTTCTACTTATTTTATTAAATATCATCTCCACCAAACAGGACAAGCTTGCATCTGTTATAGTTTTGGAGAAAAATGTGTTCATTTCATGTATGCGCGAAATGCCTTAAAAATGGCTTTAAAATGGATTTGGAGCATGGAGACGATTATCTCGGGATTGCAATATAACCAAACAAAACTTTTAGTGGATTTCTACTTATTTTATTAAATATCATCTCCACCAAACAGGACAAGCTTGCATCTGTTATAGTTTTGGAGAAAAATGTGTTCATTTCATGTATGCGCGAAATGCCTTAAAAATGGCTTTAAAATGGATTTGGAGCATGGAGACGATTATCTCGGGATTGCAAGATAACCAAACAAAACTTTTAGTGGATTTCTACTTATTTTATTAAATATCATCTCCACCAAACAGGACAAGCTTGCATCTGTTATAGTTTTGGAGAAAAATGTGTTCATTTCATGTATGCGCGAAATGCCTTAAAAATGGCTTTAAAATGGATTTGGAGCATGGAGACGATTATCTCGGGATTGCAAGATAACCAAACAAAACTTTTAGTGGATTTCTACTTATTTTATTAAATATCATCTCCACCAAACAGGACAAGCTTGCATCTGTTATAGTTTTGGAGAAAAATGTGTTCATTTCATGTATGCGCGAAATGCCTTAAAAATGGCTTTAAAATGGATTTGGAGCATGGAGACGATTATCTCGGGATTGCAAAATAACCAAACAAAACTTTTAGTGGATTTCTACTTATTTTAATAAATATCATCTCCACCAAACAGGACAAGCTTGCATGTGTTATAGTTTTGGAGAAAAATGTGTTCATTTCATGTATGCGCGAAATGCCTTAAAAATGGCTTTAAAATGGATTTGGAGCATGGAGACGATTATCTCGGGATTGCAATATAACCAAACAAAACTTTTAGTGGATTTCTACTTATTTTATTAAATATCATCTCCACCAAACAGGACAAGCTTGCATCTGTTATAGTTTTGGAGAAAAATGTGTTCACTTCATGTATGCGCGAAATGCCTTAAAAATGGCTTTAAAATGGATTTGGAGCATGGAGACGATTATCTCGGGATTGCAAGATAACCAAACAAAAATTTTAGTGGATTTCTACTTATTTTATTAAATATCATCTCCACCAAACAGGACAAGCTTGCATCTGTTATTGTTTTGGAGAAAAATGTGTTCATTTCATGTATGCGCGAAATGCCTTAAAAATGGCTTTAAAATGGATTTGGAGCATGGAGACGATTATCTCGGGATTGCAAGATAACCAAACAAAACTTTTAGTGGATTTCTACTTATTTTATTAAATATCATCTCCACCAAACAGGACAAGCTTGCATCTGTTATAGTTTTGGAGAAAAATGTGTTCATTTCATGTATGCGCGAAATGCCTTAAAAATGGCTTTAAAATGGATTTGGAGCATGGAGACGATTATCTCGGGATTGCAAGATAACCAAACAAAACTTTTAGTGGATTTCTACTTATTTTATTAAATATCATCTCCAGCAAACAGGACAAGCTTGCATGTGTTATAGTTTTGGAGAAAAATGTGTTCATTTCATGTATGCGCAAAATGCCTTTGAAATGGCTTTAAAATGGATTTGGAGCATCGAGACGATTATCTCGGGATTGCAAGATAACCAAACAAAACTTTTAGTGGATTTCTACTTATTTTATTAAATATCATCTCCACCAAACAGGACAAGCTTGCATCTGTTATAGTTTTGGAGAAAAATGTGTTCATTTCATGTATGCGCGAAATGCCTTAAAAATGGCTTTAAAATGGATTTGGAGCATGGAGACGATTATCTCGGGATTGCAAGATAACCAAACAAAACTTTTAGTGGATTTCTACTTATTTTATTAAATATCATCTCCACCAAACAGGACAAGCTTGCATCTGTTATAGTTTTGGAGAAAAATGTGTTCATTTCATGTATGCGCGAAATGCCTTAAAAATGGCTTTAAAATGGATTTGGAGCATGGAGACGATTATCTCGGGATTGCAAGATAACCAAACAAAACTTTTAGTGGATTTCTACTTATTTTATTAAATATCATCTCCACCAAACAGGACAAGCTTGCATCTGTTATAGTTTTGGAGAAAAATGTGTTCATTTCATGTATGCGCGAAATGCCTTAAAAATGGCTTTAAAATGGATTTGGAGCATGGAGACGATTATCTCGGGATTGCAAGATAACCAAACAAAACTTTTAGTGGATTTCTACTTATTTTATTAAATATCATCTCCACCAAACAGGACAAGCTTGCATCTGTTATAGTTTTGGAGAAAAATGTGTTCATTTCATGTATGCGCGAAATGCCTTAAAAATGGCTTTAAAATGGATTTGGAGCATGGAGACGATTATCTCGGGATTGCAAGATAACCAAACAAAACTTTTAGTGGATTTCTACTTATTTTATTAAATATCATCTCCACCAAACAGGACAAGCTTGCATGTGTTATAGTTTTGGAGAAAAATGTGTTCATTTCATGTATGCGCAAAATGCCTTTGAAATGGCTTTAAAATGGATTTGGAGCATGGAGACGATTATCTCAGGATGGCAATATAAACAAACGAAACTTTTAGTAGATTTCTACTTATTTTATTAAATATTATCTCCACCAAACAGGACAAGCTTGCATCTGTTATAGTTTTGGAGAAAAATGTGTTCATTTCATGTATGCGCGAAATGCCTTAAAAATGGCTTTAAAATGGATTTGGAGCATGGAGACGATTATCTCGGGATTGCAAGATAACCAAACAAAACTTTTAGTGGATTTCTACTTATTTTTATTAAATATCATCTCCACCAAACAGGACAAGCTTGCATCTGTTATAGTTTTGGAGAAAAATGTGTTCATTTCATGTATGCGCGAAATGCCTTAAAAATGGCTTTAAAATGGAATTGGAGCATGGAGACGATTATCTCAGGATGGCAATATAAACAAACGAAACTTTTAGTAGGTTTCTACTTATTTTATTAAATATTATCTCCACCAAACAGGACAAGCTTGCATCTGTTATAGTTTTGGAGAAAAATGTGTTCATTTCATGTATGCGCGAAATGCCTTAAAAATGGCTTTAAAATGGATTTGGAGCATGGAGACGATTATCTCGGGATTGCAAGATAACCAAACAAAACTTTTAGTGGATTTCTACTTATTTTATTAAATATCATCTCCACCAAACAGGACAAGCTTGCATCTGTTATAGTTTTGGAGAAAAATGTGTTCATTTCATGTATGCGCGAAATGCCTTAAAAATGGCTTTAAAATGGATTTGGAGCATGGAGACGATTATCTCGGGATTGCAATATAACCAAACAAAACTTTTAGTGGATTTCTACTTATTTTATTAAATATCATCTCCACCAAACAGGACAAGCTTGCATCTGTTATAGTTTTGGAGAAAAATGTGTTTATTTCATGTATGCGCGAAATGCCTTAAAAATGGCTTTAAAATGGATTTGGAGCATGGAGACGATTATCTCGGGATTGCAAGATAACCAAACAAAAATTTTAGTGGATTTCTACTTATTTTATTAAATATCATCTCCACCAAACAGGACAAGCTTGCATCTGTTATAGTTTTGGAGAAAAATGTGTTCATTTCATGTATGCGCGAAATGCCTTAAAAATGGCTTTAAAATGGATTTGGAGCACGGAGACGATTATCTCGGGATTGCAAGATAACCAAACAAAACTTTTAGTGGATTTCTACTTATTTTATTAAATATCATCTCCACCAAACAGGACAAGCTTGCATCTGTTATAGTTTTGGAGAAAAATGTGTTCATTTCATGTATGCGCGAAATGCCTTAAAAATTGCTTTAAAATGGATTTGGAGCATGGAGACGATTATCTCGGGATTGCAAGATAACCAAACAAAACTTTTAGTGGATTTCTACTTATTTTATTAAATATCATCTCCACCAAACAGGACAAGCTTGCATGTGTTATAGTTTTGGAGAAAAATGTGTTAATTTCATGTATGCGCAAAATGCCTTTGAAATGGCTTTAAAATGGATTTGGAGCATGGAGACGATTATCTCGGGATTGCAAGATAACCAAACAAAACTTTTAGTGGATTTCTACTTATTTTATTAAATATCATCTCCACCAAACAGGACAAGCTTGCATCTGTTATAGTTTTGGAGAAAAATGTGTTCATTTCATGTATGCGCGAAATGCCTTAAAAATGGCTTTAAAATGGATTTGGAGCATGGAGACGATTATCTCGGGATTGCAAGATAACCAAACAAAACTTTTAGTGGATTTCTACTTATTTTATTAAATATCATCTCCACCAAACAGGACAAGCTTGCATCTGTTATAGTTTTGGAGAAAAATGTGTTCATTTCATGTATGCGCGAAATGCCTTAAAAATGGCTTTAAAATGGATTTGGAGCATGGAGACGATTATCTCGGGATTGCAAGATAACCAAACAAAACTTTTAGTGGATTTCTACTTATTTTATTAAATATCATCTCCACCAAACAGGACAAGCTTGCATGTGTTATAGTTTTGGAGAAAAATGTGTTCATTTCATGTATGCGCAAAATGCCTTTGAAATGGCTTTAAAATGGATTTGGAGCATCGAGACGATTATCTCGGGATTGCAAGATAACCAAACAAAACTTTTAGTGGATTTCTACTTATTTTATTAAATATCATCTCCACCAAACAGGACAAGCTTGCATCTGTTATAGTTTTGGAGAAAAATGTGTTCATTTCATGTATGCGCGAAATGCCTTAAAAATGGCTTTAAAATGGATTTGGAGCATGGAGACGATTATCTCGGGATTGCAAGATAACCAAACAAAACTTTTAGTGGATTTCTACTTATTTTATTAAATATCATCTCCACCAAACAGGACAAGCTTGCATCTGTTATAGTTTTGGAGAAAAATGTGTTCATTTCATGTATGCGCGAAATGCCTTAAAAATGGCTTTAAAATGGATTTGGAGCATGGAGACGATTATCTCGGGATTGCAAGATAACCAAACAAAACTTTTAGTGGATTTCTACTTATTTTATTAAATATCATCTCCACCAAACAGGACAAGCTTGCATGTGTTATAGTTTTGGAGAAAAATGTGTTAATTTCATGTATGCGCAAAATGCCTTTGAAATGGCTTTAAAATGGATTTGGAGCATGGAGACGATTATCTCGGGATTGCAAGATAACCAAACAAAACTTTTAGTGGATTTCTACTTATTTTATTAAATATCATCTCCACCAAACAGGACAAGCTTGCATCTGTTATAGTTTTGGAGAAAAATGTGTTCATTTCATGTATGCGCGAAATGCCTTAAAAATGGCTTTAAAATGGATTTGGAGCATGGAGACGATTATCTCGGGATTGCAAGATAACCAAACAAAACTTTTAGTGGATTTCTACTTATTTTATTAAATATCATCTCCACCAAACAGGACAAGCTTGCATCTGTTATAGTTTTGGAGAAAAATGTGTTCATTTCATGTATGCGCGAAATGCCTTAAAAATGGCTTTAAAATGGATTTGGAGCATGGAGACGATTATCTCGGGATTGCAAGATAACCAAACAAAACTTTTAGTGGATTTCTACTTATTTTATTAAATATCATCTCCACCAAACAGGACAAGCTTGCATCTGTTATAGTTTTGGAGAAAAATGTGTTCATTTCATGTATACGCGAAATGCCTTAAAAATGGCTTTAAAATGGATTTGGAGCATGGAGACGATTATCTCGGGATTGCAAGATAACCAAACAAAACTTTTAGTGGATTTCTACTTATTTTATTAAATATCATCTCCACCAAACAGGACAAGCTTGCATCTGTTATAGTTTTGGAGAAAAATGTGTTCATTTCATGTATGCGCGAAATGCCTTAAAAATGGCTTTAAAATGGATTTGGAGCATGGAGACGATTATCTCGGGATTGCAAGATAACCAAACAAAACTTTTAGTGGATTTCTACTTATTTTATTAAATATCATCTCCACCAAACAGGACAAGCTTGCATGTGTTATAGTTTTGGAGAAAAATGTGTTCATTTCATGTATGCGCAAAATGCCTTTGAAATGGCTTTAAAATGGATTTGGAGCATGGAGACGATTATCTGAGGATGGCAATATAAACAAACGAAACTTTTAGTAGATTTCTACTTATTTTATTAAATATTATCTCCACCAAACAGGACAAGCTTGCATCTGTTATAGTTTTGGAGAAAAATGTGTTCATTTCATGTATGCGCGAAATGCCTTAAAAATGGCTTTAAAATGGATTTGGAGCATGGAGATGATTATCTCGGGATTGCAAGATAACCAAACAAAACTTTTAGTGGATTTCTACTTATTTTATTAAATATCATCTCCACCAAACAGGACAAGCTTGCATCTGTTATAGTTTTGGAGAAAAATGTGTTCATTTCATGTATGCGCGAAATGCCTTAAAAATGGCTTTAAAATGGATTTGGAGCATGGAGACGATTATCTCGGGATTGCAATATAACCAAACAAAACTTTTAGTGGATTTCTACTTATTTTATTAAATATCATCTCCACCAAACAGGACAAGCTTGCATCTGTTATAGTTTTGGAGAAAAATGTGTTCACTTCATGTATGCGCGAAATGCCTTAAAAATGGCTTTAAAATGGATTTGGAGCATGGAGACGATTATCTCGGGATTGCAAGATAACCAAACAAAAATTTTAGTGGATTTCTACTTATTTTATTAAATATCATCTCCACCAAACAGGACAAGCTTGCATCTGTTATTGTTTTGGAGAAAAATGTGTTCATTTCATGTATGCGCGAAATGCCTTAAAAATGGCTTTAAAATGGATTTGGAGCATGGAGACGATTATCTCGGGATTGCAAGATAACCAAACAAAACTTTTAGTGGATTTCTACTTATTTTATTAAATATCATCTCCACCAAACAGGACAAGCTTGCATCTGTTATAGTTTTGGAGAAAAATGTGTTCATTTCATGTATGCGCGAAATGCCTTAAAAATGGCTTTAAAATGGATTTGGAGCATGGAGACGATTATCTCGGGATTGCAAGATAACCAAACAAAACTTTTAGTGGATTTCTACTTATTTTATTAAATATCATCTCCAGCAAACAGGACAAGCTTGCATGTGTTATAGTTTTGGAGAAAAATGTGTTCATTTCATGTATGCGCAAAATGCCTTTGAAATGGCTTTAAAATGGATTTGGAGCATCGAGACGATTATCTCGGGATTGCAAGATAACCAAACAAAACTTTTAGTGGATTTCTACTTATTTTATTAAATATCATCTCCACCAAACAGGACAAGCTTGCATCTGTTATAGTTTTGGAGAAAAATGTGTTCATTTCATGTATGCGCGAAATGCCTTAAAAATGGCTTTAAAATGGATTTGGAGCATGGAGACGATTATCTCGGGATTGCAAGATAACCAAACAAAACTTTTAGTGGATTTCTACTTATTTTATTAAATATCATCTCCACCAAACAGGACAAGCTTGCATCTGTTATAGTTTTGGAGAAAAATGTGTTCATTTCATGTATGCGCGAAATGCCTTAAAAATGGCTTTAAAATGGATTTGGAGCATGGAGACGATTATCTCGGGATTGCAAGATAACCAAACAAAACTTTTAGTGGATTTCTACTTATTTTATTAAATATCATCTCCACCAAACAGGACAAGCTTGCATGTGTTATAGTTTTGGAGAAAAATGTGTTCATTTCATGTATGCGCAAAATGCCTTTGAAATGGCTTTAAAATGGATTTGGAGCATGGAGACGATTATCTCAGGATGGCAATATAAACAAACGAAACTTTTAGTAGGTTTCTACTTATTTTATTAAATATTATCTCCACCAAACAGGACAAGCTTGCATCTGTTATAGTTTTGGAGAAAAATGTGTTCATTTCATGTATGCGCGAAATGCCTTAAAAATGGCTTTAAAATGGATTTGGAGCATGGAGACGATTATCTCGGGATTGCAAGATAACCAAACAAAACTTTTAGTGGATTTCTACTTATTTTATTAAATATCATCTCCACCAAACAGGACAAGCTTGCATCTGTTATAGTTTTGGAGAAAAATGTGTTCATTTTATGTATGCGCCAAATGCCTTAAAAATGGCTTTAAAATGGATTTGGAGCATGGAGACGATTATCTCGGGATTGCAATATAACCAAACAAAACTTTTAGTGGCTTTCTACTTATTTTATTAAATATCATCTCCACCAAACAGGACAAGCTTGCATCTGTTATAGTTTTGGAGAAAAATGTGTTCATTTCATGTATGCGCGAAATGCCTTAAAAATGGCTTTAAAATGGATTTGGAGCATGGAGACGATTATCTCGGGATTGCAAGATAACCAAACAAAAATTTTAGTGGATTTCTACTTATTTTATTAATTATCATCTCCACCAAACAGGACAAGCTTGCATCTGTTATAGTTTTGGAGAAAAATGTGTTCATTTCATGTATGCGCGAAATGCCTTAAAAATGGCTTTAAAATGGATTTGGAGCATGGAGACGATTATCTCGGGATTGCAAGATAACCAAACAAAACTTTTAGTGGATTTCTACTTATTTTATTAAATATCATCTCCACCAAACAGGACAAGCTTGCATCTGTTATAGTTTTGGAGAAAAATGTGTTCATTTCATGTATGCGCGAAATGCCTTAAAAATGGCTTTAAAATGGATTTGGAGCATTAAGACGATTATCTCGGGATTGCAAGATAACCAAACAAAACTTTTAGTGGATTTCTACTTATTTTATTAAATATCATCTCCACCAAACAGGACAAGCTTGCATGTGTTATAGTTTTGGAGAAAAATGTGTTCATTTCATGTATGCGCAAAATGCCTTTGAAATGGCTTTAAAATGGATTTGGAGCATGGAGACGATTATCTCGGGATTGCAAGATAACCAAACAAAACTTTTAGTGGATTTCTACTTATTTTATTAAATATCATCTCCACCAAACAGGACAAGCTTGCATCTGTTATAGTTTTGGAGAAAAATGTGTTCATTTCATGTATGCGCGAAATGCCTTAAAAATGGCTTTAAAATGGATTTGGAGCATGGAGACGATTATCTCGGGATTGCAAGATAACCAAACAAAACTTTTAGTGGATTTCTACTTATTTTATTAAATATCATCTCCACCAAACAGGACAAGCTTGCATCTGTTATAGTTTTGGAGAAAAATGTGTTCATTTCATGTATGCGCGAAATGCCTTAAAAATGGCTTTAAAATGGATTTGGAGCATGGAGACGATTATCTCGGGATTGCAAGATAACCAAACAAAACTTTTAGTGGATTTCTACTTATTTTATTAAATATCATCTCCACCAAACAGGACAAGCTTGCATCTGCTATAGTTTTGGAGAAAAATGTGTTCATTTCATGTATGCGCGAAATGCCTTAAAAATGGCTTTAAAATGGATTTGGAGCATGGAGACGATTATCTCGGGATTGCAAGATAACCAAACAAAACTTTTAGTGGATTTCTACTTATTTTATTAAATATCATCTCCACCAAACAGGACAAGCTTGCATCTGTTATAGTTTTGGAGAAAAATGTGTTCATTTCATGTATGCGCGAAATGCCTTAAAAATGGCTTTAAAATGGATTTAGAGCATGGAGACGATTATCTCGGGATTGCAAGATAACCAAACAAAACGTTTAGTGGATTTCTACTTATTTTATTAAATATCATCTCCACCAAACAGGACAAGCTTGCATGTGTTATAGTTTTGGAGAAAAATGTGTTCATTTCATGTATGCGCAAAATGCCTTTGAAATGGCTTTAAAATGGATTTGGAGCATGGAGACGATTATCTCAGGATGGCAATATAAACAAACGAAACTTTTAGTAGATTTCTACTTATTTTATTAAATATTATCTCCACCAAACAGGACAAGCTTGCATCTGTTATAGTTTTGGAGAAAAATGTGTTCATTTCATGTATGCGCGAAATGCCTTAAAAATGGCTTTAAAATGGATTTGGAGCATGGAGACGATTATCTCGGGATTGCAAGATAACCAAACAAAACTTTTAGTGGATTTCTACTTATTTTATTAAATATCATCTCCACCAAACAGGACAAGCTTGCATCTGTTATAGTTTTGGAGAAAAATGTGTTCATTTCATGTATGCGCGAAATGCCTTAAAAATGGCTTTAAAATGGATTTGGAGCATGGAGACGATTATCTCGGGATTGCAAGATAACCAAACAAAAATTTTAGTGGATTTCTACTTATTTTATTAAATATCATCTCCACCAAACAGGACAAGCTTGCATCTGTTATAGTTTTGGAGAAAAATGTGTTCATTTCATGTATGCGCGAAATGCCTTAAAAATGGCTTTAAAATGGATTTGGAGCATGGAGACGATTATCTCGGGATTGCAAGATAACCAAACAAAACTTTTAGTGGATTTCTACTTATTTTATTAAATATCATCTCCACCAAACAGGACAAGCTTGCATCTGTTATAGTTTTGGAGAAAAATGTGTTCATTTCATGTATGCGCGAAATGCCTTAAAAATGGCTTTAAAATGGATTTGGAGCATGGAGACGATTATCTCGGGATTGCAAGATAACCAAACAAAACTTTTAGTGGATTTCTACTTATTTTATTAAATATCATCTCCACCAAACAGGACAAGCTTGCATCTGTTATAGTTTTGGAGAAAAATGTGTTCATTTCATGTATGCGCGAAATGCCTTAAAAATGGCTTTAAAATGGATTTGGAGCATGGAGACGATTATCTCGGGATTGCAAGATAACCAAACAAAACTTTTAGTGGATTTCTACTTATTTTATTAAATATCATCTCCACCAAATAGGACAAGCTTGCATCTGTTATAGTTTTGGAGAAAAATGTGTTCATTTCATGTATGCGCGAAATGCCTTAAAAATGGCTTTAAAATGGATTTGGAGCATGGAGACGATTATCTCGGGATTGCAAGATAACCAAACAAAACTTTTAGTGGATTTCTACTTATTTTATTAAATATCATCTCCACCAAACAGGACAAGCTTGCATCTGTTATAGTTTTGGAGAAAAATGTGTTCATTTCATGTATGCGCGAAATGCCTTAAAAATGGTTTTAAAATGGATTTGTAGTATGGAGACGATTATCTCGGGATTGCAAGATAACCAAACAAAACTTTTAGTGGATTTCTACTTATTTTATTAAATATCATCTCCACCAAACAGGACAAGCTTGCATGTGTTATAGTTTTGGAGAAAAATGTGTTCATTTCATGTATGCGCAAAATGCCTTTGAAATGGCTTTAAAATGGATTTGGAGCATGGAGACGATTATCTCAGGATGGCAATATAAACAAACGAAACTTTTAGTAGGTTTCTACTTATTTTATTAAATATTATCTCCACCAAACAGGACAAGCTTGCATCTGTTATAGTTTTGGAGAAAAATGTGTTCATTTCATGTATGCGCGAAATGCCTTAAAAATGGCTTTAAAATGGATTTGGAGCATGGAGACGATTATCTCGGGATTGCAAGATAACAAAACAAAACTTTTAGTGGATTTCTACTTATTTTATTAAATATCATCTCCACCAAACAGGACAAGCTTGCATCTGTTATAGTTTTGGAGAAAAATGTGTTCATTTCATGTATGCGCGAAATGCCTTAAAAATGGCTTTAAAATGGATTTGGAGCATGGAGACGATTATCTCGGGATTGCAAGATAACCAAACAAAACTTTTAGTGGATTTCTACTTATTTTATTAAATATCATCTCCACCAAACAGGACAAGCTTGCATCTGTTATAGTTTTGGAGAAAAATGTGTTCATTTCATGTATGCGCGAAATGCCTTAAAAATGGCTTTAAAATGGATTTGGAGCATGGAGACGATTATCTCGGGATTGCAAGATAACCAAACAAAACTTTTAGTGGATTTCTACTTATTTTATTAAATATCATCTCCACCAAACAGGACAAGCTTGCATCTGTTATAGTTTTGGAGAAAAATGTGTTCATTTCATGTATGCGCGAAATGCCTTAAAAATGGCTTTAAAATGGATTTGGAGCATGGAGACGATTATCTCGGGATTGCAAGATAACCAAACAAAACTTTTAGTGGATTTCTACTTATTTTATTAAATATCATCTCCACCAAACAGGACAAGCTTGCATGTGTTATAGTTTTGGAGAAAAATGTGTTCATTTCATGTATGCGCAAAATGCCTTTGAAATGGCTTTAAAATGGATTTGGAGCATGGAGACGATTATCTCAGGATGGCAATATAAACAAACGAAACTTTTAGTAGTTTTCTACTTATTTTATTAAATATTATCTCCACCAAACAGGACAAGCTTGCATCTGTTATAGTTTTGGAGAAAAATGTGTTCATTTCATGTATGCGCGAAATGCCTTAAAAATGGCTTTAAAATGGATTTGGAGCATGGAGACGATTATCTCGGGATTGCAAGATAACCAAACAAAACTTTTAGTGGATTTCTACTTATTTTATTAAATATCATCTCCACCAAACAGGACAAGCTTGCATCTGTTATAGTTTTGGAGAAAAATGTGTTCATTTCATGTATGCGCGAAATGCCTTAAAAATGGCTTTAAAATGGATTTGGAGCATGGAGACGATTATCTCGGGATTGCAATATAACCAAACAAAACTTTTAGTGGATTTCTACTTATTTTATTAAATATCATCTCCACCAAACAGGACAAGCTTGCATCTGTTATAGTTTTGGAGAAAAATGTGTTCATTTCATGTATGCGCGAAATGCCTTAAAAATGGCTTTAAAATGGATTTGGAGCATGGAGACGATTATCTCGGGATTGCAAGATAACCAAACAAAAATTTTAGTGGATTTCTACTTATTTTATTAAATATCATCTCCACCAAACAGGACAAGCTTGCATCTGTTATAGTTTTGGAGAAAAATGTGTTCATTTCATGTATGCGCGAAATGCCTTAAAAATGGCTTTAAAATGGATTTGGAGCATGGAGACGATTATCTCGGGATTGCAAGATAACCAAACAAAACTTTTAGTGGATTTCTACTTATTTTATTAAATATCATCTCCACCAAACAGGACAAGCTTGCATCTGTTATAGTTTTGGAGAAAAATGTGTTCATTTCATGTATGCGCGAAATGCCTTAAAAATGGCTTTAAAATGGATTTGGAGCATGGAGACGATTATCTCGGGATTGCAAGATAACCAAACAAAACTTTTAGTGGATTTCTACTTATTTTATTAAATATCATCTCCACCAAACAGGACAAGCTTGCATGTGTTATAGTTTTGGAGAAAAATGTGTTCATTTCATGTATGCGCAAAATGCCTTTGAAATGGCTTTAAAATGGATTTGGAGCATGGAGACGATTATCTCGGGATTGCAAGATAACCAAACAAAACTTTTAGTGGATTTCTACTTATTTTATTAAATATCATCTCCACCAAACAGGACAAGCTTGCATCTGTTATAGTTTTGGAGAAAAATGTGTTCATTTCATGTATGCGCGAAATGCCTTAAAAATGGCTTTAAAATGGATTTGGAGCATGGAGACGATTATCTCGGGATTGCAAGATAACCAAACAAAACTTTTAGTGGATTTCTACTTATTTTATTAAATATCATCTCCACCAAACAGGACAAGCTTGCATCTGTTATAGTTTTGGAGAAAAATGTGTTCATTTCATGTATGCGCGAAATGCCTTAAAAATGGCTTTAAAATGGATTTGGAGCATGGAGACGATTATCTCGGGATTGCAAGATAACCAAACAAAACTTTTAGTGGATTTCTACTTATTTTATTAAATATCATCTCCACCAAACAGGACAAGCTTGCATCTGTTATAGTTTTGGAGAAAAATGTGTTCATTTCATGTATGCGCGAAATGCCTTAAAAATGGCTTTAAAATGGATTTGGAGCATGGAGACGATTATCTCGGGATTGCAAGATAACCAAACAAAACTTTTAGTGGATTTCTACTTATTTTATTAAATATCATCTCCACCAAACAGGACAAGCTTGCATCTGTTATAGTTTTGGAGAAAAATGTGTTCATTTCATGTATGCGCGAAATGCCTTAAAAATGGCTTTAAAATGGATTTGGAGCATGGAGACGATTATCTCGGGATTGCAAGATAACCAAACAAAACTTTTAGTGGATTTCTACTTATTTTATTAAATATCATCTCCACCAAACAGGACAAGCTTGCATGTGTTATAGTTTTGGAGAAAAATGTGTTCATTTCATGTATGCGCAAAATGCTTTTGAAATGGCTTTAAAATGGATTTGGAGCATGGAGACGATTATCTCGGGATGGCAATATAAACAAACGAAACTTTTAGTAGATTTCTACTTATTTTATTAAATATTATCTCCACCAAACAGGACAAGCTTGCATCTGTTATAGTTTTGGAGAAAAATGTGTTCATTTCATGTATGCGCGAAATGCCTTAAAAATGGCTTTAAAATGGATTTGGAGCATGGAGACGATTATCTCGGGATTGCAAGATAACCAAACAAAACTTTTAGTGGATTTCTACTTATTTTATTAAATATCATCTCCACCAAACAGGACAAGCTTGCATGTGTTATAGTTTTGGAGAAAAATGTGTTCATTTCATGTATGCGCAAAATGCCTTTGAAATGGCTTTAAAATTGATTTGGAGCATGGAGACGATTATCTCAGGATGGCAATATAAACAAACGAAACTTTTAGTAGATTTCTACTTATTTTATTAAATATTATCTCCACCAAACAGGACAAGCTTGCATCTGTTATAGTTTTGGAGAAAAATGTGTTCATTTCATGTATGCGCGAAATGCCTTAAAAATGGCTTTAAAATGGATTTGGAGCATGGAGACGATTATCTCGGGATTGCAAGATAACCAAACAAAACTTTTAGTGGATTTCTACTTATTTTATTAAATATCATCTCCACCAAACAGGACAAGCTTGCATCTGTTATAGTTTTGGAGAAAAATGTGTTCATTTCATGTATGCGCGAAATGCCTTAAAAATGGCTTTAAAATGGATTTGGAGCATGGAGACGATTATCTCGGGATTGCAATATAACCAAACAAAACTTTTAGTGGATTTCTACTTATTTTATTAAATATCATCTCCACCAAACAGGACAAGCTTGCATCTGTTATAGTTTTGGAGAAAAATGTGTTCATTTCATGTATGCGCGAAATGCCTTAAAAATGGCTTTAAAATGGATTTGGAGCATGGAGACGATTATCTCGGGATTGCAAGATAACCAAACAAAAATTTTAGTGGATTTCTACTTATTTTATTAAATATCATCTCCACCAAACAGGACAAGCTTGCATCTGTTATAGTTTTGGAGAAAAATGTGTTCATTTCATGTATGCGCGAAATGCCTTAAAAATGGCTTTAAAATGGATTTGGAGCATGGAGACGATTATCTCGGGATTGCAAGATAACCAAACAAAAATTTTAGTGGATTTCTACTTATTTTATTAAATATCATCTCCACCAAACAGGACAAGCTTGCATCTGTTATAGTTTTGGAGAAAAATGTGTTCATTTCATGTATGCGCGAAATGCCTTAAAAATGGCTTTAAAATGGATTTGGAGCATGGAGACGATTATCTCGGGATTGCAAGATAACCAAACAAAACTTTTAGTGGATTTCTACTTATTTTATTAAATATCATCTCCACCAAACAGGACAAGCTTGCATCTGTTATAGTTTTGGAGAAAAATGTGTTCATTTCATGTATGCGCGAAATGCCTTAAAAATGGCTTTAAAATGGATTTGGAGCATGGAGACGATTATCTCGGGATTGCAAGATAACCAAACAAAACTTTTAGTGGATTTCTACTTATTTTATTAAATATCATCTCCACCAAACAGGACAAGCTTGCATGTGTTATAGTTTTGGAGAAAAATTTGTTCATTTCATGTATGCGCAAAATGCCTTTGAAATGGCTTTAAAATGGATTTGGAGCATGGAGACGATTATCTCGGGATTGCAAGATAACCAAACAAAACTTTTAGTGGATTTCTACTTATTTTATTAAATATCATCTCCACCAAACAGGACAAGCTTGCATCTGTTATAGTTTTGGAGAAAAATGTGTTCATTTCATGTATGCGCGAAATGCCTTAAAAATGGCTTTAAAATGGATTTGGAGCATGGAGACGATTATCTCGGGATTGCAAGATAACCAAACAAAACTTTTAGTGGATTTCTACTACTTTTATTAAATATCATCTCCACCAAACAGGACAAGCTTGCATCTGTTATAGTTTTGGAGAAAAATGTGTTCATTTCATGTATGCGCGAAATGCCTTAAAAATGGCTTTAAAATGGATTTGGAGCATGGAGACGATTATCTCGGGATTGCAAGATAACCAAACAAAACTTTTAGTGGATTTCTACTTATTTTATTAAATATCATCTCCACCAAACAGGACAAGCTTGCATCTGTTATAGTTTTGGAGAAAAATGTGTTCATTTCATGTATGCGCGAAATGCCTTAAAAATGGCTTTAAAATGGATTTGGAGCATGGAGACGATTATCTCGGGATTGCAAGATAACCAAACAAAACTTTTAGTGGATTTCTACTTATTTTATTAAATATCATCTCCACCAAACAGGACAAGCTTGCATCTGTTATAGTTTTGGAGAAAAATGTGTTCATTTCATGTATGCGCGAAATGCCTTAAAAATGGCTTTAAAATGGATTTGGAGCATGGAGACGATTATCTCAGGATGGCAATATAAACAAACGAAACTTTTAGTAGATTTCTACTTATTTTATTAAATATTATCTCCACCAAACAGGACAAGCTTGCATCTGTTATAGTTTTGGAGAAAAATGTGTTCATTTCATGTATGCGCGAAATGCCTTAAAAATGGCTTTAAAATGGATTTGGAGCATGGAGACGATTATCTCGGGATTGCAAGATAACCAAACAAAAATTTTAGTGGATTTCTACTTATTTCATTAAATATCATCTCCACCAAACAGGACAAGCTTGCATCTGTTATAGTTTTGGAGAAAAATGTGTTCATTTCATGTATGCGCGAAATGCCTTAAAAATGGCTTTAAAATGGATTTGGAGCATGGAGACGATTATCTCGGGATTGCAAGATAACCAAACAAAACTTTTAGTGGATTTCTACTTATTTTATTAAATATCATCTCCACCAAACAGGACAAGCTTGCATCTGTTATAGTTTTGGAGAAAAATGTGTTCATTTCATGTATGCGCGAAATGCCTTAAAAATGGCTTTAAAATGGATTTGGAGCATGGAGACGATTATCTCGGGATTGCAAGATAACCAAACAAAAATTTTAGTGGATTTCTACTTATTTTATTAAATATCATCTCCACCAAACAGGACAAGCTTGCATCTGTTATAGTTTTGGAGAAAAATGTGTTCATTTCATGTATGCGCGAAATGCCTTAAAAATGGCTTTAAAATGGATTTGGAGCATGGAGTCGATTATCTCGGGATTGCAAGATAACCAAACAAAACTTTTAGTGGATTTCTACTTATTTTATTAAATATCATCTCCACCAAACAGGACAAGCTTGCATCTGTTATAGTTTTGGAGAAAAATGTGTTCATTTCATGTATGCGCGAAATGCCTTAAAAATGGCTTTAAAATGGATTTGGAGCATGGAGACGATTATCTCGGGATTGCAAGATAACCAAACAAAACTTTTAGTGGATTTCTACTTATTTTATTAAATATCATCTCCACCAAACAGGACAAGCTTGCATGTGTTATAGTTTTGGAGAAAAATGTGTTCATTTCATGTATGCGCAAAATGCCTTTGAAATGGCTTTAAAATGGATTTGGAGCATGGAGACGATTATCTCGGGATTGCAAGATAACCAAACAAAACTTTTAGTGGATTTCTACTTATTTTATTAAATATCATCTCCACCAAACAGGACAAGCTTGCATCTGTTATAGTTTTGGAGAAAAATGTGTTCATTTCATGTATGCGCGAAATGCCTTAAAAATGGCTTTAAAATGGATTTGGAGCATGGAGACGATTATCTCGGGATTGCAAGATAACCAAACAAAACTTTTAGTGGATTTCTACTTATTTTATTAAATATCATCTCCACCAAACAGGACAAGCTTGCATCTGTTATAGTTTTGGAGAAAAATGTGTTCATTTCATGTATGCGCGAAATGCCTTAAAAATGGCTTTAAAATGGATTTGGAGCATGGAGACGATTATCTCGGGATTGCAAGATAACCAAACAAAACTTTTAGTGGATTTCTACTTATTTTATTAAATATCATCTCCACCAAACAGGACAAGCTTGCATCTGTTATAGTTTTGGAGAAAAATGTGTTCATTTCATGTATGCGCGAAATGCCTTAAAAATGGCTTTAAAATGGATTTGGAGCATGGAGACGATTATCTCAGGATGGCAATATAAACAAACGAAACTTTTAGTAGATTTCTACTTATTTTATTAAATATTATCTCCACCAAACAGGACAAGCTTGCATCTGTTATAGTTTTGGAGAAAAATGTGTTCATTTCATGTATGCGCGAAATGCCTTAAAAATGGCTTTAAAATGGATTTGGAGCATGGAGACGATTATCTCGGGATTGCAAGATAACCAAACAAAACTTTTAGTGGATTTCTACTTATTTTATTAAATATCATCTCCACCAAACAGGACAAGCTTGCATCTGTTATAGTTTTGGAGAAAAATGTGTTCATTTCATGTATGCGCGAAATGCCTTAAAAATGGCTTTAAAATGGATTTGGAGCATGGAGACGATTATCTCGGGATTGCAATATAACCAAACAAAACTTTTAGTGGATTTCTACTTATTTTATTAAATATCATCTCCACCAAACAGGACAAGCTTGCATCTGTTATAGTTTTGGAGAAAAATGTATTCATTTCATGTATGCGCGAAATGCCTTAAAAATGGCTTTAAAATGGATTTGGAGCATGGAGACGATTATCTCGGGATTGCAAGATAACCAAACAAAAATTTTAGTGGATTTCTACTTATTTTATTAAATATCATCTCCACCAAACAGGACAAGCTTGCATCTGTTATAGTTTTGGAGAAAAATGTGTTCATTTCATGTATGCGCGAAATGCCTTAAAAATGGCTTTAAAATGGATTTGGAGCATGGAGACGATTATCTCGGGATTGCAAGATAACCAAACAAAACTTTTAGTGGATTTCTACTTATTTTATTAAATATCATCTCCACCAAACAGGACAAGCTTGCATCTGTTATAGTTTTGGAGAAAAATGTGTTCATTTCATGTATGCGCGAAATGCCTTAAAAATGGCTTTAAAATGGATTTGGAGCATGGAGACGATTATCTCGGGATTGCAAGATAACCAAACAAAACTTTTAGTGGATTTCTACTTATTTTATTAAATATCATCTCCACCAAACAGGACAAGCTTGCATCTGTTATAGTTTTGGAGAAAAATGTGTTCATTTCATGTATGCGCGAAATGCCTTAAAAATGGCTTTAAAATGGATTTGGAGAATGGAGACGATTATCTCGGGATTGCAAGATAACCAAACAAAACTTTTAGTGGATTTCTACTTATTTTATTAAATATCATCTCCACCAAACAGGACAAGCTTGCATCTGTTATAGTTTTGGAGAAAAATGTGTTCATTTCATGTATGCGCGAAATGCCTTAAAAATGGCTTTAAAATGGATTTGGAGCATGGAGACGATTATCTCGGGATTGCAAGATAACCAAACAAAACTTTTAGTGGATTTCTACTTATTTTATTAAATATCATCTCCACCAAACAGGACAAGCTTGCATCTGTTATAGTTTTGGAGAAAAATGTGTTCATTTCATGTATGCGCGAAATGCCTTAAAAATGGCTTTAAAATGGATTTGGAGCATGGAGACGATTATCTCGGGATTGCAAGATAACCAAACAAAACTTTTAGTGGATTTCTACTTATTTTATTAAATATCATCTCCACCAAACAGGACAAGCTTGCATCTGTTATAGTTTTGGAGAAAAATGTGTTCATTTCATGTATGCGCGAAATGCCTTAAAAATGGCTTTAAAATGGATTTGGAGCATGGAGACGATTATCTCAGGATGGCAATATAAACAAACGAAACTTTTAGTAGATTTCTACTTATTTTATTAAATATTATCTCCACCAAACAGGACAAGCTTGCATCTGTTATAGTTTTGGAGAAAAATGTGTTCATTTCATGTATGCGCGAAATGCCTTAAAAATGGCTTTAAAATGGATTTGGAGCATGGAGACGATTATCTCGGGATTGCAAGATAACCAAACAAAACTTTTAGTGGATTTCTACTTATTTTATTAAATACCATCTCCACCAAACAGGACAAGCTTGCATCTGTTATAGTTTTGGAGAAAAATGTGTTCATTTCATGTATGCGCGAAATGCCTTAAAAATGGCTTTAAAATGGATTTGGAGCATGGAGACGATTATCTCGGGATTGCAATATAACCAAACAAAACTTTTAGTGGATTTCTACTTATTTTATTAAATATCATCTCCACCAAACAGGACAAGCTTGCATCTGTTATAGTTTTGGAGAAAAATGTATTCATTTCATGTATGCGCGAAATGCCTTAAAAATGGCTTTAAAATGGATTTGGAGCATGGAGACGATTATCTCGGGATTGCAAGATAACCAAACAAAAATTTTAGTGGATTTCTACTTATTTTATTAAATATCATCTCCACCAAACAGGACAAGCTTGCATCTGTTATAGTTTTGGAGAAAAATGTGTTCATTTCATGTATGCGCGAAATGCCTTAAAAATGGCTTTAAAATGGATTTGGAGCATGGAGACGATTATCTCGGGATTGCAAGATAACCAAACAAAACTTTTAGTGGATTTCTACTTATTTTATTAAATATCATCTCCACCAAACAGGACAAGCTTGCATCTGTTATAGTTTTGGAGAAAAATGTGTTCATTTCATGTATGCGCGAAATGCCTTAAAAATGGCTTTAAAATGGATTTGGAGCATGGAGACGATTATCTCGGGATTGCAAGATAACCAAACAAAACTTTTAGTGGATTTCTACTTATTTTATTAAATATCATCTCCACCAAACAGGACAAGCTTGCATCTGTTATAGTTTTGGAGAAAAATGTGTTCATTTCATGTATGCGCGAAATGCCTTAAAAATGGCTTTAAAATGGATTTGGAGCATGGAGACGATTATCTCGGGATTGCAAGATAACCAAACAAAACTTTTAGTGGATTTCTACTTATTTTATTAAATATCATCTCCACCAAACAGGACAAGCTTGCATCTGTTATAGTTTTGGAGAAAAATGTGTTCATTTCATGTATGCGCGAAATGCCTTAAAAATGGCTTTAAAATGGATTTGGAGCATGGAGACGATTATCTCGGGATTGCAAGATAACCAAAAAAAACTTTTAGTGGATTTCTACTTATTTTATTAAATATCATCTCCACCAAACAGGACAAGCTTGCATCTGTTATAGTTTTGGAGAAAAATGTGTTCATTTCATGTATGCGCGAAATGCCTTAAAAATGGCTTTAAAATGGATTTGGAGCATGGAGACGATTATCTCGGGATTGCAAGATAACCAAACAAAAATTTTAGTGGATTTCTACTTATTTTATTAAATATCATCTCCACCAAACAGGACAAGCTTGCATCTGTTATAGTTTTGGAGAAAAATGTGTTCATTTCATGTATGCGCGGAATGCCTTAAAAATGGCTTTAAAATGGATTTGGAGCATGGAGACGATTATCTCGGGATTGCAAGATAACCAAACAAAACTTTTAGTGGATTTCTACTTATTTTATTAAATATCATCTCCACCAAACAGGACAAGCTTGCATGTGTTATAGTTTTGGAGAAAAATGTGTTCATTTCATCATGTATGCGCAAAATGCCTTTGAAATGGCTTTAAAATGGATTTGGAGCATGGAGACGATTATCTCGGGATTGCAAGATAACCAAACAAAACTTTTAGTGGATTTCTACTTATTTTATTAAATATCATCTCCACCAAACAGGACAAGCTTGCATCTGTTATAGTTTTGGAGAAAAATGTGTTCATTTCATGTATGCGCGAAATGCCTTAAAAATGGCTTTAAAATGGATTTGGAGCATGGAGACGATTATCTCGGGATTGCAAGATAACCAAACAAAACTTTTAGTGGATTTCTACTTATTTTATTAAATATCATCTCCACCAAACAGGACAAGCTTGCATCTGTTATAGTTTTGGAGAAAAATGTGTTCATTTCATGTATGCGCGAAATGCCTTAAAAATGGCTTTAAAATGGATTTGGAGCATGGAGACGATTATCTCTGGATTGCAAGATAACCAAACAAAAATTTTAGTGGATTTCTACTTATTTTATTAAATATCATCTCCACCAAACAGGACAAGCTTGCATCTGTTATAGTTTTGGAGAAAAATGTGTTCATTTCATGTATGCGCGAAATGCCTTAAAAATGGCTTTAAAATGGATTTGGAGCATGGAGACGATTATCTCGGGATTGCAAGATAACCAAACAAAACTTTTAGTGGATTTCTACTTATTTTATTAAATATCATCTCCACCAAACAGGACAAGCTTGCATCTGTTATAGTTTTGGAGAAAAATGTGTTCATTTCATGTATGCGCGAAATGCCTTAAAAATGGCTTTAAAATGGATTTGGAGCATGGAGACGATTATCTCGGGATTGCAAGATAACCAAACAAAACTTTTAGTGGATTTCTACTTATTTTATTAAATATCATCTCCACCAAACAGGACAAGCTTGCATGTGTTATAGTTTTGGAGAAAAATGTGTTCATTTCATGTATGCGCAAAATGCCTTTGAAATGGCTTTAAAATGGATTTGGAGCATGGAGACGATTATCTCGGGATTGCAAGATAACCAAACAAAACTTTTAGTGGATTTCTACTTATTTTATTAAATATCATCTCCACCAAACAGGACAAGCTTGCATCTGTTATAGTTTTGGAGAAAAATGTGTTCATTTCATGTATGCGCGAAATGCCTTAAAAATGGCTTTAAAATGGATTTGGAGCATGGAGACGATTATCTCGGGATTGCAAGATAACCAAACAAAACTTTTAGTGGATTTCTACTTATTTTATTAAATATCATCTCCACCAAACAGGACAAGCTTGCATCTGTTATAGTTTTGGAGAAAAATGTGTTCATTTCATGTATGCGCGAAATGCCTTAAAAATGGCTTTAAAATAGATTTGGAGCATGGAGACGATTATCTCGGGATTGCAAGATAACCAAACAAAACTTTTAGTGGATTTCTACTTATTTTATTAAATATCATCTCCACCAAACAGGACAAGCTTGCATCTGTTATAGTTTTGGAGAAAAATGTGTTCATTTCATGTATGCGCGAAATGCCTTAAAAATGGCTTTAAAATGGATTTGGAGCATGGAGACGATTATCTCGGGATTGCAAGATAACCAAACAAAACTTTTAGTGGATTTCTACTTATTTTATTAAATATCATCTCCACCAAACAGGACAAGCTTGCATCTGTTATAGTTTTGGAGAAAAATGTGTTCATTTCATGTATGCGCGAAATGCCTTAAAAATGGCTTTAAAATGGATTTGGAGCATGGAGACGATTATCTCAGGATGGCAATATAAACAAACGAAACTTTTAGTAGATTTCTACTTATTTTATTAAATATTATCTCCACCAAACAGGACAAGCTTGCATCTGTTATAGTTTTGGAGAAAAATGTGTTCATTTCATGTATGCGCGAAATGCCTTAAAAATGGCTTTAAAATGGATTTGGAGCATGGAGACGATTATCTCGGGATTGCAAGTTAACCAAACAAAAATTTTAGTGGATTTCTACTTATTTCATTAAATATCATCTCCACCAAACAGGACAAGCTTGCATCTGTTATAGTTTTGGAGAAAAATGTGTTCATTTCATGTATGCGCGAAATGCCTTAAAAATGGCTTTAAAATGGATTTGGAGCATGGAGACGATTATCTCGGGATTGCAAGATAACCAAACAAAACTTTTAGTGGATTTCTACTTATTTTATTAAATATCATCTCCACCAAACAGGACAAGCTTGCATCTGTTATAGTTTTGGAGAAAAATGTGTTCATTTCATGTATGCGCGAAATGCCTTAAAAATGGCTTTAAAATGGATTTGGAGCATGGAGACGATTATCTCGGGATTGCAAGATAACCAAACAAAAATTTTAGTGGATTTCTACTTATTTTATTAAATATCATCTCCACCAAACAGGACAAGCTTGCATCTGTTATAGTTTTGGAGAAAAATGTGTTCATTTCATGTATGCGCGAAATGCCTTAAAAATGGCTTTAAAATGGATTTGGAGCATGGAGACGATTATCTCGGGATTGCAAGATAACCAAACAAAACTTTTAGTGGATTTCTACTTATTTTATTAAATATCATCTCCACCAAACAGGACAAGCTTGCATCTGTTATAGTTTTGGAGAAAAATGTGTTCATTTCATGTATGCGCGAAATGCCTTAAAAATGGCTTTAAAATGGATTTGGAGCATGGAGACGATTATCTCGGGATTGCAAGATAACCAAACAAAACTTTTAGTGGATTTCTACTTATTTTATTAAATATCATCTCCACCAAACAGGACAAGCTTGCATGTGTTATAGTTTTGGAGAAAAATGTGTTCATTTCATGTATGCGCAAAATGCCTTTGAAATGGCTTTAAAATGGATTTGGAGCATGGAGACGATTATCTCGGGATTGCAAGATAACCAAACAAAACTTTTAGTGGATTTCTACTTATTTTATTAAATATCATCTCCACCAAACAGGACAAGCTTGCATCTGTTATAGTTTTGGAGAAAAATGTGTTCATTTCATGTATGCGCGAAATGCCTTAAAAATGGCTTTAAAATGGATTTGGAGCATGGAGACGATTATCTCGGGATTGCAAGATAACCAAACAAAACTTTTAGTGGATTTCTACTTATTTTATTAAATATCATCTCCACCAAACAGGACAAGCTTGCATCTGTTATAGTTTTGGAGAAAAATGTGTTCATTTCATGTATGCGCGAAATGCCTTAAAAATGGCTTTAAAATGGATTTGGAGCATGGAGACGATTATCTCGGGATTGCAAGATAACCAAACAAAACTTTTAGTGGATTTCTACTTATTTTATTAAATATCATCTCCACCAAACAGGACAAGCTTGCATCTGTTATAGTTTTGGAGAAAAATGTGTTCATTTCATGTATGCGCGAAATGCCTTAAAAATGGCTTTAAAATGGATTTGGAGCATGGAGACGATTATCTCAGGATGGCAATATAAACAAACGAAACTTTTAGTAGATTTCTACTTATTTTATTAAATATTATCTCCACCAAACAGGACAAGCTTGCATCTGTTATAGTTTTGGAGAAAAATGTGTTCATTTCATGTATGCGCGAAATGCCTTAAAAATGGCTTTAAAATGGATTTGGAGCATGGAGACGATTATCTCGGGATTGCAAGATAACCAAACAAAACTTTTAGTGGATTTCTACTTATTTTATTAAATATCATCTCCACCAAACAGGACAAGCTTGCATCTGTTATAGTTTTGGAGAAAAATGTGTTCATTTCATGTATGCGCGAAATGCCTTAAAAATGGCTTTAAAATGGATTTGGAGCATGGAGACGATTATCTCGGGATTGCAATATAACCAAACAAAACTTTTAGTGGATTTCTACTTATTTTATTAAATATCATCTCCACCAAACAGGACAAGCTTGCATCTGTTATAGTTTTGGAGAAAAATGTGTTCATTTCATGTATGCGCGAAATGCCTTAAAAATGGCTTTAAAATGGATTTGGAGCATGGAGACGATTATCTCGGCATTTTAAAGCCATTTTTAAGGCATTTCGCGCATACATGAAATGAACACATTTTTCTCCAAAACTATAACAGATGCAAGCTTGTCCTGTTTGGTGGAGATGATATTTAATAAAATAAGTAGAAATCCACTAAAAGTTTTGTTTGGTTATCTTGCAATCCCGAGATAATCGTCTCCATGCTCCAAATCCATTTTAAAGCCATTTTTAAGGCATTTCGCGCATGCATGAAATGAACACATTTTTCTCCAAAACTATAACAGATGCAAGCTTGTCCTGTTTGGTGGAGATGATATTTAATAAAATAAGTAGAAATCCACTAAAAGTTTTGTTTGGTTATCTTGCAATCCCGAGATAATCGTCTCCATGCTCCAAATCCATTTTAAAGCCATTTTTAAGGCATTTCGCGCATACATGAAATGAACACATTTTTCTCCAAAACTATAACAGATGCAAGCTTGTCCTGTTTGGTGGAGATGATATTTAATAAAATAAGTAGAAATCCACTAAAAGTTTTGTTTGGTTATCTTGCAATCCCGAGATAATCGTCTCCATGCTCCAAATCCATTTTAAAGCCATTTCAAAGGCATTTTGCGCATACATGAAATGAACACATTTTTCTCCAAAACTATAACACATGCAAGCTTGTCCTGTTTGGTGGAGATGATATTTAATAAAATAAGTAGAAATCCACTAAAAGTTTTGTTTGGTTATCTTGCAATCCCGAGATAATCGTCTCCATGCTCCAAATCCATTTTAAAGCCATTTTTAAGGCATTTCGCGCATACATGAAATGAACACATTTTTCTCCAAAACTATAACAGATGCAAGCTTGTCCTGTTTGGTGGAGATGATATTTAATAAAATAAGTAGAAATCCACTAAAAGTTTTGTTTGGTTATCTTGCAATCCCGAGATAATCGTCTCCATGCTCCAAATCCATTTTAAAGCCATTTTTAAGGCATTTCGCGCATACATGAAATGAACACATTTTTCTCCAAAACTATAACAGATGCAAGCTTGTCCTGTTTGGTGGAGATGATATTTAATAAAATAAGTAGAAATCCACTAAAAGTTTTGTTTGGTTATCTTGCAATCCCGAGATAATCGTCTCCATGCTCCAAATCCATTTTAAAGCCATTTTTAAGGCATTTCGCGCATACATGAAATGAACAAATTTTTCTCCAAAACTATAACAGATGCAAGCTTGTCCTGTTTGGTGGAGATGATATTTAATAAAATAAGTAGAAATCCACTAAAAGTTTTGTTTGGTTATCTTGCAATCCCGAGATAATCGTCTCCATGCTCCAAATCCATTTTAAAGCCATTTTTAAGGCATTTCGCGCATACATGAAATGAACACATTTTTCTCCAAAACTATAACAGATGCAAGCTTGTCCTGTTTGGTGGAGATAATATTTAATAAAATAAGTAGAAATCTACTAAAAGTTTCGTTTGTTTATATTGCCATCCTGAGATAATCGTCTCCATGCTCCAAATCCATTTTAAAGCCATTTCAAAGGCATTTTGCGCATACATGAAATGAACACATTTTTCTCCAAAACTATAACACATGCAAGCCTGTCCTGTTTGGTGGAGATGATATTTAATAAAATAAGTAGAAATCCACTAAAAGTTTTGTTTGGTTATCTTGCAATCCCGAGATAATCGTCTCCATGCTCCAAATCCATTTTAAAGCCATTTTTAAGGCATTTCGCGCATACATGAAATGAACACATTTTTCTCCAAAACTATAACAGATGCAAGCTTGTCCTGTTTGGTGGAGATGATATTTAATAAAATAAGTAGAAATCCACTAAAAGTTTTGTTTGGTTATCTTGCAATCCCGAGATAATCGTCTCCATGCTCCAAATCCATTTTAAAGCCATTTTTAAGGCATTTCGCGCATACATGAAATGAACACATTTTTCTCCAAAACTATAACAGATGCAAGCTTGTCCTGTTTGGTGGAGATGATATTTAATAAAATAAGTAGAAATCCACTAAAAGTTTTGTTTGGTTATATTGCAATCCCGAGATAATCGTCTCCATGCTCCAAATCCATTTTAAAGCCATTTTTAAGGCATTTCGCGCATACATGAAATGAACACATTTTTCTCCAAAACTATAACAGATGCAAGCTTGTCCTGTTTGGTGGAGATGATATTTAATAAAATAAGTAGAAATCCACTAAAAGTTTTGTTTGGTTATCTTGCAATCCCGAGACAATCGTCTCCATGCTCCAAATCCATTTTAAAGCCATTTTTAAGGCATTTCGCGCATACATGAAATGAACACATTTTTCTCCAAAACTATAACAGATGCAAGCTTGTCCTGTTTGGTGGAGATGATATTTAATAAAATAAGTAGAAATCCACTAAAAGTTTTGTTTAGTTATCTTGCAATCCCGAGATAATCGTCTCCATGCTCCAAATCCATTTTAAAGCCATTTTTAAGGCATTTCGCGCATACATGAAATGAACACATTTTTCTCCAAAACTATAACAGATGCAAGCTTGTCCTGTTTGGTGGAGATGATATTTAATAAAATAAGTAGAAATCCACTAAAAGTTTTGTTTGGTTATCTTGCAATCCCGAGATAATCGTCTCCATGCTCCAAATCCATTTTAAAGCCATTTTTAAGGCATTTCGCGCATACATGAAATGAACACATTTTTCTCCAAAACTATAAGAGATGCAAGCTTGTCCTGTTTGGTGGAGATGATATTTAATAAAATAAGTAGAAATCCACTAAAAGTTTTGTTTGGTTATCTTGCAATCCCGAGATAATCGTCTCCATGCTCCAAATCCATTTTAAAGCCATTTTTAAGGCATTTCGCGCATACATGAAATGAACACATTTTTCTCCAAAACTATAACAGATGCAAGCTTGTCCTGTTTGGTGGAGATGATATTTAATAAAATAAGTAGAAATCCACTAAAAGTTTTGTTTGGTTATCTTGCAATCCCGAGATAATCGTCTCCATGCTCCAAATCCATTTTAAAGCCATTTCAAAGGCATTTCGCGCATACATGAAATGAACACATTTTTCTCCAAAACTATAACAGATGCAAGCTTGTCCTGTTTGGTGGAGATGATATTTAATAAAATAAGTAGAAATCCACTAAAAGTTTTTTTTGGTTATCTTGCAATCCCAAGATAATCGTCTCCATGCTCCAAATCCATTTTAAAGCCATTTTTAAGGCATTTCGCGCATACATGAAATGAACACATTTTTCTCCAAAACTATAACAGATGCAAGCTTGTCCTGTTTGGTGGAGATAATATTTAATAAAATAAGTAGAAATCTACTAAAAGTTTCGTTTGTTTATATTGCCATCCTGAGATAATCGTCTCCATGCTCCAAATCCATTTTAAAGCCATTTCAAAGGCATTTTGCGCATACATGAAATGAACACATTTTTCTCCAAAACTATAACACATGCAAGCTTGTCCTGTTTGGTGGAGATGATATTTAATAAAATAAGTAGAAATCCACTAAAAGTTTTGTTTGGTTATCTTGCAATCCCGAGATAATCGTCTCCATGCTCCAAATCCATTTTAAAGCCATTTTTAAGGCATTTCGCGCATACATGAAATGAACACATTTTTCTCCAAAACTATAACAGATGCAAGCTTGTCCTGTTTGGTGGAGATGATATTTAATAAAATAAGTAGAAATCCACTAAAAGTTTTGTTTGGTTATCTTGCAATCCCGAGATAATCGTCTCCATGCTCCAAATCCATTTTAAAGCCATTTTTAAGGCATTTCGCGCATACATGAAATGAACAAATTTTTCTCC
Source organism: Anomaloglossus baeobatrachus (assembly GCF_048569485.1). Taxonomy (NCBI): domain Eukaryota; kingdom Metazoa; phylum Chordata; class Amphibia; order Anura; family Aromobatidae; genus Anomaloglossus; species Anomaloglossus baeobatrachus. The sequence goes on from NW_027442271.1 coordinate 359,556, forward strand.
AAAACTATAACAGATGCAAGCTTGTCCTGTTTGGTGGAGATGATATTTAATAAAATAAGTAGAAATCCACTAAAAGTTTTGTTTGGTTATCTTGCAATCCCGAGATAATCGTCTCCATGCTCCAAATCCATTTTAAAGCCATTTCAAAGGCATTTTGCGCATACATGAAATGAACACATTTTTCTCCAAAACTATAACACATGCAAGCTTGTCCTGTTTGGTGGAGATGATATTTAATAAAATAAGTAGAAATCCACTAAAAGTTTTGTTTGGTTATCTTGCAATCCCGAGATAATCGTCTCCATGCTCCAAATCCATTTTAAAGCCATTTTTAAGGCATTTCGCGCATACATGAAATGAACACATTTTTCTCCAAAACTATAACAGATGCAAGCTTGTCCTGTTTGGTGGAGATGATATTTAATAAAATAAGTAGAAATCCACTAAAAGTTTTGTTTGGTTATCTTGCAATCCCGAGATAATCGTCTCCATGCTCCAAATCCATTTTAAAGCCATTTTTAAGGCATTTCGCGCATACATGAAATGAACACATTTTTCTCCAAAACTATAACAGATGCAAGCTTGTCCTGTTTGGTGGAGATAATATTTAATAAAATAAGTAGAAATCTACTAAAAGTTTCGTTTGTTTATATTGCCATCCTGAGATAATCGTCTCCATGCTCCAAATCCATTTTAAAGCCATTTCAAAGGCATTTTGCGCATACATGAAATGAACACATTTTTCTCCAAAACTATAACACATGCAAGCTTGTCCTGTTTGGTGGAGATGATATTTAATAAAATAAGTAGAAATCCACTAAAAGTTTTGTTTAGTTATCTTGCAATCCCGAGATAATCGTCTCCATGCTCCAAATCCATTTTAAAGCCATTTTTAAGGCATTTCGCGCATACATGAAATGAACACATTTTTCTCCAAAACTATAACAGATGCAAGCTTGTCCTGTTTGGTGGAGATGATATTTAATAAAATAAGTAGAAATCCACTAAAAGTTTTGTTTGGTTATCTTGCAATCCCGAGATAATCGTCTCCATGCTCCAAATCCATTTTAAAGCCATTTTTAAGGCATTTCGCGCATACATGAAATGAACACATTTTTCGCCAAAACTATAACAGATGCAAGCTTGTCCTGTTTGGTGGAGATGATATTTAATAAAATAAGTAGAAATTCACTAAAATTTTTGTTTGGTTATCTTGCAATCCCGAGATAATCGTCTCCATGCTCCAAATCCATTTTAAAGCCATTTTTAAGGCATTTCGCGCATACATGAAATGAACACATTTTTCTCCAAAACTATAACAGATGCAAGCTTGTCCTGTTTGGTGGAGATGATATTTAATAAAATAAGTAGAAATCCACTAAAAGTTTTGTTTGGTTATATTGCAATCCCGAGATAATCGTCTCCATGCTCCAAATCCATTTTAAAGCCATTTTTAAGGCATTTCGCGCATACATGAAATGAACACATTTTTCTCCAAAACTATAACAGATGCAAGCTTGTCCTGTTTGGTGGAGATGATATTTAATAAAATAAGTAGAAATCCACTAAAAGTTTTGTTTGGTTATCTTGCAATCCCGAGATAATCGTCTCCATGCTCCAAATCCATTTTAAAGCCATTTTTAAGGCATTTCGCGCATACATGAAATGAACACATTTTTCTCCAAAACTATAACACATGCAAGCTTGTCCTGTTTGGTGGAGATGATATTTAATAAAATAAGTAGAAATCCACTAAAAGTTTTGTTTGGTTATCTTGCAATCCCGAGATAATCGTCTCCATGCTCCAAATCCATTTTAAAGCCATTTTTAAGGCATTTCGCGCATACATGAAATGAACACATTTTTCTCCAAAACTATAACAGATGCAAGCTTGTCCTGTTTGGTGGAGATGATATTTAATAAAATAATTAGAAATCCACTAAAAGTTTTGTTTGGTTATCTTGCAATCCCGAGATAATCGTCTCCATGCTCCAAATCCATTTTAAAGCCATTTTTAAGGCATTTCGCGCATACATGAAATGAACACATTTTTCTCCAAAACTATAACAGATGCAAGCTTGTCCTGTTTGATGGAGATGATATTTAATAAAATAAGTAGAAATCCACTAAAAGTTTTGTTTGGTTATCTTGCAATCCCGAGATAATCGTCTCCATGCTCCAAATCCATTTTAAAGCCATTTTTAAGGCATTTCGCGCATACATGAAATGAACACATTTTTCTCCAAAACTATAACAGATGCAAGCTTGTCCTGTTTGGTGGAGATGATATTTAATAAAATAAGTAGAAATCCACTAAAAGTTTTGTTTGGTTATCTTGCAATCCCGAGATAATCGTCTCCATGCTCCAAATCCATTTTAAAGCCATTTTTAAGGCATTTCGCGCATACATGAAATGAACACATTTTTCTCCAAAACTATAACAGATGCAAGCTTGTCCTGTTTGGTGGAGATGATATTTAATAAAATAAGTAGAAATCCACTAAAAGTTTTGTTTGGTTATCTTGCAATCCCGAGATAATCGTCTCCATGCTCCACATCCATTTTAAAGCCATTTCAAAGGCATTTTGCGCATACATGAAATGAACACATTTTTCTCCAAAACTATAACACATGCAAGCTTGTCCTGTTTGGTGGAGATGATATTTAATAAAATAAGTAGAAATCCACTAAAAGTTTTGTTTGGTTATCTTGCAATCCCGAGATAATCGTCTCCATGCTCCAAATCCATTTTAAAGCCATTTTTAAGGCATTTCGCGCATACATGAAATGAACACATTTTTCTCCAAAACTATAACAGATGCAAGCTTGTCCTGTTTGGTGGAGATGATATTTAATAAAATAAGTAGAAATCCACTAAAAGTTTTGTTTGGTTATCTTGCAATCCCGAGATAATCGTCTCCATGTTCCAAATCCATTTTAAAGCCATTTTTAAGGCATTTCGCGCATACATGAAATGAACACATTTTTCTCCAAAACTATAACAGATGCAAGCTTGTCCTGTTTGGTGGAGATGATATTTAATAAAATAAGTAGAAATCCACTAAAAGTTTTGTTTGGTTATCTTGCAATCCCGAGATAATCGTCTCCATGCTCCAAATCCATTTTAAAGCCATTTTTAAGGCATTTCGCGCATACATGAAATGAACACATTTTTCTCCAAAACTATAACAGATGCAAGCTTGTCCTGTTTGGTGGAGATGATATTTAATAAAATAAGTAGAAATCCACTAAAAGTTTTGTTTGGTTATATTGCAATCCCGAGATAATCGTCTCCATGCTCCAAATCCATTTTAAAGCCATTTTTAAGGCATTTCGCGCATACATGAAATGAACACATTTTTCTCCAAAACTATAACAGATGCAAGCTTGTCCTGTTTGGTGGAGATGATATTTAATAAAATAAGTAGAAATCCACTAAAAGTTTTGTTTGGTTATCTTGCAATCCCGAGATAATCGTCTCCATGCTCCAAATCCATTTTAAAGCCATTTTTAAGGCATTTCGCGCATACATGAAATGAACACATTTTTCTCCAAAACTATAACAGATGCAAGCTTGTCCTGTTTGGTGGAGATAATATTTAATAAAATAAGTAGAAATCTACTAAAAGTTTCGTTTGTTTATATTGCCATCCTGAGATAATCGTCTCCATGCTCCAAATCCATTTTAAAGCCATTTCAAAGGCATTTTGCGCATACATGAAATGAACACATTTTTCTCCAAAACTATAACACATGCAAGCTTGTCCTGTTTGGTGGAGATGATATTTAATAAAATAAGTAGAAATCCACTAAAAGTTTTGTTTGGTTATCTTGCAATCCCGAGATAATCGTCTCCATGCTCCAAATCCATTTTAAAGCCATTTTTAAGGCATTTCGCGCATACATGAAATGAACACATTTTTCTCCAAAACTATAACAGATGCAAGCTTGTCCTGTTTGGTGGAGATGATATTTAATAAAATAAGTAGAAATCCACTAAAAGTTTTGTTTGGTTATCTTGCAATCCCGAGATAATCGTCTCCATGCTCCAAATCCATTTTAAAGCCATTTTTAAGGCATTTCGCGCATACATGAAATGAACACATTTTTCTCCAAAACTATAACAGATGCAAGCTGGTCCTGTTTGGTGGAGATGATATTTAATAAAATAAGTAGAAATCCACTAAAAGTTTTGTTTGGTTATCTTGCAATCCCGAGATAATCGTCTCCATGCTCCAAATCCATTTTAAAGCCATTTTTAAGGCATTTCGCGCATACATGAAATGAACACATTTTTCTCCAAAACTATAACAGATGCAAGCTTGTCCTGTTTGGTGGAGATGATATTTAATAAAATAAGTAGAAATCCACTAAAAGTTTTGTTTGGTTATCTTGCAATCCCGAGATAATCGTCTCCATGCTCCAAATCCATTTTAAAGCCATTTTTAAGGCATTTCGCGCATACATGAAATGAACACATTTTTCTCCAAAACTATAACAGATGCAAGCTTGTCCTGTTTGGTGGAGATGATATTTAATAAAATAAGTAGAAATCCACTAAAAGTTTTGTTTGGTTACCTTGCAATCCCGAGATAATCGTCTCCATGCTCCAAATCCATTTTAAAGCCATTTTTAAGGCATTTCGCGCATACATGAAATGAACACATTTTTCTCCAAAACTATAACAGATGCAAGCTTGTCCTGTTTGGTGGAGATGATATTTAATAAAATAAGTAGAAATCCACTAAAAGTTTTGTTTGGTTATCTTGCAATCCCGAGATAATCGTCTCCATGCTCCAAATCCATTTTAAAGCCATTTTTAAGGCATTTCGCGCATACATGAAATGAACACATTTTTCTCCAAAACTATAACAGATGCAAGCTTGTCCTGTTTGGTGGAGATGATATTTAATAAAATAAGTAGAAATCCACTAAAAGTTTTGTTTGGTTATCTTGCAATCCCGAGATAATCGTCTCCATGCTCCAAATCCATTTTAAAGCCATTTTTAAGGCATTTCGCGCATACATGAAATGAACACATTTTTCTCCAAAACTATAACAGATGCAAGCTTGTCCTGTTTGGTGGAGATGATATTTAATAAAATAAGTAGAAATCCACTAAAAGTTTTGTTTGGTTACCTTGCAATCCCGAGATAATCGTCTCCATGCTCCAAATCCATTTTAAAGCCATTTTTAAGGCATTTCGCGCATACATGAAATGAACACATTTTTCTCCAAAACTATAACAGATGCAAGCTTGTCCTGTTTGGTGGAGATGATATTTAATAAAATAAGTAGAAATCCACTAAAAGTTTTGTTTGGTTATATTGCAATCCCGAGATAATCGTCTCCATGCTCCAAATCCATTTTAAAGCCATTTTTAAGGCATTTCGCGCATACATGAAATGAACACATTTTTCTCCAAAACTATAACAGATGCAAGCTTGTCCTGTTTGGTGGAGATGATATTTAATAAAATAAGTAGAAATCCACTAAAAGTTTTGTTTGGTTATCTTGCAATCCCGAGATAATCGTCTCCATGCTCCAAATCCATTTTAAAGCCATTTTTAAGGCATTTCGCGCATACATGAAATGAACACATTTTTCTCCAAAACTATAACAGATGCAAGCTTGTCCTGTTTGGTGGAGATGATATTTAATAAAATAAGTAGAAATCCACTAAAAGTTTTGTTTGGTTATCTTGCAATCCCGAGATAATCGTCTCCATGCTCCAAATCCATTTTAAAGCCATTTTTAAGGCATTTCGCGCATACATGAAATGAACACATTTTTCTCCAAAACTATAACAGATGCAAGCTTGTCCTGTTTGGTGGAGATGATATTTAATAAAATAAGTAGAAATCCACTAAAAGTTTTGTTTGGTTATCTTGCAATCCCGAGATAATCGTCTCCATGCTCCAAATCCATTTTAAAGCCATTTTTAAGGCATTTCGCGCATACATGAAATGAACACATTTTTCTCCAAAACTATAACAGATGCAAGCTTGTCCTGTTTGGTGGAGATGATATTTAATAAAATAAGTAGAAATCCACTAAAAGTTTTGTTTGGTTATCTTGCAATCCCGAGATAATCGTCTCCATGCTCCAAATCCATTTTAAAGCCATTTTTAAGGCATTTCGCGCATACATGAAATGAACACATTTTTCTCCAAAACTATAACAGATGCAAGCTTGTCCTGTTTGGTGGAGATGATATTTAATAAAATAAGTAGAAATCCACTAAAAGTTTTGTTTGGTTATCTTGCAATCCCGAGATAATCGTCTCCATGCTCCAAATCCATTTTAAAGCCATTTTTAAGGCATTTCGCGCATACATGAAATGAACACATTTTTCTCCAAAACTATAACAGATGCAAGCTTGTCCTGTTTGGTGGAGATGATATTTAATAAAATAAGTAGAAATCCACTAAAAGTTTTGTTTGGTTATCTTGCAATCCCGAGATAATCGTCTCCATGCTCCAAATCCATTTTAAAGCCATTTTTAAGGCATTTCGCGCATACATGAAATGAACACATTTTTCTCCAAAACTATAACAGATGCAAGCTTGTCCTGTTTGGTGGAGATGATATTTAATAAAATAAGTAGAAATCCACTAAAAGTTTTGTTTGGTTATCTTGCAATCCCGAGATAATCGTCTCCATGCTCCAAATCCATTTTAAAGCCATTTTTAAGGCATTTCGCGCATACATGAAATGAACACATTTTTCTCCAAAACTATAACAGATGCAAGCTTGTCCTGTTTGGTGGAGATGATATTTAATAAAATAAGTAGAAATCCACTAAAAGTTTTGTTTGGTTATCTTGCAATCCCGAGATAATCGTCTCCATGCTCCAAATCCATTTTAAAGCCATTTTTAAGGCATTTCGCGCATACATGAAATGAACACATTTTTCTCCAAAACTATAACAGATGCAAGCTTGTCCTGTTTGGTGGAGATGATATTTAATAAAATAAGTAGAAATCCACTAAAAGTTTTGTTTGGTTATCTTGCAATCCCGAGATAATCGTCTCCATGCTCCAAATCCATTTTAAAGCCATTTTTAAGGCATTTCGCGCATACATGAAATGAACACATTTTTCTCCAAAACTATAACAGATGCAAGCTTGTCCTGTTTGGTGGAGATGATATTTAATAAAATAAGTAGAAATCCACTAAAAGTTTTGTTTGGTTATCTTGCAATCCCGAGATAATCGTCTCCATGCTCCAAATCCATTTTAAAGCCATTTTTAAGGCATTTCGCGCATACATGAAATGAACACATTTTTCTCCAAAACTATAACAGATGCAAGCTTGTCCTGTTTGGTGGAGATGATATTTAATAAAATAAGTAGAAATCCACTAAAAGTTTTGTTTGGTTATCTTGCAATCCCGAGATAATCGTCTCCATGCTCCAAATCCATTTTAAAGCCATTTTTAAGGCATTTCGCGCATACATGAAATGAACACATTTTTCTCCAAAACTATAACAGATGCAAGCTTGTCCTGTTTGGTGGAGATGATATTTAATAAAATAAGTAGAAATCCACTAAAAGTTTTGTTTGGTTATCTTGCAATCCCGAGATAATCGTCTCCATGCTCCAAATCCATTTTAAAGCCATTTTTAAGGCATTTCGCGCATACATGAAATGAACACATTTTTCTCCAAAACTATAACAGATGCAAGCTTGTCCTGTTTGGTGGAGATGATATTTAATAAAATAAGTAGAAATCCACTAAAAGTTTTGTTTGGTTATCTTGCAATCCCGAGATAATCGTCTCCATGCTCCAAATCCATTTTAAAGCCATTTTTAAGGCATTTCGCGCATACATGAAATGAACACATTTTTCTCCAAAACTATAACAGATGCAAGCTTGTCCTGTTTGGTGGAGATGATATTTAATAAAATAAGTAGAAATCCACTAAAAGTTTTGTTTGGTTATCTTGCAATCCCGAGATAATCGTCTCCATGCTCCAAATCCATTTTAAAGCCATTTTTAAGGCATTTCGCGCATACATGAAATGAACACATTTTTCTCCAAAACTATAACAGATGCAAGCTTGTCCTGTTTGGTGGAGATGATATTTAATAAAATAAGTAGAAATCCACTAAAAGTTTTGTTTGGTTATCTTGCAATCCCGAGATAATCGTCTCCATGCTCCAAATCCATTTTAAAGCCATTTTTAAGGCATTTCGCGCATACATGAAATGAACACATTTTTCTCCAAAACTATAACAGATGCAAGCTTGTCCTGTTTGGTGGAGATGATATTTAATAAAATAAGTAGAAATCCACTAAAAGTTTTGTTTGGTTATCTTGCAATCCCGAGATAATCGTCTCCATGCTCCAAATCCATTTTAAAGCCATTTTTAAGGCATTTCGCGCATACATGAAATGAACACATTTTTCTCCAAAACTATAACAGATGCAAGCTTGTCCTGTTTGGTGGAGATGATATTTAATAAAATAAGTAGAAATCCACTAAAAGTTTTGTTTGGTTATCTTGCAATCCCGAGATAATCGTCTCCATGCTCCAAATCCATTTTAAAGCCATTTTTAAGGCATTTCGCGCATACATGAAATGAACACATTTTTCTCCAAAACTATAACAGATGCAAGCTTGTCCTGTTTGGTGGAGATGATATTTAATAAAATAAGTAGAAATCCACTAAAAGTTTTGTTTGGTTATCTTGCAATCCCGAGATAATCGTCTCCATGCTCCAAATCCATTTTAAAGCCATTTTTAAGGCATTTCGCGCATACATGAAATGAACACATTTTTCTCCAAAACTATAACAGATGCAAGCTTGTCCTGTTTGGTGGAGATGATATTTAATAAAATAAGTAGAAATCCACTAAAAGTTTTGTTTGGTTATCTTGCAATCCCGAGATAATCGTCTCCATGCTCCAAATCCATTTTAAAGCCATTTTTAAGGCATTTCGCGCATACATGAAATGAACACATTTTTCTCCAAAACTATAACAGATGCAAGCTTGTCCTGTTTGGTGGAGATGATATTTAATAAAATAAGTAGAAATCCACTAAAAGTTTTGTTTGGTTATCTTGCAATCCCGAGATAATCGTCTCCATGCTCCAAATCCATTTTAAAGCCATTTTTAAGGCATTTCGCGCATACATGAAATGAACACATTTTTCTCCAAAACTATAACAGATGCAAGCTTGTCCTGTTTGGTGGAGATGATATTTAATAAAATAAGTAGAAATCCACTAAAAGTTTTGTTTGGTTATCTTGCAATCCCGAGATAATCGTCTCCATGCTCCAAATCCATTTTAAAGCCATTTTTAAGGCATTTCGCGCATACATGAAATGAACACATTTTTCTCCAAAACTATAACAGATGCAAGCTTGTCCTGTTTGGTGGAGATGATATTTAATAAAATAAGTAGAAATCCACTAAAAGTTTTGTTTGGTTATCTTGCAATCCCGAGATAATCGTCTCCATGCTCCAAATCCATTTTAAAGCCATTTTTAAGGCATTTCGCGCATACATGAAATGAACACATTTTTCTCCAAAACTATAACAGATGCAAGCTTGTCCTGTTTGGTGGAGATGATATTTAATAAAATAAGTAGAAATCCACTAAAAGTTTTGTTTGGTTATCTTGCAATCCCGAGATAATCGTCTCCATGCTCCAAATCCATTTTAAAGCCATTTTTAAGGCATTTCGCGCATACATGAAATGAACACATTTTTCTCCAAAACTATAACAGATGCAAGCTTGTCCTGTTTGGTGGAGATGATATTTAATAAAATAAGTAGAAATCCACTAAAAGTTTTGTTTGGTTATCTTGCAATCCCGAGATAATCGTCTCCATGCTCCAAATCCATTTTAAAGCCATTTTTAAGGCATTTCGCGCATACATGAAATGAACACATTTTTCTCCAAAACTATAACAGATGCAAGCTTGTCCTGTTTGGTGGAGATGATATTTAATAAAATAAGTAGAAATCCACTAAAAGTTTTGTTTGGTTATCTTGCAATCCCGAGATAATCGTCTCCATGCTCCAAATCCATTTTAAAGCCATTTTTAAGGCATTTCGCGCATACATGAAATGAACACATTTTTCTCCAAAACTATAACAGATGCAAGCTTGTCCTGTTTGGTGGAGATGATATTTAATAAAATAAGTAGAAATCCACTAAAAGTTTTGTTTGGTTATCTTGCAATCCCGAGATAATCGTCTCCATGCTCCAAATCCATTTTAAAGCCATTTTTAAGGCATTTCGCGCATACATGAAATGAACACATTTTTCTCCAAAACTATAACAGATGCAAGCTTGTCCTGTTTGGTGGAGATGATATTTAATAAAATAAGTAGAAATCCACTAAAAGTTTTGTTTGGTTATCTTGCAATCCCGAGATAATCGTCTCCATGCTCCAAATCCATTTTAAAGCCATTTTAAGGCATTTCGCGCATACATGAAATGAACACATTTTTCTCCAAAACTATAACAGATGCAAGCTTGTCCTGTTTGGTGGAGATGATATTTAATAAAATAAGTAGAAATCCACTAAAAGTTTTGTTTGGTTATCTTGCAATCCCGAGATAATCGTCTCCATGCTCCAAATCCATTTTAAAGCCATTTTTAAGGCATTTCGCGCATACATGAAATGAACACATTTTTCTCCAAAACTATAACAGATGCAAGCTTGTCCTGTTTGGTGGAGATGATATTTAATAAAATAAGTAGAAATCCACTAAAAGTTTTGTTTGGTTATCTTGCAATCCCGAGATAATCGTCTCCATGCTCCAAATCCATTTTAAAGCCATTTTTAAGGCATTTCGCGCATACATGAAATGAACACATTTTTCTCCAAAACTATAACAGATGCAAGCTTGTCCTGTTTGGTGGAGATGATATTTAATAAAATAAGTAGAAATCCACTAAAAGTTTTGTTTGGTTATCTTGCAATCCCGAGATAATCGTCTCCATGCTCCAAATCCATTTTAAAGCCATTTTTAAGGCATTTCGCGCATACATGAAATGAACACATTTTTCTCCAAAACTATAACAGATGCAAGCTTGTCCTGTTTGGTGGAGATGATATTTAATAAAATAAGTAGAAATCCACTAAAAGTTTTGTTTGGTTACCTTGCAATCCCGAGATAATCGTCTCCATGCTCCAAATCCATTTTAAAGCCATTTT